>NW_019154101.1:40313184-40884648 GCF_002288905.1 Enhydra lutris kenyoni | reverse complement strand
ACACACACACACACACACACACACACACACACACACACACACACACACATATATAAAATATATTGAGCGAAGTAGCATCTCCCACCCGCCCCTGCCCAACATATAATCCTCATTGTGCTTATTTTTAGGTTCCTGCTTTTCAGATTATCAGTAACAATTATCTCTGATAACTGTTAACAAGTCTCTGAAGCTAATTGGGCATAAAAAGAAATCTTTGCATAAAAGCCTTCTCGTTAAGCTTGTTCTGGACAATGGCCAAGGTTACCATTTTACCATGGGCTCCTGTGAAGAGCCTGGGATGCCTCCACCCAAATCTGCTGGACAAGTCTGGAGACTCCTGGGCCACCCCCATCCCCACTCTACTCCCCCCAAGTCTAACCACTTCACCACTTCACTGCCTTTTACCCACAAGTCAACAGGAAAGGAAAACAAAGAGGAGGATAGAGCTCTAGGAGGGAGACCAATGCTGTCTTTACACCTGAATGAGCCAATGGCCCTGTCTACACAAGGTTCACCACGCTTCCCCAACCCTGAGTCAACACGAGCAGCTTCCCTCCCTCTTCTTTTCTTGCCTACTAGGAACTCAAAGTATAAAGTGCTTCTTAAATTATGGAGCCTGTCAGGTGATCTGGAGTGGGAATGAGCCCAATCAATCCCTTGAAACTGACCTTGTGTTCTGGATTGTGTTTGCAGAGTAGGAGAGAGAAATTGCACACTGGGTGAAATCCAGCCTCCCCAGTAACCTAAAGGCTGGAAGGTGAGCTCTTCCTGGTCCAGCTTGCTTGGGGAGCCTGGGCTTTGATGTCAATGATGGGGGCAACATGCTGTGTTTGCGCTGTGTTTGCATTTAGAAGCAGCTGAGAACCAGAGAAATTTTAGAGATTTTCACCTAACTGTGACTGGGTCATTTTTCTGATGGCCCCACATTGGTGAGTGTGTGCCTGTGTGTGTGTGGGGGGTGTATTCTCTGTGTGTCTGTGTCTGGGGTTGGCAGGATTGGCTGTGAGGTAGGAAACTGTAGAACATGATGTTATTCCCGAAGTCATGGAAAGGTGAGGGAGGAACTCGTGGGTGGTAGATCAGAAACAAAGCATTGGGAGGATTTTTCTTTTTCTTTTTTCTTTCTTTCTTTCTTTCTTTCTTTCTTTAAAAAGACTTTATTTATTTATTTGACGGAGAGAGAGAGATCACAAGTAGGCAGAGAGGCAGGCAGAGAGAGAGGAGGGAAGCAAGCTCCCTGCTGAGCAGAGAGCCCGATGCGGGGCTCGATCCCAGGACCCTGAGATCATGACCTGAGCCAAAGGCAGAGGCATAACCCACTGAGCCACCCAGGTGCCCCCGGGAGGATTTTTCTAAGCTGGGAGATTACTCCTGCTTTAGATAAAGAGGAATATCTTGTTCATTCCCCTCCCTCAGTTTATTGTATCATTTCTGATTGCATTGAGTTTTAATGAGTTGATCTTCGAGACATCTGTGTGCTGTTTCTTTTTAAGCCCATAGCAGAGGAGACAGCTCTGTGTTTCTGCGAGTGACAGGCCTGTGACTTCTGTGATCCTCTTCTCGAGGGGACAGCCATGAGGGCTCATCTCACAGGCAAATCCCTGGACTTGCGTGGCCACTGACTTTGCTTTCTCTAAGTGATTGAAAAGGACACTTGACACACACTCCCTCTTCAGAGATCAAGTTATAATTAAATCCAGGAAAACTCTGCCAGCTGGAGCCCATAGGTTCTGAGTTGGGTATTTGTTTTTGCAAAAGCCCACAGCCATAGTGTCCTATGTTCCTGCCATGGGCACGACCACCTAGGTGATCGTGAAATATTTGTTCTGTCTACAGTATGTTTTGCTCGGCGAAAATGAAAGCCCACCAGGCAAGTAAACTTGCTTTGAATACAGATGGAAGCATTTTCTCACAAAAATGAAGCCCTACTTTTTCCAGACAGAATGAAAGGTTAGTCTGATATGGCACCAATAAACAAGAAACCGTAACTAAGTAGATAAGAATAGGTAAACACAAATGGCTCAGGAGAAGGGAGCTGTCTGGTGGGGTGCCAGTGTGAAGCCAGATTTAACAGCTTCATCAAAGGGGATGTGTTAAATGCTCATTAACTAAATTTACAAATGATCCCCAACTGGGAGGTGTTGTAAACAACAGAGGCATACACACACACACACACACACACACACACACACACACACACGTGCGCGTGCACGCGCACACACACACACACACAAATTACATACACACGCTCACACCAAACAGGAAGTGAAGTAACAGCTTGGAAAACAGATAGAAGATAAAATAATTTTAAAGGCAGGTGTTTAAAGAAAACATTAGCATAGATTGAATATGGAATTAGGCCAACAACCTGAGAAGAACAAGTCGCAGTCTCTGATGAATGTCATAGGGACGCTGCAGGTGGCAGGAGGGGAGTCTGTGCCCATGTGGCAGGGGGTATGCGCAGCCACAGGGAATACTGGAAAAGATCTGAGACGCTCAGAAGGAGAGAGAGCAGGGGTCACTGGACACCAACAGAGACAGATGCGTGATTGAAGAACGCTTGAGTGTAATATGCTGCCACGTCCTTAATGTTTGTTCCTAGAGCACCTCTAATTCACAGGAGTCATTGACCCAGACCGCACCGTGGATCTTGAGCGTGAGGAAGGATCACACTGGACCATGTTGGCACCCACAACCACCCCACTGATTCTTGAGAGGCCATTAGGAGCGGACCCCTTAAGCTATCATGCTGGCTGTTGCACTGACATCTTGAGAAAAAAGGAGTACAGTCTAGATCTTGAGCTCCATCATGATGGCATCAGAGACCCAGGACAAGTACAGCCCATGGACTCATGTCTCATCCCTGAATGTGACCTTCTGGGCTTCCCCTCTGTATAGGCTCTCAGTACAGCACGGGGCTGGCAGAGCACCTGGAGAAAAGGCAGAGGGGGAGAGGAGACTGGTTGATGGGACACCTAGGTTGTAATTCTGCCTCTGCTGCTAAATGTTTGTGTGACCGTGGGCTTGTCTTGGACCTCCCTGGGTTTTAGTTCCCTGTAAGATCAGAATTCCTTCCAGGAGAATCCATGAATTGGCTTCAGGGAAGCCTTAAAATCCCTCGACGTTTGCCACTATTTTCTGTGAATGGGCATATGTGCACTTCTTAGAGGAAGGACATCTTCTTTAGGAAGGATTCATATTTTTACAGACTGTCCTCATGCAAAAAAGTGAACAACCATTGACCATTGCTAGATTATTGGTAAGGTTTGCTCTTGAGCTAAACTTTAATCCCTCACCCATATAATCCCTTGAATCTCTAACCCGCGTAAGTAACCAGAGGGCTGGTCCTAGAGAAGGCACCTGAGGCACCTGATCATCACAAGTCACCAAATCTACAATCCAGACCTCGGATCACCTCGATTGGATGTGTTCAGAATGAAAATGGTCGGAGGCCCTGTGCTCAGTTGGTTAGAACACAGGAAAAGTAAGTCCAGGGTTGCCGGTCTGATAACATGTCTAGACCATTTCACTTTTCACTTGGAAAGTCAATAAAAGGGGGAGAAACTTCTACCAGAATCCCCTGTATGAGACCCTACTCTGAAATCTTCGAACCCAAGAAGAATTTTGGAAAAGAGAAAAATACATAGCCTTTCACCGCTTTTGGAAAAGCATCAACTGTAATGTCAATATCACTCCCTCAGCAAAAGCTTGTAAAGGGTTTACTGGCTACCACTCTGGCAAACAGCTTTCCTTCAGCCCCCAAACCTTTCCCAGGGCCACCCTATAAAGTAATATTATATACCCCGTGGTGTGCTAGGTGCTTATCTCGTTTAAGCCATGCTACAACTGTAGTAGGTGGATAATATTAGCTTCACCCTCCTTTTCCAGATGAAGAAATGGGACTTTAGACATGATGAGGCAACTTTTCTAAGGCTACAGATGGGGAGTACTGGAAGTTATTCAAACGCAGGCAGCCCTACTTAAGACCTTGCTGTGTGGCTCAGCATTTGTGTCTGATTCCTGTGAGTGGGGACAGGAGGTGAGCAGGCTGGGGGTGAGGAGAAGGAGGTAGCGTCACATATGTTCAGTGTGAGCAAATGTCCTTTCTGATATGGGCACCCCATAAATACAATATGGATTGAATACAAAGCTGCTTAAATTTTATCTCCCAACAATTTCCTCAGAAAATTCACTTCAGGATAATATGGTTCAAGGCAAAACAAATCTCTCTCTCTCCCTCCCTGCTCTCCCTCTCACCCTCCACCCCTTCTCCTCTCCCTCTCTCTCCCTCTCTCCCTCCACCTCTCTCTCTCTCTCTTTCTCTCTCTCTCCTCAACCCCTCACCCCCCACTTGTTTTCTCTTATTCTCTAACAGAAAGAGCCCATATCCTTGGAGTTCTGCTCCTTAAAAAATCTATGAGAAAACAGATTGAGAATAATGGCTACCTTTGGGGGTGAGGAGGGGATGTGATAGGGGAAAGATACTGAGTGGCTTTAGTTGTGTAAGTAATACATTTTCTTAAGCTGGACCATGAGCCTGTGCTTGTTGGTTTATACATTTTTCTCTGAAAAAATCTGAATATCATTAAATCATAAATGAATTTTTTCACAATCTGTCTTAAAAAAAAAAAAAGATTTACTTAGCCTTAAAAAAAGTTCATACCAATTGACTGAGCAGCTCCATTTCTGGGAATCTGTTCTGAGGAAATAATCTGAATTGAGGACAAGGATGTATATGCCAAAAGTCCATCGCAACATTATTTCTAATTAGAAAATCTTGAAATAATTTAAAGAGCCTCACAAAGAATGATTGGACTAATCAGGCTACATTTGTGAGCTGGAATATTACACAGACTTCAATAAAAGATGCTTACAGAGAGTTTTAATTGGTATGAGGAAATGCATTTGATGAAGTTGTATGTGGAAAAGCAGGATACAAAATTATGCATAAAATAAAATTTCAAAGCTCTGGAAAGGACTTAAAAAAAAAAAGAGAGACTGAAAGAAAACAAGGCCCACAGTGAGTGCCTCTGGATTGTGTAACCATGGCCCTTTTGTACTTGTTTCCAAGTCTTAATTTCATACAATTGAACATGTATTACTTTTATATAATAGAAAAAAATAATTGAAAAAATGGTTCTCCCCATCAAAACTATTCTGGCAGATTCGTGCATCTGCAATTGGAAAGGCTTTTGTCCCTTGTCCTGAAATAGATTCTGTGCCTGCTGCTGACAGACTGTGGCTAACTCTTTGGGCTCTGGGCAGGCACTTTGGGGGTCAAGGTGCGGCCTCATCCCTGCTCTTGACTGCACTTTTTTACAAAAATATCAAGAACAAGTCCTCCTCCAGACAAGTCAGTGTTTCCTGCACTGCCTCATGTGTTCCAAAACTGGAGAGAGATGAGGAGAGGCCACTCTGAGACCCGAGTGAATATGTGTGTTTCTGACTACGTAGGGAAGAGCTATGGACATGTGAGGTGTTATCTCCCTCTCTCTCTCTCTCTCTCTCTCTCTCTCACACACACACACACACACACACACACACGATACGCGCGCGCACACACACATGCTCCCCCCTGGCCTGAGCTACACACACACACACACACACACACTCCCCCTGGCCTGAGCTCCACAGGAGGAAAGTATGTGAGTGTGTGGCAGGGGTCCAGGGGCCTCGGTAGCAGCTGTCTTAGGCCCAGGTGGCCGCAGGGCAGCAGTCACAGCTGTGGGGCTGTGGGGCCACCAGGAGGAGGAAGGGGGTGCTCTGCACTTATCTCTTTCTCCTTCCTGTCCCCTCCTCAGTCCCGCCACTCCACCAGGAGAAAAGTATGGCACTCGCTATCTGGGGTGTCATGGCTGGCAGAAAGGGAACTAAACCCGGGGCTCAGCTGTAAGCACACTGGAAACCTTCTGGAGTGGGGTCCCCGGACAAGGTGGAATGCAGCTAGCCTGGATCTTGTAAGGTCTCCTTCTTGGGAGTCCCTCCCTGCCTCCTGGGGTACCCTGGACACTCCTGTCCTTGTGTCCTCTCTTCAGAGAAATGCACTTTGCTTAAAGGCAGGGGCTGCGGCCGGCTTCTGATCCCCGGGGCAGTGAGCTGGGGAGAGAGCGTGCAAACAAGAACAGCAGGGCTAGTTATAGCTTGCCACGATCTGCATCAAGCGTCCTTAGATACTGTATACCTCTAATGTATGTTGAAAATAGAAAATATATATTTAAAGATGTTTGATTATATGTATGTTTGATGGACATTTTTATATATACTTAAATACATTTAAATACAGATTTTAAGTGTTTGATATATTTATACATATCTATGATATCGATGTGCTTTTCATCATCCTAATATTAGGCAAAGCTTAGCAAGCAACAGATATTTATTATTTATCTATCTATTTATTTATTTATTTATGAGGGAATGTTCAGTTCTTTTTCTTTTTTTTTTTTTTTTTTTTTAAGTCATCTCTACACCCACCATGGAGCTCGAAGTCATGACCCTGAGATCAAGAGCTGCACACTCCCCCTGCTGAACCAGCCAGGTGCCTCAGTAAGCATCCGTTAGGAAGCCAAACAGTACTCAAGTCAGGACTCCTCTTTCTCCCCCACGCCTAGAGTTCCCCACATCACCCCTCCTTTCCTGACACAGCCACTCCTAGCACTTTTAATTATTTTATTTGTGTTCCTTTCTGGTATTGCCTTCCTCATTTTTTTAAAAAGATTTTATTTATTTATTTGACAGAGAGAGACACAGCAAGAGAGGGAACACAAGCAGGAGGAGTGGGAAAGGGAGAAGCAGGCTTCCCAGCAAGCAGGGAGCCTGATGCGAGGCTCCATCCTGGGGCCCTGGGATCATGACCTGAGCCAAAGGCAGATGCTTAACGACTGAGCCACCCAGGCACCCACCTTCCTCATTTCTTTTTTTTTTTTTTTAAAGATTTTATTTATTCATTTGACAGACAGAGATCACAAGCAGGCAGAGAAGCAGGCAGAGAGAGAGGAGGAAGCAGGCTCCTGCTGAGCAGAGAGCCTGATGTGGGACTCGATCCCAGGACCCTGAGATCATGACCCCAGCCGAAGGCAGCGGCCCAACCCACTGAGCCACCCAGGTGCCCCCACCTTCCTCATTTCTAACTCATGTACTTATCCAGCTAATTCTTTTTTTCCCCCATTATAGGCATGTAGACATTATGTGTTGACTTTCCAAAATGAAAAAATAATGATTTAACATTCCATTCATCCTATCCCCCACCCGTAGCCCCACCTTTACCCCCACCCCATTTTTTTCTTTCTTTTGTGCTCCCAATATGGTGATTGTGTTAGTTTGGGTCCTCTGAGAAGCAGAAACCAAGGTAGAATTAGAAACGCACAAGGTCCCCTGGCACAGGTGCCCGTGAGGATAAAGGGGTAGCTCTCTGGCTAACCTGACCCCATGGAGAGGGTCAAGGAAGCAGAGGCGGGTGGGTAGAGCCTTAGACTTCAGAGTAGTTTGAGAAATTCAAGGCCAGGTATAAAGACTGAGTGGCCATTGGAGAAGTCCAGCCCTGGGCAGCAGTGGCTGGCACTAGTCCCCTTGCTGTGCTCAGGTGATGGTTGGGAAGCTGGCCATGCCACCTTTCCTGGTGAAGACAACCCTGGGTCCCAAAGAGGGGACACACTCCCCAAAGCAGATCAGCCTTTGAAGGGAGGTCTGAGCTGAGCATTGTCAAGGTCACCACATTTATATTCTGCTTTAGGGTTCTATTAACGTTCAGTGCTTCCCTTGTTGTCAGTCAATACTGCTAACAACTGAGTCATATTATACTCTAATCATATTTCTTTTCTCATTAATTATTTTTCCTTGGAGGTTTCTTTTTTAATTTGTTTGCTATCCTCTATATGTATCCACTATTCTGCTCCAAACTTTCTGACAGAATATAAAACACCCTGTGACACGGTAGAACCCATTTGTGTACCAGTCATTTTCCTTTCTTTTTTGGAGATGTTCTGTGTGGAACCCCATTCTGGGTTGGTTGTGCTTTGCTTATTCCCTCATTTCGGTGGAGCATGTCTTCCAGGTGTCTACTGAAAGGGTGCCTAAGTGATGTGAGTGTTTTGATCCCTTATATACTTTTAGTCTACTCACATGTTTGTAAGTTTCTAGGTCAGAAATCATTTGCGCCTCAGAATTTGGAAATTATTCTTTCCTGGCTTCTAGCATTTCTGCTGAGAAGTTGATGTCATTCAGATTCCTGATGTTTATGTGGATTCCCCTTCCTTTCTGGCAGCTTTTAGGACCTCCTATTTATTCCTGGTGTTCTAAATTTCATAATGATGCATCTTAGTCTCTATGCTGGGTGGTGGGTGGGTCTTTCTAATCAGGAAACTCATGTCTTTCACTTCTGGGAAATTTTTGTATTGTTTTGTTGATTTCTTCTATTTTGTTTTTTCCAGTGCTCTCTACAACTTTTTTTTTTTAATCTTTTTTTTTTATTAAATTTTATTTTTTATAAACATATAATATATTTTTATCCCCAGGGGTACAGGTCTGTGAATCGCCAGGTTTACACACTTCACAGAACTTTTTTTTTTTTTTTTAAACGTAGGCTCCCCCAATATGGAGCCCAACATGGGGCTCACTTGAACTCATGACCTTGAGATTAAGACTTGAGCTGAGATCAAGAGTCAGACACTTAACCAACTGAGCCACTGAAGTGCCCCCTAGAACTTTTATTATTTGGACATTTGACCCCATTGGACTATCATCCAATTTCCTTAGACTCTGTCCTGCTTCCTATCTGGTGCTGACAGATTTTCTAAACTTTATCTTCTAAGCCTTCTACATATTGTTTTTGTCACCAGAACGTTCCTTTTTTATTGTATCTGTTCTTGGTTTTGTTTCTGTTGCCTCACTGAGGCTACTCATTGTATATTTTTGATTCAGTTCTGCCTCCCACATTGTCTCTGTCACCTCTGAGTTCATTCCCCCCACTCATCTGCTTTCTCCTATTGTTTGATGATCCTTTGTTCTCACTTAAGACTGGGGCACCGGAAATCAGATTGTAAGCCCTGTGTTGTGGGACTTTTTGCTGTAGGCTTTACTGTGATTGATTTGATAGAGGGCCCAGATTCTTGTTGGGGATCCCCAAATGTCAGTATTTATAAATTTTTGCTGTTGGGCAGTGACGATTTCAACGCAGAGGAATCCTCCCATTTCCTCTCTTGGTGGTGGTTGTTGGGGTCGGGGGGAGGCTGTTTACAGCCCTGGCTGCCAGCATATTGGGACTAAATTTGGGAAAGTAACTGGAAAAATCTTGCCTCTCAGCACGTAGGTTTACTTAATTCCCTTGTTTTTAGAGTAGTGACTGAATCCCTCCCTCAGCCATTTTTGAGACCAGACCTCCTAGTTTGGCTTCTCTAGTCTTCTGCTATGATGGGGAGTGCAGTGGTGCAGCTTTGTGGCTGCCCAGACAGGCCTGGGATGGTAGGGGCTGGGGAACACAGGGTTCTCATTACTCCCTATACATATAGGCTTCTAAACAATCCTCCTATGTTCAGCCCTTCCCTACCTCCTGGCCTTGTAGAGGAAGAGACAGCCCTGTCTTCTCTCCCAGAATCTTCCTAGATTGAGTGACTCCAATGAGCTTGTTGCTATGGCTATTCTCTAGACTGTACACCCCAAGTAATTAATTCTGTTTTCCTCATTGTATACTATGTCGGTTGCTATGGTTTCCTTCAACCTATCCTCAATCTTTCCAACTTCCATTGGCATTTCTCATTTCTATTATCCACCCTCCCCACCCAATCACTGTTGTTCTGGTGGCTTCATTTTTTTTTTCTCCTTATTTCCATTTTACCAGGGTTTGAGGAGAGAGTGGGAAAAAGAGCATATGTTCAATCTGCTACATATAATGAGACATCATGCTTCTCCTGTGTTCTATTATTACATTTTCAACGCCCTCCAGGTCAACAGTCTGCCTCAAAAATGGATGAAAAACACCTCCTTTGTGGAATGTGCTCAGGGTAGCAACTGCTCTCAACTCTTCTTATTCCCAGATATTTTTCTTCTTTGACTCTTTCTTGATCAACTTCTTCATGAAGGTACTGAAGGATTACCCTAACTGTCTGATCCTGTGGTACTTTATACACAATAAGTCTCATTCTACCTTCATAGAATCCTTGCCAGGTAGGTATTATTATATCCATTTAACAGACAAGAACTATGGTTTTGGAAATATTTCTCAGGAAATTCAGCTAGTAAGAAATGGAGTCTGGGCTCAAGTGGGGTCTGCTTTCCTTTCTCTCTTTCTCTCTCTTTTTCTTTTTTCAGGGGTAGAAGGGCTAGGGGGGAGTGGAAGAAGGAGAGGGAGAGAGAGAATCTTGAGCAGGCTCCATGCTTAGCACCCTGAGATCATGACCTGAGCTGAGATCAAGAGTTGCACGCTTAACCAACTGAGCCACCATGGTGCCCTGCTTGAATCCTTAGTCTTACTTCTAAGCCGACTGCTCTTTCCTGGGCACTTTGCTGCCCACTCTGAAGAGGGTGCTTGTGCTAGGTGGCTGCAGTACTTGAATGCCAAGTGTTTTGTGGAAAACGTGAATTCCATGAGCCAAAGCCCTCATCTGCTGGCTTACCTCCATCTCCCAAGCACAGAACGATACTTGCCGTACTGAAAATACACAATCAATATTTCTTGAATGAATGAATGAATGAATGAAAATGACTTCATTTAACTCTCAGAGCAACCTAATCAGTCATAACTCTAATATTAGAGTTAATATATCTGATATCAACCTTTTGTAAAAGGTTAGGAAACAAGTCTTAAAAATTTGGGACAGTCTTTTCCAGAGGATCACTCTTTCCAGAAAGTGTTGTTTTCATATCCATGAAATAACCCATGCTAAGGTGCCCACAGGGGCTGAAGGAGACTGCTGAGTTGGCTTGGCTAAGTTAGTCCAGAATTATTTAGCATTCATTCAACAAAATATTAGTGAGTATCCACTGTGTATTACTGGGCTGCGAGATTTATATTCATTAACTCTCCTCCCAGGTCTACAATAGCCCTGCCAGAGAACTCATTGGCCTAAAACCATTTCCAAAATATCCATTTGTCCAATGAAGAGTTTGCTTAAAATTCAACCTCCGTTTGAGAATCTGGACTTCATTTTAGTGTCCTATATTTCCTTGGCATTTTGGAAGAGTTAAATGGTTTAAAACAATCTGCTCCTTTAAGGCCACTTCTAGCTTGATTTTGTATTTCTATTAGGTATTTACTGAACTTGCAGGGCTTTTTTTAAATAATGGGATTGTTCCGGATACTTGAAAGTGCCTTATTCTATTTGACCTACTTTTGGAGAGTAGACTTCTTTTGGTCCATTGATGCAAAGCCTTTTATTCAGAATTTAAATGAAGTTAAAACTTAATTTAATTTAATATTTATTTCTAGGACACCTGAACAGATGCAAAAAACTCCAAAGGGGACCGGATTTTACACGAATGGGTTTTTGGGTAAGATGTTCTCCAGTCAGACTGTGATGAGAAAAAAAAAATGAAGACAAAGACCTAGGGAATCAACTCACTGCCCTTCTCTCCCTCCCTCTTCTTCTTCCTCTCCCCTCACTGTAATCCAGGGAGGAGACTGGATTCCTCCTGGCTCCTGATTTTCATGATTCTAAGTGTTAAATGGTATTTTTCCAGTTCTTCTGAGTCAAAGGTGTGGATTCAAGTGGGTCATTCACTGGATGTATTGGAGGGAGGCTAAACTTCTGGCCACCTCTCTAACAAGCCTACCTCCTATTTATCAAAAAACCATGCCTCAAAACATCAGTGGGGCATGTGAATGGCTTCGAATGGAATGACTAAAATACCAAGAGAATTAGATAACTTTACAGCACCTGCATAGTGATTATATTAATTATGGCAACACTTATAATAGTTCAAACAAGTAGAAGAGGGGAGAACTCACATTCTTTCTGCCTACCTAACATGTCTTTGGATCAGAATTTGTGGACTTTGTTAAATGTGTTAACTATTTGAGCAAGTCTCTATTTTTGATAGGGGAAAATGGAATCAAAATTGTTCTGAGAGATTTGGGGGAGAGGTAAGCGTTCAAGGATGACACAAGAGTAGCTGAATATTTTAGGGGTGCCTGGGTGGCTCAGTCAGTTAAACATCTGACTCTTGATTTAGGCTCAGGTCATGATCTCAGGGTTGTGGGATTAAGTCCCCCATTAAGCCCCACACTTGGTGCAGAGTCTGCTTGGGGGTCTCTCTCACCTCCTCTTCCTCTGCCCCTCCTCCTGCTCAAGCTCATGCACACTCCTCTCTAAATAAACAAATAAATAAAATCCTAAAGTTCAGAAAGAGAGTGTTCAAAGACTATATTTTGTTGCTTAAAAAAAAAAAGATAAACAGATGATTATTGGTAAAAAAAAAAATGAGTAAAGTATGATTAGCTTTATTTCCATATTTGGAAAACTATCGGAGTGTCAACACAATGTCTACAAACTTCCAGCAAGAACTTTTTTTAGAATTCCTCTGACATTATCTGGAGTAAAGGCGAAGTCCTTTTGCTGCCACAGTGCTTTGTGGGCCACCAAGATCATCTGATCCTTGTCACTAGTCTGTCCGCATAGATTCTGACCCATGACTCTGAAGCTGACTTTCTCTGAAAACTCACAGCTGGCTGGTCTGGGCATAACGAACCAAATGTCCTTCCATGTTATAAAATTCTGCCACTCTAACTTTTCAGGTGTTTAAATTGTATTTTGGAAAGTATATCCACAGGGATGTCCACCAAAGGGGACTTCAGAGCGTTGTTGACTATGACAGCTGAGTTGGCCATCTGATCTGTGCCAAGAGTCACATCAGCTGTGAGGACATTCCTGTGTGAAGCGTGTAGACTCTGGGGTCAGACTGCTTGGGTCCACACACTGGCTCCTGCAGATGATGCTTATGTGACCAGTTGTGTGCCCTCTTATCAGTAAAGTAAGGATTTTATGTGACTACTTCACAGGGCTGTTGTGAGGATAAAATAAGTTAAAATGTGTAAAAAGGGTGCCTGGTACCTGGTAAGTGGTATAGTTAAGTGTTAGTTAGGAATGTATCACTATCATTAGTATTTATGTAAAGTATGTGAAATATACAAGGCACTTTTTGGGGTTGCAATTGCATAGAAGTATATCTGTAGTGTGTACACACTTACACATACATACACAATAATGCCTTTTTATAATCCTGGAAGTATAGTTTCTCAACAGTGCAATTTCTCTTCCTTTTCCTTTGCAACTAAAACAGCTTTCTCATAATCCCTGCCCCCCACCTTCACTGGTTTTGAAGATAGAAGTGTTACCTCTCCCTCCATCACAGCTTTTAATTTGGACAAGGCTAGACACGGGCCAGGTTTCTTCTGGTTTCAAGTTCTCTGTCTGCCATTTCAGATTTAGAGTGATATTTTACTAGCACCTGTCTTCAACCTGGTATGGATTGAGGACTAGACTAGAGCTTTCAGATGGATTATCATTTAATCTTTACAAAAACTCTTCAAAGGTAGGTATTACTCCCATCTTATGGATGAATAAAAGTGAGAATAGAGAGGTAAACTACCTGCTCAAGTCCACATAACTAGGAAGTAGAGAGCTAGAGATGGAACCTGTTTATTCTTACTCTAAGCTCCATTCTCTTCCCACTACTCATAATCCCTCCCTTATAAAACAGTATGAATAAAATAATAATGGACAAATCCTACCAATATCATTCCCTTGAAACTGTCTAAAAGATCCATAATTCCATAGGCATTTTTGTATATCTCTCCACCCTCCTTTAAATAAACCAGCTTTTTCTCTAGTACTCCATCCATCCATCCATCCACCCATCTATCCATCTATCCATCCAACCATATATCTATCCATTCTCTCATCCATCTATTGATCCAGTCATACCATCCATTTATCCATCTGATCACATATTTTTTGTTTTATTTTAATTTTTAGATTTATTTTTATTTATTAGAGAGAGGGAGGAAGGAGGGGAAGAGGGAGAGGGAGAGAGAGAATCCTCAAGCAGACTGTCCACTGAGCATGGAACCCAAATGCAAGCTTGATCCCAGGACCCTGAGATCATGAGCCAAAATCAAGAGTTGGATGCCCAAACGACTGGGCCACCCAAGTGCCACTATCTGATCACATATTTGTCCATCTAATTATCCATCTATCTATCTATCTATCCATCCATCCATCCATCCATCCACCCATTCTTTTGCTAATTACCTACTATGTTTCAGGCATTGTAGCAAGTACTGAGAAAATCCCTGTCTTTAAGGAGGTCTCAGCTTAGGCAAGAGGATGACATACAAATTAAAAATTGCAATATAATGTGGTGAATGTTAGCATATTGTGGTCCTTACAAGGTGTTCTCAAAATTCAGGAGAGGTGGGAGGGAATTTCTAACTTTTCATAGGGCATATTTTCAAACTGTGATCCTTGGCGATTTAGAAGGTCAAGAGCTATGTGCAAAGTCTTTTTAGAGGGGTTTGTGACCAAGGAAGCAGAGAGGTAAGAGTTGGAGGCCTCACAGAGGAGTTTTAACTGTGTTAATGTCTGAGCTGATGAAGAGTTTGCCAGGAATCAGAAGGGGAGTAAGACATTATAAGCAAAAGAAACTTTATGGAGGACATATGTTGTGATGAGCCCTCGGTATTATATGCAACTAGTGAGTCATTGAACACTACATCAAAACCTTATGATGTACTATATGCTGGCTGACTGAACATAATAAAAATGAGAAGAAACTATAAGAGCAAAACCACAGACAAATAATTTGCTAAGATTCCAACCTAGAGTGCCATTTGAGGAAGTAGCAGGAGACAAAGCACCTAGGACAGGTGGTTAGGGTTCAGATAAAGAAAGGAGCAGAGTATGAGGCCAAGAATTAATTTTCAAGGAAGTTAAAAATGTTTTCAAAAGCAGTATTACAGTTCATCATAAAATTTATTCCCTAGTGTCATTAAACAAAAAGGTAAAGGTCCTTGCGGTCCATTTCCAGAAACTTGTAACACATTCTCCATCTTTGGGGGTAAATTTGCATTCAGGAGTCAAGCTAGGAGCTTGTTTCTGGGGAATAATGTGTTCTGAATTCCAAACAATGGCTTACAAAACTTCTAGAGAGAAATGAGCCGTGAATTGGCTCAGTGGCATAGCCCCTTAGTGACACATCTGATGCTCAAATATGAGCCAGGGAAAGGGGATCTGAACATTTGTTTATTTTTTTACTCAAAAAGTGGCAGGGAGCTTTTTGGAAATATGTATTACATAATGGTAATGGGAGTTAAATTTATGATACGGGTTTCACCTGGGAAGCATCTGCAACACTGCTTTTATTTTCTTCCCAAACCTCTGTGGTTGAGATTAAGTAGGTTAGTTGAATTAAGATATATATATATATATATATATATATATATATATATATAAAATTATCTCCTAAAGAGGCAGCTGGTGTAAACTAGCAGCATTTCTATAGATTCCAAGGCTCATTTACCATTCTCCTTAGATAGGACAGAAGTGATGTTTCTAAGCCTAATAATCCCCCTTTCTGTCCAAGTTAATCAATACATCTTTTTGCATCCTCCAGCACAAAAACCCAAATGTGCTTCCTTTTCTAAAAGGAAGCCTCTGTCTTGCTGGGATTCAGAGGACAGAGTCCCATGACACAGTTTGCACTCAGTTTTTGGCATCTGAAAAACCCTTTCCTTTTAAGAACTGTGGGTGACCAGTCAAGAGGGAAGAGTGTTTTGGCATTTGTGTGGAGAATCTTACCTGCCAACTGGGCTGCTCGTAACCTATTGTTTCTGAAACCAGGGGAAGCACATGTAACAAGGGCAGGCTTTGTACGGTCAGAACGGTTGTGAGGAGCACCAACAAGCAGCCGCGTCTGCCCCTTTCCTCCCATACCAGCTGTCCTCAGCTTCCCGAACACTCTCCTAGGCACGATTGTTACCTCTCAAGACTCCTATTTCAGATTTCCTCTCTTTGTTAATACCACAACCCCGAATCAGACTGGCATGCTAGCGCTATGCCCTCAGTCCCCCATCACCTCTGCTTCACTCTGGGGATCAATCTTACCAAAAAAGCTGAGGGCAAACTTAACGAGGTGGACCAGGTCACTATGTTCAGACTGCTATTTCTTCTAGGATTCCTTTTCATTATTCTGTTGTCCTTCAACAAGCGTGCATTGGGGATCTGCGGTGCCAGGCACTGTCCGGAGCTTCTCAGAGAAGATGGTAAGCAGAATAGACTTCTGGAAATAACCTGCCGGGCCTCCACGCACGAAAGCCCAGTCCAGAGTTGGAGAAGGAGCCAGAACGGCCTCAAGGAGCCAGGTTGGAGGGCTCAGCCTACTCAGGCTGCCAGGCCCTCAGACCCTTGCTTATCACCACCGTAGGCTTCTCTTTCTTTTCATCATCTTTAATGGACAAGCCTAACCTCCTTTCTCATTCAAAAGGAAATGAACTTCATACTATAATATACTGCTGTAACCGAGAAGACCCAAACAAAGTGGAGAAGAAAACAGCAGGAGGCTATTAAATGCTACATAGTTCATCAGATGGTCCCAGTCCCCTGAGGCTTATAACTGGGAGTACATAGTTACATCCTCCATTCTTAGCATGACTGGAAAGATTTTAAAATAATTGCATAGATAAGCAGAGGTTGGAAAAGCGCTGGCTTTTTAGCACTAAAAACTTTTCTTGGCTCACAAAACCGTGTTAGAGTCTTGATGTCGTGGCGACGGCGGGGGCGGGGGTGGGATCTTTTATATAAATATCTACATAATTCTAGGTATATATCTTATATAAACGATAAGTCATGAAAACCCGGCAAAATCTGGCAGAAGAGCTCTGAAACAGCGGAGGCTTTCTGGCCTCTCCTGGAATTTTGAGCAATTCCTCGGAAGCCCGGAGCAGCCCAGATGCTGACAGTTACTTTTTACCTGGTAGCTACCGTCGTCCCCTCCCGAATAGTCCCACCTAAGGGTCTGAAGCCCACTTCCACACCGAAAAACAGTTTTAAAATTTGAAAATGCACATCCTACATACCCTGCAGTCCTGATTCTCCATGAAGGGAGCTGCTGTGTTGCTATCAGGCCATACGTTCGAATGTTCTCCGACTTCCTTTCTGACTCAGATCGAATGAATCCGCAGCACTGATGTAAGGCTCTTAATGGGAATCTGTTTTCAATTCAGGGCAGATGTGGGACACTCTTGTAGCTCTAGGGATTATCAACTTTAAAACAAATCGCCTTCAGGATGATAAGTCAAGAGGCAGTAACTGTTTCCTGAGGCCTCCTTGGGGTTCCTTCCAGATGCTTAACATATAACACAATAACTATGACACAAAAAGCAGGTTTTGCTCTCAAGGCTCTCAGACTTTAAGACAAAGCTCGCAAATGATCCTCAGCAACAAAGCGTGTGTCTACGTCACAGGACTTTTACACAGAAATTCGGACATTTTAGTAACACACAAAAGTGATCAGAATGTCCCTGTCCCCCCTCCCCCCCGCAAACTCTCTCAGCACTGTGTTTGGTTCATTGAGTCTAGTTTTTCCACACGTTGAAATTAAATTGTTCTGGTTCAGAATTTTCTTGGCTCAAGGAAGGGAAGGGGAGGACTGTTCCAAGACGTCCACAGAGAAACATCCAGAAATCAATTTAACATGATAAGTTTAATGTTCTAGAATTAGTATCCATGCCGCACAAACTGCTTGTCTCTTGGAGC
The DNA here is from genome assembly GCF_002288905.1 of Enhydra lutris kenyoni. Lineage (NCBI taxonomy): Eukaryota > Metazoa > Chordata > Mammalia > Carnivora > Mustelidae > Enhydra > Enhydra lutris. The sequence goes on along the minus strand of NW_019154101.1, from coordinate 40,866,904 downwards.
ACCCTCTGTTCTGAGACCACTCTGTGGGCTTGGCCCACATGCCAGGATTGTAGATGCAAAAAAACACAGCTAGGGTTTATACTTTAGCCCAATTTAATAACCCTGAGAAGAGGCTAAGAAAAATCCCCCCCTAACTTGTAAGGACTCTAAAAGAAAATCTTAGGATTTTAAAAGAAAACCTGACTTTTAATTAAAGAAGTCTTACATAGAACTTTAAAATATTAAAAGTTAGGGTGCCTGGCATTTCCCCATAGAGCACAAACAGAGGAGTTTAGGTATAAGGAACATTAGCGAGGTGTCAGAATATAGTCACATTAAATTATATATTTAGAAAACACAGTCTGTTCCTTAAAATTAATATTATGAGAGTGCCTTAGCAGAACTATATCGTAAAATATTAAGTCACCCACCAATGAATGCTGGGGCTACTCTTTCTCTTATCTTTGTGGAGCAGGAGGAATTAAGCCTCCAGTAGCTCATATGTGTGCTAAATAACCATAAGCAGCATTACAAGGGGGTGTTAAGTATTCTGGATGGGACCTAAAGAGACGTGTCCCCAGATCTCTTTAACTGGGGACCTCTGAGCAAGCCACGGCCCAGACCACAGCTTCTTTGTAAAGCGACTGAATTAGGAAGGTGGCTTCTAAAATACACACCTCAACCATCAGTTCCGATGCGTTAACCAAGACCTGGTAGAGCAGAGGTAAAGGCCTTGCCTTTCTTTCATTTTCAAGAGTAATTCCTAATTGCCACACAGCCAAAATCTGTTTTCTACTTTGAAGCATGTATTTATTTTCATGGCAAAGCCAAGTTTTAGCTAAGCAGTTGGATCTGAAGGGTAAAGAAACCTACTACCTTATACAAATGAGACCCCTAGATTTTTGTTTTCCTTTGGTTTCATAGGCTTCCTGGGAAATAATGATCTAAGTGATACTCCAGAATTCTGATCCTCCTCATGGGCATCAGTAATGTACTTAGCATATTTATTATGATTAGTTAATTAAAAAAATTAAATGGGTAAGGGAAGTCAGATGTTGTCAGTGAGGCATGGGTAACTTTGATAGATGCGAAGGCGGGGATGTCTGGCACAGGGGGTAGGTGATACGATGCGGTAAAGGAATATGGAGTTCATCTGTGGAGTCCAAATGCTAGTTCTGGGGCTGCTACTGGGTGCTTCTCTTTCCTAGGCCTCTGAATCCTTGTCCATACAAGGAAGGCATTGGTTTCTGTATCCTCTTACCTGCCTAAATGATCAAAGGAGAAATTCTGCCCCATGAAATGTCACTTGGATTTGGAGTTTGACTCCCAGGAGCGCTGAAGCTATGACTATAAATCAGAAATTCTGTACGCACTGGATAATAATTGTAGACTAGGCAAAGATCTAGAGTTAACCTGTGATATTTTCCTTTTCACAAGTGTGGGAAGTCCCTACCTACCTATAGAAAAGAGCTCAGGAATACCAGTATAGTCCTGTTAACAGAGAACGTTATAATAATGAGGGTTTTCTTTCCATAAACCTGCTTTTATTTCTCAGCTATGATTTGGTAATATATGAACATTTTTTTAAAACTAGGCTCCACGCCCAATGTGGAGCCCAATGTGGGGCTTGAACCCACGACCCTGGGATCAAGACCTGAGCTGAGATCAAGACTTGGATGCTCAACTGACTGAGCCACCAAGGCGCCCCTAATATATGAACATTTTTTTAGAAGTTATGTATAATATGGGTTTTGTGGGCTGAATTGTGTCTCCCCCAAATTCATATGTCGAAGTCCTAACCCTAGTACCTCTGAATGTGATCTTATTTGGAGATAGGATCTCTATAGAGGTAATGAAATTAAAATGGGGTCATTAGGGTGGGCATTAATCTGACTATAAAAAGGGGAAACTTGGACACAGAGGTAAGCATACAGGGAGAACACCATGTGGATTGAAAGATAGCCCCTCTAGAAGCCAAGGAGAGATGCCTACAACAGATGCCTCCTCCCAGCCCTCAGAAGGAATGAACCCTGCTGGCACCTTGACTTTGGACTTCCAGCCTCCAGTACTGTGAGACAATACATTTCTGTTGGTTTAGTCCATCCTCTGTGGTAGTTTGTTATAGCAGCCCCAGCAGACTAACACATTGGCATCCTCTGAACAATGATGGAGCGTTATGTCTTGCGTCCTACAGTGTATCAAACACTCACATAAACAAATCAACTACTGTAGAGATGAAGAATGTGAGAGCTGGAAGAAATGGGCATTGGGAATGGCATGACAATGGGGAGAGGCCATTAGTGGTTCACAATGGGGAAAGGCCATTAGTGGCAATACAATTTTAGCTTAAAAAAAATTCCTACTATCTGGGGTGCCTGGGTTGCTCAGTCAGCTAAGCGTCTGCCTTTGGCTCAGGTCATGATCCCAGAGTCCTGGGATCGAGCCCTGTATTGGGCTCCCTGTTCAGTGGGGATCCTGCTTCTCCCTCTCCCTCTGGAGCTCCCCCTACTTGTTCTCTCTCTTTCTCTGTCAAATAAATAAATAAAATCTTAAAAAAAAAATTCCTACTATCTTTCTGCTCTCTGCCACCACCCCAAACCCTGAATCCAACATACAATATAACACAGAAATGATTCAACAAAGCAAACAAAATACAAACACATGTTAAACCCAAAGAAGCTAGGCGTGCCCGGGTGGCACAGTTGCTTAAGCGTCCAACTCTTAGTTTCAGCTCACGTCATGATCTCAGGATTCTGGGATTGAGCCCCATGTCAGGCTCTGCGCTCAGCATGGAGTCTGCTTAAGACACCCTCTCCTCCTTTCCCCTCCTCCCCTTCCCCCTGCTCTCTCTCACTCTCGAATAAGTAAATAAATCTTTAAAACAACAACAATAACAAAAACCTAAAGAAGCTTGGTGTGGGGGCACACCCTTGGGAATACCCATGGCCCCCTTCTCAGTCTGGGCATCATGTACACTGACTCAACATAAGAGTTGGGGCCACGCCTCTAGTGGCTGAACCACTCACTCCAAGCATGGATAACTCACCCTTTTAGGAGTTAGAAGGACTTTTTCCCGAATACAAACAAACACAGCAAGAATGTACTGTTATTTCTTATCATAAAAAGTTAGGCTCCATTGGTTCTCTCAGTGAGAGCACTTTTTCAGAAACAAAAGGAGAGGCTAAGGAATGGGGATGGGGAATGCACATTAAAACAAGCAGTATTCCATGAGCAAGCTGATATGGTTTCCCAAGATAAAATTCAGACTGGATCCAGCATCATTTTTCCCAAATGCCTTGTCTGGCAAAGTTTGTAAGAGAGCAAATTTTACAAAGCCATTTTAAAGGAAATGCAAATGTTCGGAACTTAGATATTCATTAAAATCAATCTCCATTATCTTTCTTCTTAACAAGCTTAGAATTAAACACAGTCTCAACATACTGACAGTATTTATGGCTCACACAAAGCCGAGACAAAGGCTGGACTCAAACAGTGCAGGAAATAGGAAGGAAGAAAGATTTTCAAGTTCATTACGTAGGCCAGGCAAGTGGATGTGGCCCCAGAGAAAACGGGATTCTGCAAGACTTAACTTTTCAAAGACAGTGCTAGAATGTCCAGCGGAAACTAATAGACCAGGGATTCTGGCAGAGTTTGATGCTTTCAAAATAGTGAGGAGGAGTGGAAATACCTCTTGCCGTGCACACAGTTGAGCTGAGTTTGGCAACTTGGACATCAGCAGTTAATTAACTTTTCTTCCTTCATATTTGCCATAGTAGCTTGTCTGAATGTTATTTACATTAAACCTGACCTACCTAGCTTTCCCAGGAGAGTGAAAAGTAATAACATAGGCTTTACAGAGCTGTGCAATATATCCTTTTTGTAGGGACAAAATAAATACTTGGTTACGTCTGTCCCATTCCCATTGTCACACCAAAACTTGAGTTTATTATTTTATCTCAAAATATTCAAGTATTTGTTCTCAAATGAAAGAATTCTTTTGATGCATGTCTTGCCATTCCAAATGTCTTAATCAAGGAAAGTTTTGAAAAACTGAAAATCTTGTCTGTCCCTTAAGATTTCCTGAAACTCTAGAAAGGGGTCAGTGATGATTCTGGCAATAAGAGAGCTAGTAGTTGTATTATTTACTCTTGACACAGTTGGTTAACACACGTTTGCCTTTTGTTTTGTTCATGGGATTCATAAAGTTTCACATGGTTTAGAGATGAATCAAGTGTGAAGACTTTAAACAATATTCCTTCCAATTCTCAGACTCTGATCCAACATAGTGTTTCTCATGCTTGCCTGCTGAGAAGAGACAGCTAGGGGTGCTTGTTGAAAATACAGACTCCCAGACCCTTCTCTTGGAAGCTGATTCTGTGGGAATGGAGGGACTCTGGGACTCCTTATCACTGTGCTAGTCTGAAAAATACTTGATTCTCTCACTCTTAACCTTGACCAGATACTGGAATCACATTGGAGGGGAAAAAACAAAACAAAACAAAACAGTACTGAGCCTGGGTTTGACTCCTAGAGATTCCAACTGTATTAGTCTAGGGTGTGGCCAGGACATTGGGATTTTTAGAAGCTTCTAGTTGGTACTAATGTGCAGGTAGGGTTGAGAATCACTGATCTGATGGAAGTGACAGTCAATCCAGGGAAACATGTGTGAAAGTAATATTTATTAAGATATTAGAAGTGTATCATTTGAATCCATGACAACCTGTTGAGATGGGAAGAGTGAATATTATCTTTCTTTTACAGACCAGGAAGCTCAGTGAGGTAAGTGGCCAGATAGAGGTCCTACTGGAAGAATTACTGAACTGGTGAGATTTGTCTGAAGTCTTCCACTACCTCACCTATGTTTCTCTGCTCCTTGCTTGCTCCCAGCTGTTACAGTCTCCCTTTCAAAACAACCAAAACAAGACTTTTGGTGCCCAGAACTTCTCTTACTGCAGCACTGTTAGGAATGATAACACTAACAACAAGCAAAGCAGCGGCTAACATCGGGTCCTTTCTACACATGGTGCCAAATGCTCTGCATACACAATCTTAATTGCCTCAAAGATGCCATAAGGTAGGTTATTATCCCAATTTTACAGGTGAGAAAACTGAGAGTAAGTAACTTGCCAACTATGCAATACTCTTCTTATTTTATCTAAATCTCTTCTTTTCCTTGCAGCCAACCAAATTTCAGCAAGTGGCAGAGAGGAAAGAATCTGATAAAGTAATTCAGAGAAAGCTATTACGGATAATTATAGCTTGTACGGCCACTCCTAATATGGGGATTAAATCTTTTAAGAAACTTCTAGAGCCATTCAAAAACATGAGTATCTAGCACTCGATGAGTTCAGTTGGAGAAATCATGGATTGTTAAATTTTTTTTTTTTTTGAGAGATAGAGAGAGAGAGAGAGAGCGAGAGATCGAGCATGAGCAGTGGGAAGTGCCAGAGCGAGAGGGAGAAAGGAAATCCCAGGCAGCCTCCAGGTTCAGTGGGGAGCCGAATGTGGGGCTCAATCTCACAACCCTGAGATCATGACCTGAACTAAAACCAAGAGTTGGATGCTTAACCAACTTGAGCCACCCAGGCACCCCATGGATTTTTAATTCTTTACTACCCACTTTGTCTATGCCTAAGTTTAACCCTGATTTCTCAGATATAGTCATAGATACTGACTTGGCATCAGAAAGTTTGGGTCTGTGTCCAAGATTCTTTTTTTCTTTTCCTCCTCTTCTCCACCTCCTCCTTCTTCTTCTTCTCTTCCCCCTCCCCCTCCACCTCCTTCTCCCCCTCTTCCTTCTTCTTCTCCTTTCCCTTCTCCTTCTCCTTCTTCTTCTTCAGCTTTGGTGGCTTCAGTCAGTCCCATCCAGGATGGTCTGAGAGGATCAGGCCCAGCTAGAACATCAATCAATATTCTCCAATCTATTTTTTTCAGGTTTCCACAATATTGAACTTATTTTTTCCCCAGCTTTGTCTGTTGTTAGTGCTGTTCTGGTCACCATTTCTATTACTACTACAGAGATAAGTTATATCATACTATCCATGAAAATGAAACACTACATTGTAGATCATTTTACTTATAAATAAAATGCTTCATAGAGTGCCTGGTACAGAGTAAGCACATAATTCTAGACATCATCACCACCATCATCATCATTAAACCTATTACCTGTTAGATCATAATTAATCACTAATAGTGCAGGAAAAACTTACAGAATTATTAATAAGTGGCCCTGACTGTGCACTTAATCCTTGACATATACAGAACTTGCTTTTATTATTTCAGTATCCGGAGCTCAAAGCAAATCAAGTCAAGAGTCTGGTTCCTAGACGTTCAAGAGGCATGTGTCTTCTGTTTAGCTACATAAAGTCTTTATAGAAACTAGGTACTATTTTATGATGCCATAAAGCAGAGAAAGATGTAAAAGAACAGAATCTCTTGATTCCTTCAATTTTGAAGACTGTCCTCTGGGGTGGGAATCCTAGCTAACTTTGTAAAACGTGTGGTTATGTAAAGAGGGTATGTAAAAATTCTTTTGTGTGTACTACAGAGAGAGTAAGGCTGCTGAGTCAACCAACAGAAGCTTAATCTATCCATCACCTTTTATATAAGTCTCAACTTAGTCAACAAATGTTAACTGAGCAGTTACTACAGGCTGGACGCTGGGAATACAGTGATGACCCTTATGAAGCATACTTTTTAGACAGCACACAGACAAAGGACAAGTACACGAGCAGATCAGTAAACAATCACTGGGCTAAGTTTCAAAAAAGAAACCAACAGGCAGCCAAGCTAGTGACTGCTGGAACAGGTACCCATTTCAGACAGAGCAGTTGGGAGGAGGGGACATGTAAGCTGGAAGAATATGAAGAAGCCAGTATTCTGAATATGGGAAGAAAAGAATTACAGGCAAAGAGAGTCATAAATGCGAAGTCTCAGGGCGGGGGGAGATGGTTGGTGCACTTAAGAAACTGGAAAGGTCAAGTGTAATTGGTGTGTGGAGAGCATGAGAGTGGGGGTATGACCTGAGTCACAAGGCTCTTCCTACGGGCCCTCTTGGGAGATGATAAGGGGTATGGATTTCATTTTAAGTCCAGTAGGAAGCCGTTGAGGAATTTGAGGCAGAGAAGCTGCATGATCTGATTCTTGCCTTAATGTAATTCCTATTGTGTGTGGAGAAAGGAGATCGCAGACAGTGATGACCTTTTTCTTACCAAGCCAATCCTTGTTAAGAAGGCAGAACTTATGAAGTAATCTGCCTGTAATTTTAAAGTGATCTTACATGGATGTAATCCTTCATACTTCTGTAGGAATGGTAGTTCTTGCCCTCTCAGTGGGACAGCTCTAGGGGTATGTCGACAACTGAGCGTGAACCTGCCCAGCTGAGGACATGATGGCACCTCGCCATGCTTTGTGTCAAAATAAAAGATAACAGAGTCCTTTCAAATCGCCGTCAGTGAAGTGTATGTCTTCGGCTCCCTCTTTCATCAGGGAGCGGTGCTGTGTTGAAAGTGAAAAAGATCCAGCCCCATGCGACCTCATTAAAGTCCCCGGTGGAGACCGGGACTGGGATGAGGGACTGGGACGAGACTTCCACGCTTCCTCGTTCTGGGAAGGTAACCGGACACAAAACACGCAGGTGCCTACCTAGGAAAATTGGCTGGCATGCCAGTGTCAGTGCCCCTCACACCAGACCTTGTAGCACCCCCAAATCCTGTTCATAACAGTTAACACATTCACGCTGTCCCTGAACCATCTCAGAATTCACCTCTGCATCCTTATGCCATCTTCTCATTCCATTGTGCAGACAGAGGCAGGAAAACGGTAACGTCTCATATAACGCAGAGTCGAACACGTAGAAATGGGACAACTGACATAGCTTTACGGCTCTGAAAGTCCAATTCTCTTTAACCCAGAGATCATTTTCTTTTCAGGTTTCAGTTCAATGCAAGGCCTGTTTCGATGGTTGAGTTATGAACTCCGAAAATGGAGGCTGGTCATGGAAATGCAGACAGACGCCTCCCGGCAGCTGCACGGCGGCTGCACTACTGGGCACCGTGCGAGGCGTCAGTTTTAATGAGAGCTGTTAATATCACCTCCATCGGAATGGTTGCCCTGGGCTGACTTTTGGGGCTGTGCACAGGTGCTCTTGGCCAAAAATGTAATGTAGGTTATTACATTATCAATGAGGCACAGATGTGCTTTCTGTCTGAGCTCAAGGTGGTAGTCCTGCCAAGTGCATAACTCTTTTAGCGGTCCCAGGTCTGTTTGTATCAAAATGCTGTTCTAGCTCAGTGAACCTGAGAACTGCCTTCTGCTTTCCCAGGACATGAGTTTAGAAAACATGCCTAAGAATGCAAGAAGGCTGGGCTCTCCAAAGGCAGGTATAGGCTTTTTTTAAAGAGAAACACGATGTAGCCTACAACATTTTGCCTTTTTAGTGAGGGCTTCAGCCACCGTGAATTCATTCTTGGACTCATCAGGGTCTCCCTGGGCACCTGCCCTGGACCAAGTACCCTGAAGACGTTGAAGATGAACCTGCCAAGGAATCTGCCTCCAAGTGCCCTGCAGTGATCTCTCCTGTTTCTGATCTCTTCCCGCTTAAGAATTTTCTCTCAGGATCCACGTCTCCACTGCCTTTCTCTGAAGCTCGAGTCCTAACATCACGGCATTTTTCTACAGAGTGGTTGTTTACCTCATTTTATTTGCTCAGAATCTCCTTTGTCTGAAGCTTGAAATCTCCTTTCATTGACCTTTTCGTTATTCAGCGTGGTCTTTGGGATCAATCTGATTTGCAACCAGATTTCCCCCGAAAGTTGCAGCGGCCGGCCCTGCAGTTAGCCTCGCGTCCTACTTCAGCACTGCCCAGCCCACCTGGGTGCCTGGGTGCTGAGAACCAGCCTTGAGGCCCCAAGGAGCCTCCACCAACGTGCCCCTGCATCTGCCTATGTTCTCAGTGTGAAGCCACCCCGTCGGGGGTAGAATAGTGGCTCCAGGAGGCAAAAGGGGTTCTCCTCTGTGTCAGGCAGCGTGTTGCAAATTGACCTTGACTTTGAGAGTGAAATTGCCTTGCCATCTGGAACGTTCATCTCTTGCACGGGAGTGAAATGGCAAGAAAGGAGGTCAGTACACTGACCACAACGCTGTCCCCCTACCGTCATTTCAGTTTTAAACCCAGAGATGAGGAGACACAAGTAACATACTGGGAGTGTGTGTGTGTGTGTGTGTGTGAGAGAGAGAGAGAGAGAGAGAGAGAGCGAGTGAGCTTGGAAAAGAGGACAGTGTTTTGGGGGACATCTGAGAGCACCCAGCCAAGGAAAACATGAGAACAGCACGATCAGGACCTAGCATTATTCAATCCTTCTGTTCTTTAGCTTGCTGTATACACCACCCCCCACCCCCCACTGCTAACCCAAGGTGGCAGAAGGATCCTGAAGATAAATGGATGCTCTTCTTCTCCATTTCCTACGCACCCCCACCCCGCACCCCATGCCTGACTTCATTCCCTGCCCCCCTTCCCTTATTCCCGTTCCTTGTTTGACTGATGGTTTGGCAGCGGCAGTATGAAGGGATCGCTGGTGGCACGAACCCTGTTGTCTGTCTCCGCACCCCCCCAGGGACATGGCTGTTGCTGGGGAGCACAGGACTGTCATTCCCGCAGCGGTTGGATGCCTCCAAGATCCAGCCGGCAACAGTGTCCTCATGGCATGGTGGCTGTTCTACATGGCTGGCCTCGTTACAAAGCGGATCTCTTGACAGGCAATTTGCTGCGGCCACCTGTATCTAGCAATGCTCTGCTAAGACTGCGAAATGCACCCAGTCCCCTCCCTTCTCCCAGGCTTCGCGTTCTCGACATGCTTGCTTCTGCTTACTGTACATTGCCCCGTTTGCGTTTCCATTGGGTGCTAGAAATCTTCTGCTCACCTCTCCTTTCTCCTAGGCAGATAAGCACCCGTTTTAAAAGTGGGAGGAAGGCAAGGACTTAAGGGACCCAGCAGAGGATAAGAGAATGTAAGCGTCTACCTGCTGTGCTTCTGACTCAGGAAGGCCCGGGGGCCAAGGCCGGTCCCTCTGATGGGAGTCTGAGTTTGGGTGAAATTCAGGAATGGGAAGGCTGCCTTTCTGGCTAGTGATTTACCCTCGATTTTCCATTGTCAAAACCAGGTGGAAATCTTCCTGCTGATTACCTCAGTGGTAGAACATTGAAATAATACATTAATATTTACAAAACTCTTTTAGGAGCTTTAACAACTATTATTGCAGATCCAAGAAAAGGCCTGGAAGGAGCTGATTAATGTTATTATACTTATATGTGTAATACGTATCCTAAGATTTTGGGGGGAAGATGGGAGGCAACTATAAGATGATTAATGTGATAAGTGATATTTAATAATAATTTAGATTCAAATTTATAAATCCTTTCCAATGAATTTCACATAATTGAAAAACAAAAAAGTTTCTTCAAATGTCATGAGAAGTAAAAGAAACATCATGGAAATGATATCCTCTAACCTCAATTCTTCTGGTATTTTCATCTTTTTTTTTTTTTAAGATTTTATTTTATTTATTTGACGAAGAGAGAGACAGAGAGAGAGAGAACACCAGCAGGGGGAGCGGCAGGCAGAGGGAGAAGCAGACTCCCTGCTGAGCTGAGACTCTGACCCTGGGATCACGACCTGAGCTAATGGCAGAGGCCCAACCGACTGAGCCAACCAGGTGCCCCTCTTCTGCTATTTTCAAAATGTGTATTTCAAGTAGATACACATATTATATTTAATCATGGACTAAAGAAAAGTGTTGGTTCTTAGATATGCTATTTTGTTCAGAAATCAAAAACTAGGAATCATTTAAAAAGCCAAGCTTTATAGTGCTTTTAAAGCATGTTAAAATGATTAATCTTTAAAAGATCTTATCATCCAGCAAAAGCCTTCCCCAGCAGATAAGGTCTGGCTCATTCTTAGAGTAAAGGGCACCCTCTGTGAGATCCAAGGTCTTCTCTGTGCCAGGGGAGTTCATTCCTAGCCATATTTTTCCAGGCATCTCTTCTTTTGCATTGACCTTGTAGTTCATTTATGAAGTTAATAAAAATGTATTAAGTCAGGTGTGTGCTGGGTTCTGGAGGCACAATAATGAGTAGGACAGACCTAGCCCTGCCTCATTACTTACCCGGTCTCTGACAGGATCAGCTCACCAACCCACGTTCATTGGTAAGGATAGTAGGAGAGCCGGGCATTTTGCCTTTGCTCTGAGAGAAGAATCTCAGAGAGATGCCTAGACTTCCTTTCTCTCTGTCCACAAGGTTCATTTGAATCTGAGGACATTTTACACAATTATCATCAGCAACCCTGTTCCTTCTTAGAATTTTGGCTTAGTGTGAGATACAATGATCTCCCTGACTGTTGGAGATTAACGTTGGTTCTGTTTTAACTTTCCTAATCATAGACCTTGGTCTTGAATGACTCCAACTTCTCCTGGAACAGGAGTTGCCCCATCATGGGCATGAACACCACCTTCACTCTTGCAGACGACGATCCTTGAGTGCTGTCCAGTCATGACATACACACAGCCAAGGTAACAGAAGTGAATGGAAAATAGGAAAAACAGTAGGCTGTTTGCATTGGGACATAGTAACCATGAAATAAACACTTGTTTATTGAGGTCAATGTGAAAGCTGTTGAATTTCTTATAACAACTTTCGGGACATTTGATGCATGTCTTTTTGAACCACCTCAAGCTGAGCTTGTTGTTCTGAAATGTCAGAATGTTTCATTCTGGTAAGCATCAGACTTATATTGAGTTTTCCTTCTGTGCAGAACTCTGTGAAGTGCAGCTAAAACGCATAAGGGAAAAGAAAGAGGATACAATGAAAGTTGGAAGCTCTGAGTTGGTACACAGTGAAAAGAATCTGAGAGCCTTTCTGGGTTTGGTTGATTACAGACTGAATTTACGATCCAGGGAGAGAAGCCCACCCAGACCTTCTATGCATGCCTTCTTTTTATGGTCTCCTTAGTGCACGGAGCTGCTTGGATTGGAGCAAGTGATTTTTGCCTATGAAGTAAGGTCTGAGAACACTGTGGCCTGAGTCTGCGGAGAAGCTGTACGTGATCCTGAACCCAAGCAGGGATGCTCTAATCTGGAGAGACCAGGAAGCCTTCTGACAGGGCCTGAAAGGTGTGAATAATCTTAAGCCTCAATTCTTGCTTCTTTTTTCCTGTTACCTCTGCGAGGAGTGTGTTAGCAAAATAAAACTTGGAGAAGTCATAATTACATAGAGGATATGAGCATACACTTCGGAGTTCTGAGGTTGAATCATGGCCCCAATACTACTAATGCTGTGACTTTGGACAAGTCCGTTAACCTCTGTGAATTGCAGTTTCCACATCTATAAAATGGGGGGAATAAAAATAACTACTCAAGGGCTTCTTGTAAGGCTTCAGTGAGATAATGATCACACACTGCTTAGCATAGGGCCCCGTCCAGACGTGTTTAATAAATGTTAAACCATTATTATTGATAATTATGTCAACTCTAGGGGCACCTGGGTGGCTCAGTGGGTTAAAGCCTCTGCCTTTGGCTCAGGTCATGATCCCAGGGTCCTGGGATGGAGCCCCACGTCGGGCTTTCTGCTCAGCGGGGAGCCTGCTTCTCCCGCTCTCTCTGCCTGCCTCTCTGCCTACTTGTGGTCTCTGTCAAATAAATAAAATTTTTAAAAAACATTTTAAAAAATTATATTAACTCTATGGTAAAAAATAAATCAGCGCTTTGGTTAGGATTCCTGAGTTTTACTGGTTCTGACAATGACTCAGGCTAGCATAAGCAAGAAGTTAATGTGCATTCTAGCAAGTTAAAAATGGGAAAGCCAAGTACTCATTTACTCATTCATGTAACAAATGTCTATGGATCATTTTCTAAGTGCTCAGCTAAGGGTGAGCTATTGGGGGTATAGAGATAAAAGTAACAGTCCCCATCTTCTAGGATCTTGAAGTCCAGTGGAAAAGATCAGTAAGCAAGCTGACAACGACAGGGTGGCATTTGTGTTTAAGAAATGCAGTTTGGCAGACTTCCGCTTGGAAAACACAGAATTCGTGAGAGAAGAATACAGAAGGATTACATGCTCACTGAAGTTGAACATTCCAATTCAAAGAGATGGAGGAGGGAAGTCAGGAACACAAGAGAGATTACCTCAGGCCCTGCTTCACACTCCGCCCAGTTCCCAACTTTAGGGCTCTCTTCTCCCCAGGTGGTGACATCATTCTTTGGTCTTTAAGGTGAATGCAGGCCTTGGCAGGAGCTCAAGGAGCTCTAGGCCAACACTTTGGGACTCTATCAAGTTCATGCCAAGTTTGTAGCCAGGGCAGCCTTGACCACAGGCCCCCGATCTGATTGATACCTGCTCTTCTGCCCCAAGTGCCCTGAATATTTAATGTTTAGGATCAGAAGTGAGCTTTTTCTTCTTTGTCTACATTTAAGGACTTTAGTCCTGGCTCTGAACTTCATCCTTATGAGTGGACTCCTGCTACCTCTTAAAGACTTTACTGATGGCCCTTCTAGCCCCCTTGGAGTGTGTGTGTGTATGTGTGTGTGTGTGTGTGTTTAGTAATAACTTTATTGAAATACAATTCACATAGCATACAATTCACTCATTTAAAATGTATAATTAAGGAGTGCTGGGTGGCTCAGTTGTTTAAACATCTGACTCTTGATTTCAGCGCAGGCCATGATATCAGCCCGGGTTGGGCTCCATGCTAGGTATGGAGTTTGCTTACAATTCTCTCTCTTTCCCTCCTTCTCCCTCTGCCCCTTCCCTCCTGTAAAATAAATAAATAAGTAAATAAAATGTATAATTAAAAAATGTATAATTCAATGACTTTTAGTGTATTCACACACTTGTTCTACTACAGCACAATCAACTTCAAAATATTCTCATCACCACGAAAAGAAACTTTTGCATTCCTCAGCTATCACTCCAATCCTCCTATCGCCCCCAACCCTGCCCCCCAACCCCTGACAACCAATATCTACTGTCTGTCATTATAGATTTGCCTATTCTGGACATTTCATATAAGTAGATATTGTGGATTGAATTATATTCTGCTAAATTCATTTGTTGAAGCCCTAACCCTCAATGTGACTGTATTTGGAGGGCTTTGAAAGAGGTAATTAAGGCTACATGAGGTCATAAGGGACCTGATCCAATAGGATTGGTACCTTTATAAGAAGAAGATGATACCAGGGATATCTGTGTATAGAGAAGAGGCCACATGAGTGAGAAGACAACCAACTGAAAGCCAAGGAGACAGACCTCAGGAGAAAACAAACCTGCCAACAACACCTTGATCTTGGACTTCTAGCCTCCAGAACTATGAGAAAACAAAGTTCTCTTGTGTAAACCACCCAGTCCATGGTATTTTGTTATGACAGGCCTAGCAGATTAATATAGTAGATTCATACAATATGTGCCTTTTCTGTCTGGCTTCTTTCATTTAGCATAATGCTTTCAAGGTTTAATTCATGTTGCAACACATAGCAGTACTTCATTCTTTTTGATGACAAATAATTTTCTATTATATGAATGTACATTCATATAACATTTTGTTTATCCATCCGTTAATGAACACGTGGGTTGTTTCCATCTTTTGGCTATTATTAAAAATGCTGCTATAAAGATTCATGTACAAGTTGTAGACATATGTTTTTATTTCTCTTGTCATATGTATCTTGTGTGTGTATACATATCTAGGAGTAGATTTTATGGGTCATATAGGAACTCCATATATAACCTTTGGGAAACTGCCAAACTCTCTTCTGAAATAGCTATACCATTTTATATTCTTACTAGCAATGACTGAGGATTCCAATTTCTCTACATCCTCATCAACATTTGTAATTATCTATTTGATTATAACCATGCTAGTGGATGTTAAATACTTCTCACTGTGGTTTTTTGATTTATCTAATAACTAATAACTCTAATAACTAACAAATTTTCATGTGCTTATCCAAATTTGAAATTGTGGATTTGTATATCTTCATTGGAGAAATGTTTATTTGGATTCTTTGCTTATTTTTTTTATATTAGCAAATAATTTTAAACTTTTCAATGACTGAGTTGCAATCATTCTTTATGTATTCTAGATACAAGTTCCTTATGAGACACATAATTTGCAAAACATTGCCCCATTCTGTGTTTTGTCTTTTCACTTTCTTGATGGTGTCCTTTGAAGCATGGAAGTTTTAATTTTGTTGATGTCTAATTTACCTACTTTTTCTTTTGATGTTTTATCTAAGAAACTATTGTCAAATCTAAGATCACAAACATTTACTCCTTCATTTTCTTCTGCTAGTTTTATAGTTTTAGATTTTACATTTAAGATCCTTTGTCACTTTTGAGTTAATTTTTTATATATGGTGTGAGGCAGGTGTTTGGTTTCATTCTTTTGCATGTAACTATCCAGTTATCTCAACATTATTTGTTGAAAAGATCATTCATTTCCCCACTGAATTGTTTTGGAATTGTTAATGAACATCACTAAACTGACCAAAATTAAAGAGTCTAAAGTTCTGGACTCTCAATTCTATTCCAATGATTTATACATCTATGTTTATGTCAATACAATCGATATGAGTTTAGTCTGTACATCCGCAAGATTACCACACGGGCTGGTCACCATACATCTCTGTATTATTTAGTCTGCCTGAACAGTCTTTTTCAAGCCCCCAGGACTGGATCTTCTGAATCTCGTCTCTTGATGGGTACCTTGTAGGGGAGGAGATCTAATTCTAAGCCCACCCCTAATGGTGTTTCAAATAGATTGGGGTGTTAGGTCTGGTGGCTCACTATGGAATCCTAAGAATTAAATTAGCTTTGGTAGCCAACTGGTCAGTGTAGCCATGTTGTGGCTATTGTTTTTAAATTATAAAAGTAGTATTATTACATCCTTAAGAAAACGGCAAATGGATAAGAAATTCACCAAAATCAGAACCTGCTTGTTAAAATTATAATGTAATTATCAAAGATCTAATGCATTACTATAGATATGCCCTTTTTTCTCCAATAGAAATAAGTTTTTGTATCATTTTTGGGAGTTAATTGGAACTGAGAATTCCATTTGGTATTATTTTGGTACCTATCGTTTTTGCTATGGTTTGAAAGACCATACACATTTTTGGAGACACATCAGGCACAAATCAGGCTTTGGGCCTAGGAAAGTTTCTTATGTCATAAGGGTGCATTCATAGGAATGTATTTGCCTGGATTTATTTTGAAGTGAAGCTAAGATTTAACAGGTAGTTTGTCTTTATATTGAACTTTTTTCCTAAGAGGATATGTGCATCATCTCATCCTTATAGTTATTTTTAAGACTGGCTCCATATGTTTAGGTCAAATCAACTAGGTTTCCTGGGCATGTGAGTGGGATGGGGCACATCACTAATAGCAACCTGGGCTCTGGCAATCATATCGCTCAGATTTTCTTCAGGTTGACCAGCAAGGGGCACTAAAGCATAGCATCTCTTCCCTGTTTCCTCCCAGCAACAGCAGACGTTTCACTAAGCGAGTGATTGGGCAGGAATCTGGAAGCTGTGCACTCCATAGTCAGATCAAAACACGGGTGGAGGTCTCTTTGATATTTTTCAAAGGTATTGATATTTTTTAAATGAGAAAAATTCTGATTGGGTGAAAAAGACAGCAAAACAATTTCAAATATAGAATCACTCTTTGCTTTCAAGCCACCATTCTCCTGTCTAGTCAATACTATTAGGTAAACCAGCAGAACACTGTCATTGCTTTTCTGTGAATTACTGCACTTTTTTTTTTTTTCCACCCAGAGAACATAATGGCCTAGCCACGTAACGAGTTCCTAAAAGGATGGACTACTTGATGTTACAGTGACAAGCAATTATTATCGAGGCCTCCCGGTTGGTCTTTTTTTTTCCCCCCTTTAAATTTTGCCTGCCTATTTATTTCCATCAACTACTGAGGATGACTCTCTTCTTGTTTCAAATAAAGGATGCCATCTATATGCTAGGCACACATTATGAATAATTCCTTGTCATAACAAGGCAGGAATGTCCTTCAGAGAGTGGCAGGAAGTTACTGAAGCTGTTTAGTATTTGGTAATGGGCTTTTCTTTTTAATTTTAGCTTTTATCCCTGCTTAATCACTTCAAGGTACTGAAACAGAAAGAATGACAGCATTCAATAATTAGTCCGCCAAGCTAGAAGCAAATACCCATTATTCTTTCATTCTAAATCAAAGAAACCATTTTTGGGAGCTCTGTCCACTTATCTATATGATAGAAATGATGCATGTAAAGGCAATTAATTTAATATTAACATTCATTTACAGGTCAGCATGTAACAGTTTGAGTAAAATATTATTCAATTTTCTTTTAAGACTTGGGTTTTTTGGACCTTGCTGTTTGTAGCATGTGGGAATTGTATATTAAAACAGATCACATACTTCTTCACTCACCTCATTAAAGCCCTCTTCCCCTCAAATACAATCCAAAACCTCAAATGCCTGATTACTTAAGAACCCTTAAGAAGTCTTAGCTAAATGATGGATAGTTCAGAGTACAATTTCTAATATTTTTCCCTTTGCCTGCCAGAATTAGAAATCAGAGGCTGCAGAGCACAGATTTTTTAGGGGCTGAGACAGAGATCAAGAGTGGAGTGAAAAAGAGTGAGAGAAAGGAAAAACCACAGATTCCATGTTTTCTAAGCACACCGGAGGTGTTCCTTCTTAGTTGCTCCTGATGGTTTTGATATGTCCCTTCCACTACCCGGGTCTTTCTTCTCTCTGATCCCAGGGAGATGGACACACAGACCATAAACAACTGGCACGTTTAAGAGCACACACACACAGGGTTGGTGTGTGGGGTGCACATTCTGGCTTTATGACCTTGAGGAGGTTACTTATGTAAGCCTCAGCTAATTCTGTGCAGGGAGGATTCTCACTTTCATCCAGCAAATACTCATTACATGCCCGCTATCCTCCAGGCACATGATAAACACATACAGTTGTCCAGAAGATCCAATGAGAGAATAAATGTAAAGCTCTTAGCAATGAATAATGGCTGCTATTACCTATTGAGAACCGACTGTGTGCAGACCCTATGCCATATACTTGGGGCAATTCCCTAACCCTTGCCTCAGTTTTCCTCATCTGGGAAGGGAAATTCTTGTCACAAACCTCTTGTGAGGTTTAAATGAGGTCATGTATACGAAATGCTCAGAATGCTGCTCAGCATTACGCTTTTCAAATGTTTGTATTATTACCTCAGTTTCTCAGTAACAACCGGGAGAGGGAGTGTTATTATCAGCACTTGAAGAGTGAGTTAAGCAAGACTCAGGGAGGCAAGATACATTGGCCAAGGTTAAAGGGCGGGTAAGCTGCAGATTGGTACCCGTATCTGCCTGGACCCAAAGCCTGTCTCTGCTTTTCCCCCCGAACCTTGGTTCCTCCCGGATACACGGATTGTTCCGCTTGAGATCACACAGACTGTTTACGCAGGAACTCCTTTTTAGCTCTGAAGTGCCACTCCCCAGTTCCTCTGGGTTTCTCTGTTACTACGCCCACAGGTGAGCGGGCATGCGCACGTACAGGCGCATGCGCGCGCGCGCGCGCACACACACACACACACACACACACATCTATAGTCTTTGCACTTAGTATTCATTCAGAGCAATGGCTTCTCTCAGGGTAATTATACTGTCAGTTATGCATTCAGCAAAGATGGCATTTGCTGCCCTAGAACCTGCTTACTTTTTGCTAGGCGATAAGTTAAAAAGGTAAATTTAGTTTTTCAATCTGTGAGCTTTCTCGTTTTGCTGGCTTGCTCATTTCATCATTCACGCATTCATTCATTCTGTCATCTGTCATTCATCAAACAGTCACTGCGAGCAAGGCCTGGTCTGAGAAAAATTCTTAAATTTTTATTAACCACACGCTATGTTTCTCAGTATACAAAATATTGAATCCTAATTGCAGATCTTGTACAAATTAGTTTAAAAGGACAGAATGCGACCAAAGACATTGTTTGTTTGCTTTTCACATCCCCAATGGTTGTCATTGACTGTCAGCTGAAGATAGTTCTATCGACACTTCACAGCTTAAATAAGAAGCATATTTTCTCACAGTGTCCTTTGTATATCTTCCCCCTGGGAAGCCCACAGCTACAAATTATATGAAGATGGTTTAAAGCCAAATGAATCTCCTTCTGAGACTCATGGGGGAAAGTGACTGCCTTAATAAACTGTCTTTTTGGCTTGATGAAATTGAAAATGTTGCAAATGTTCTAGAGGGCAACATCATACCAGCTGATAATGAATTTATGGAAAACTGAGTTCCATAGTCAAATATGCTATTGCTACTTTAAAAACAATACAAGAGCAGATTTTTTCCCCCCCAAATGTACCTAAATCAGGAGCGAGGAGATTTTGAGGAGCTATCCCTGTATGGCATGAATTCTCAATTTTAATGCCCTCAATGAGCTATAAGTTTTGAGGATGCATTTGTTGTCTGTTGTTCACTGAGTATCCATTCTTTCTCCTTTTAATAATATTTCAACTCTTCCCTGGGGAAAGGCTTGTATAGGCTCTTGATTAAAAAACCAAACCAAAGCACACCAAACCAAACAAAACATAAAATAACCAAACGAGAAAATCCCTTGATTGCCTTCTCTTCCAGTCTTTTGGGAATTTGTGCTGTGACAGTTGCTCATTACTGTCCTTACTGGGTTTCTTCCTTAGAGCTTCTTTCTGGGAATGCCCTAGATGGCTGTATTGCTAAAGAGAGAAAGGCTTCTGTTCAGCTTCATTATTTGGTAATATATAGAGCATTGTAAAAGGAACTTTAATTGTTTCTGACTGGTATTAATTGTCACTATTTAGGGGTTATCATGAGGTTTCTGCCAAAAATTTGAGAAAAAGGGATTAGCATTGAGAGTTAAATGGCAGAAGAGATACATAACTCATTAGATCAGAGTTATATCAAAAGTGCCTTAAAAAGAAAGCCCTGTTGATAATATTTACCAATCACCACAATCAGAACAGATGCTACAGTCTCAGACTTGAGTCCTCTCATTGCTGGAATGTGGTAAGGTCTAGGATTTCCCAGGGAGAGAGAAGTGAGTATGGTCAGCACGAGAGGAGTCAGGACAGCAGTGCATTATGGACTAGTATAAAATCATGTTCCTCACTTAATGATTGGTTTGCAGAGGTGGATTTTCTAAGTGAAAAGACCCTGAATCTTCCAAATCAATCTTCACTTTTATACCTAATTTTTTACTCATAAAGATATATTATTTCTTTCAGATCCTTACAAGACCAGACTTCTGGTATGGCTACAACTGTGTACATGGTGGCTATCAGCCAGCCAGCAGGCCTGGAGAGCAAAGGGGCATGGGATGGGCTAAGATTGGCCACGCCCATTAAAAAAAGGGATGTTGGGTGGGCCAACTTTGGCCACACCCATTCAAAAAGGGATGCTGGGTGGGCCAACTTTGGCCACAGCTGTGTTGCCACTACTGCTCACTGTGAGCTCTTGCTCAAAGTTTTGCTTTGTGCCATCCATAGTGTCAGGTCTACCCACACTTTAGGAGATAAATTCATGAGGCTATCATTATAATTTCTTATAAATCATAAATGTTTGATCTTGCATCAAATATTAATTTCTTCTATTTCATGCTTACCAAGAAACCTTCTGATTAGAACTTTACTCTTGCTGTGGCAGCCTGTGGTGTGCTGGCTATTGGACTTAGGGTCTGGTGCCTTGGGCAGTTCTATTTCCCAGGACAAATTAATAAACTGGCATTCTAGTTTGCTAGTAACAATTCTAGTTACTTGGCCCATTAGTTATTACTGAGAAACAATTTATGCTAAGGTATCTGACCCTATGAAGCCAAATTTTAGACCATGGCAAACTGACTAAAATAAACATCCTGTCTCTAGGGACAGATATTCCACTGTATTGCTCTTGGCCTTTCTCCTTTATTTTCAGTTGTACTTTTGTTGGAAATGTTTATTTGTCTCCCTAGTAGACTGTAAACTCCTTGAGAACTGGGGCCATCTATATTCCAAACACTTAGTATGAATGCATAGTACAGAGTAAAAACTCAATAAATATTTACTGAATGGAATAAGAAAAGGTGTGCGATACTCTGGATGCTAGTAAACTAGTAGCAATGCAAGCTTTTAGCTAAACTTACCAATCATTTTGTTTTCAACTAGTTTATTTTTTCATTACAAAATATTCATAATGCTTGGAGGTTGAAGATCTTTCATCTGTTTGTTTACAGGTTACAACAAATATATTGCAACCCTGATAGTGGTTGATATAAAGTAATCTTGTCTGTAAGATGTTTTATTTTGTCACTACAGAATTCTTCCTGTATTGTTTTATGTCTATCAGCTCTGTGAATATTTAGGAGTGTTGGAAATCATTTTGTTCTTGGCACTAAGGGCTAGTGATGAGAAACTAGTTATATCAAGAATAAAGCAGTCTTGATATAGATGAATCCCTTTATTGAAGAATCTTCAAAATAATACAAATGAATGGTATTCATGCTAATACAGATCATTTTCATCACCCAGAAAAATCTACCCATTGTTTTGAAGTACCTCCCCAAAACATTATCTCACTATGTTCAAATCTGGGGGCAGAAGTTGCGGGAAGATAAACAAGTCTATTGGAAATAGCCTTTTCAAAAAGAAGCACATCCAGAAGAAGATGAATGGGCTGGATGATAAAAGAAATAAAAATGTAAATACTTCTGTTTATCCATTGGTCTACATTCTAGCTCTTTCTCATTTCTGATTCTACTGGCTTGTCAACCCTCAAGGATATGGGTGATCTAAGAGAGAAAGGGAGAGGAACAGAAAGGAAGGAAAGGAAAGGAAAGGAGAGAGAGAGAGAGAGAGAGAGAGAGAAATAGAGAGAAAGAAACTGAACCAGAATAAATTATGAGTGTGAGTGTGTGTGTGTGTGTGTGTGTGTGTGTGTGTGTGTGTATGTGTGCGTGCGCATGTTTGTTAGGGACAGGCAGATACTTTAAAGCTTAGTTCTTATTCTTCTCAAACTGAAAAAAAAAATTCAGAATAAAACACTATCCCTCTAGCAAACATCTTCCAAAAGAAAGAAAAAAATATCCTTCAATTATTATGAACTGTATTTCTGGTGCTGTAACTTGGCTTACTAAAGAACTCTAGCAGAAACAACCAACAAGGTATTTCCTGTGGGTGAATTAATTACTCTAAGTGAACAGTATTTCCAAATCCCTTGTCCCTTCTGTTAGATGGGTGCTTTGTGCTTCAGGGGTGAGATAGGAAACTTTCTTGTCTCAAGCAGCAGTCATGTGGTCTCCATCTTCCTATCACTTGTCAATTATAGCGTCATGAACGACAATACCCATGCTATCATATCAAGAACTGATCTTATTAGTGGTGTCTACAGCTTCATTATAGGCTACCCAGGATCATCTTTGCTTCTTTGATAGAACCGCATTTGGAAGAGAAGCCATGCATTTTGGAATTGTGTTTGTATTGAGAGAGAAGTTAATGCTGTTTGTTTTCACAAGCAGAGAGGAAGTTATCAACCCTGCAGATTCTAAAATTCTAAACCTCAAGAGCTTTTAAAATTTCCTCTGTAAGGCATCAAACAGCTGTTTCTCTTGGGAGGGCTCCTGGAAGCCAACTGAGTTGAACATGGGGTAATGGAATGTGGACTTGAAAAAAATGGAATGCTGAGATCCAGCTTGTCATCTCTCTCTCTCTCTCTCTCTCACACACACACACACACACACACACACCAGGCCCCAGAACCTGTGAGCAAGCTCAATGAAGCTCTTCCCCTTCTACCCCAACAGCCAGGCTGAACAAGAATCCAGCTTCTCCTCTGTCCAGGAGAGTGACTTTTCTCAGGTCACCCTCCGGGGCCCATGCTCAGAGGAACGCTGTGACAAGAAATACAATAGTGGTCCAGCTGCCTTTGAAGCAGCAGCCTCTGGAAACCCCAGCCAGGAGAACAACAGCAATGGCAGCAGCCACAAATCCTTCTCGCAACTGCCACATGATAGACCCAAGAGTCCTTCCTCCCTGTTGAAGAAAGTGGAGGCCAACGGCATGTACCTTACATATCATTCTGCTCACGTACTGTTGTCAGCCTCCTCCTACCAGAGCTACAAGTAGCTCCTGGGCACCCACCAACAATGGCCCCCTCTTGGGGTGTATCTTTGACACTGGCATGACCGTCATAACCATTTGCAATAAAACAGCTTCCTGCCCCTGGGTGTGTTCCTCTGTCAACACCTGCCTGTGGCATTCTGCCGTGGTTGTCCTGTTGAGGCCACGGGAGAGGCCATGCCCTAGGAATCAAAGCTGATCTCTTCTGCAGGAAGAGAAGACCTATTCCAGGGTCAGGCATGCAGAGAAAACCTGGGTTCCAGGACAGGAAACCAGAACTTAGTAAGTAGTTAGATCTGGGCTTCCAGAGGTCGAAGCATGCTTCCAGGCCTTGCAGGGGAGGAGGGGAAGGATGACTTTGTTGCATGGATGTGGGCCTACCGCTGAGAAGGGAGGCAGATGAGTAAGCTCTATGCCGAGGATGTACCCTAGAGCTCTGTGCTCCCCTATTCCTTTTGCTGGGCTCAGTCATCTAGTAAGACCCTCTTTAAATGGTCCATCCCAGTCTCCAAGTGCTTTGGGGAATTCAGAGGATGGTCTTGTATCAGCTGTTGAGAGTAGCATTGGAGAGAGGGTGTGCCCCTGAGACGGGCCTGGACATTCCAAGGGAGACCCCATATTGTAGCCAAGGCAACACACAAGCCACCCAGGGGGCAGGTCTCCCTGTGTCACCTAAGTCAGAGGATCGGGTTTGATTGAACTAAATGATGGGCCACCCTGGATCACTTCTCACCATTTATTCCCATAACCTGCCCAGTAGGCAACACATCAATAAAGTTCAACAATGGCGGTCACAATCATTCAGAGAGCTAACAGTTACATCCAGCTTTAAAGTAGGATTTCCAGTTTTCTAATCACTTCCAAGTTTTCCATATAATCTGCCAGCTGTAATATCTTGTTTGCAGGGGTGGCCAATAGACAGGGTTTATACCATCAGTAAGGGATCAATTTAGCACATTTGAGAGCCAACACACTAGAGAACACGGGTTTATATAACAGTTGGCCACAGTCCCCAGTCTTTAAGGAAGAAACTATTTTACCTCTTTGGGTAAAATAAAACTATTTTACGACTTTGGGTAGTTATCCTGAAAAGAAAATTGTATTTACCATGGAATGTGGGATCTTGAAACAACCAAAGAGTATCAGGAAAAAAAAAAAAGAGTATAAAAAGAAGAGTTCAGAATAAAATATGGTACATATTTTGTAGAGCGGCAGCTACTTTCTCTAAGAAAAACACTAACAGGATATTAAGGTCATCCCTTAACCTGTAAACTATCTTGTGAGTAATAAACCCTCTTTCTGTGAAAGTTACAATAAACATCAGTGTGTGAGGGACAAGGAAAAGAGAACTCGAGATGGATACAAACCAACACTTTATTGGGCCTTGAGAAATTCGACTGAACACTGGAAATCAGGGTCTTTGTTGTTAGGGGAGAGATTCTGAGATCACTGGGGCATGAAAGTGTTCTCAGGCTAATTCCAAGCTACCAAAGTGCAGAGTCCAAAGACACTCAGAATCTCATAAAGTGTCTTGCCAAGAAAAAATGGAACTTTGCCTTCTTGGCTTCTAAAAAGAGGGTTTCCATCCAGGTTCCCACTGAAATGGAGAAGTCATTCACATATTTTCCCACCCTTTTTGGTCTCTCTGAATCACAAGGACTTGATTTTAGTTGGTTATTTACAGAAGGAAAATGGTCCCTTAAAATTAGGCCAAAGACCAGTCTTCAGGTAAAAAAAGAAGGTTAATAAAAATAGAAGGATGTAATGCATGACTATAATAGTGGAACAAAAATTGTGCTACGTAAATAACATAAAAATGTTAAAGGCGGTTGTCTAATGGAATCAAATAAGCATGTTTTCTATAATGAAGGTGCTTTATTTGATGAATAGATAAAACTTACCTTCCCCCAAATCTTATTTAAAACTAAATCCATAAAGAAAAATGTCCCTTTTCGATGACAGCTTTGTAATAGAGCTTGAAGTCTGGAATTGTGATGCCACCAACTTTGGCTTTCTTTTTCAGTATTCCTTTGGCTATTCGAGGTCTTTTCTGGTTCCATATAAATTTTAGGATTATTTGTTCCATTTCTTTGAAAAAAATGGATGGTATTTTGATAGGAATTGCATTAAATGTGTAGATTGCTTTAGGTAGCATAGACATTTTCACAATATTTATAAGTCAATCGGAGAAAGACAACTATCATATGATCTCCCTGATATGAGGAAGTGGAGATGCAACATGGGGGGTTAAGGGGGTAAGAGAAGAATAAATGAAACAAGATGGGATTGGGAGGGAGACAAACCATAAGTGACTCTTAATCTCACAAAACAAACTGAGGGTTGCTGGGCGGAGGGGGGTTGGGAGAAGAGGGGTGGGGTTATGGACATTAGGGAGGGTATGTGCTATGGTGAGTGCTGTGAAGTGTGTAAACCTGGCGATTCACAGACCTGTACCCCTGGGGATAAAAATATATTATATGTTTATAAAAAAAAAAAAAAAGAAAAATGTCCCTTTTCAATTACCACTTAGTTCTACTAGTCAGTCCTTGCCATTTGCTTTTTGGCAAACTGCATAGCAAGAGCCCAGATGACTATAGTTAATCCTGAATAGTCTTACATTATTTTAATATGTCTACACATATGGGTCCCTGGATGGTTCAGTTGGGTAAGCGTCTGACTTCAGCTCAGGTCATGATCTCAGGGTCCTGGGATCGAGCTCTGTGCTGGGTTCCCTGCTCAATGAGGGGTCTCCTTGTCTCTTGCCCTTTCCCCCTCTCCCCACTTGTGCTCTGTTTTCCTCTCAAATATGTAAATAAATACATATTTCTAAAAATAATTTTAAAAACATCTACCTTTAGAAACAACTAAGGAACCAAGAGACTAACAAAGGCCACTCTTGGCTGCTTTATTTAATTCTTTCTATTAGATTTGAAGTCATTAAAAAATTGAAAGTAATGAGGGTGTCATATTCATCATTTTGGACCTAATTCTCAGGTTGTAAAAACAGTTCCTAATGTCTATTGAATGTTTATTGTATGCCAACAGTGGAGTTGATTGCTATAAAAGCCTTATTTATGTGAATCCTTACAAGAGTTCTAGAAGAGAGGTAATGGAATTAGTTCCATGTATAGATAAGCTGGAGGCACGAAGAAGTTAAGTCAACTTCCCAAGGTCACAGAGCAAACAAGCGGCAGGAGAGGGATTTGAATCCCAACCATTTGACTCCAAAACCCACACTCTTGATCATGAAACTTTACTGCTTTGTAAAGCTATGTGATATTGCAGCTAACTCTTTCTTTGATGACAATCTGGTGCTCAGAATTCTCTGTTTAAATATTTATGCAGAATATAAACAGTACCCTGAAAGTCGACAATGGGTATATTACTATGAAATTTTTAGACAAAATTCAGTGTCCGTAAATCTCAAGTTTTAAATGCAGGAGGAGATGTCATGTGCCTGATAGCTCTCATCTCAAAGGATGTATTTTTGGAAAAGTCTAGAAGAGCAACCGCAAAGTGTATGATTTTAGCCCTTATCTATATGCAGGCATTTAGACAGGTTTTGGCAGATGGAGGTCTTAGTACGCACATAATCTAGATTTTCAGCTGGGTTAAGTGACTGTTTCAGGGCATGACAACTAGTTAACAACATGGACGGGATGAAGACACGAGTCTCAATTCTTGTTTCAGGACTCTCCCCAAACTATTTATTCATCTAAACCCCAAGAACAGAATGGAGAATTCTTTAATGGAGCAGCAGAATTTCAATTAGTACAATTAGTACCTGGAATGTACTGGTTTTGGTTCCAGTGGTTATTTTCCCCTATGATGGGCTTTAAGTATTTCAGATTTTTTTAGAGCTTGACAAAAATAGGTCTGTGGAGGCCATGAAATGTTTTGTTTGTAAGAGAGGAAAAGAGATAAAAACATAACTTTAAAAAAATGGTGACTATGCAGGCAAAAATAATGATATGGGAAATTAAGTCCCATGCCTAGAGGTCTGAGGCTGATAACTTTTCCTGACCCCAGTGGGAAGATTTTTTTCCTTTCATGGAGAGCACAAAATCCTTGGCTGTGCTTTTATTCTTCCTTTGATGACTATCTCTTCCACCTATTAGCACAGGGTAGATCAGGTGACAATAAGTCCAATCTGGGACTTAAATTTAAAATATCTTCCTCTCAATGCTGTTGTAGAGGCTTCTGCTCCAAGTTGGAGAGCACTGTGAGCTGCTGGGGCCCACAGAGGCCTGACACTGAGTAATGCCTGTGGTATGAGGGGGCCATTACCCACCAGCAGCCTCGGGTGTGGGAAACTATTCCTCAGCCCAGGGAAGGCAGCCCAAACTCGGAAAAATTGATCTCCTTCCTTTGCCAAAGAGCAAGCTACAAGATTCTGGGTTCCATCACTATTATTATAACCATAGGGAAAAAAATGACTTAATTGTAAACCAATGACCTCACCCTAATAACCATAGTCTAATCATCTTTAAAGAAAGCTGCCTTCTTCGTTCCTGCCAGCTTGCAAATGAAACAAATTACATTGGAACATGATTATATTCATTAGTGATTATTCCATGAAAATAGCGAAGATTTGAATTTACTCTACATTTAACTAACACTTAGACAACTAACACTGCAGTGCAGCCTCGGACCAAATGTTGATGGACACTGTTAGAATATTCCATCCCAGCCTGTGAACATACAAGTGACTCTCTTCGTCAATGAGATGTTGGTTCAGGGTAGAAAAAGAAAACAAGGCAACAAAAACACTCCTCCAGCTGGACACAGGAATTGCTTCGTTTAGAACCTTTGAATGATATTTCTCTGACATTAACCCTGTGTTTTTCTATGGGAAAGAATGACCCACAGGACAAGCCAACTCTCTTACTGTAACATGTCAATGTCACGGGAGATTGAAGTGACGCAGCTTCCAGAGAGACAGCGTGAGGGCTGGTGGCAGGTGCACAAGCACTTGCTGAGGGCCTGACATCCATTGCTTCCCATGTGGTGCATGCCTGAGGTATCATGTGAAGTCAAGACATGGTGGGGGGGCGTTCTCTGGCTATCTAGGCATTCCGTTTAGGAGGGAGACAGAAGAGAGAATAAAGTTCGAAAAAGAAAAAAAAAAAAAGCACCGTTAGAGACAACATTGCCCAAAGTTGTTTTGGTTAAGCATTTTTGAGCTGATTTCTGTGTCCTCATTGAGAGACTGATTAGCAAGTTCCCACTTTTCCAGATGAAAGACCTCCAGTGAGAAAGGACAAAGCTGGAGGTAGAAAGACGAGCTTGAGATTGATGAACAAGTCAGAGCAGGACCTGGAGCAGCATTCAAAATGTCTGAGATCTGCTTCTGAGCTCTGACAGGGAAAGGGAGTCCAGATTTTAGAAAGGAAGAAGGTTAAAAGAGTCAGCAAGCTTCCCTTCCGCAGTGGTTCAACTGGTTGGACTTCTTCAGATCCACATCCTAGGTCGTGATGAGCGCGTGTCTAGGAGCATGTGGGCATGTCAGTGCAGAGCCAGCCCTCTCTCTAGCGGAACATCCCCAGGCCCTGTCATGGTGAGAGTGGGTCAGTGTGATTTTCCTATCAGAAGCACCACACAATGCTATCCTTTCCTTGAGGAAGCGCCAACACCCTTAAGCTACTTAGCCATCACAAGTTTCTACAGAACAACCACCTTTACCTTACACCAAGGAAATAACTTTCTCATTCAAACAAATATGGTTGGAATCAGTGAACAGAAAGCCCTGCCTCAAATATGTTGTGGAGCCCCTCAGAGGGGGATCCAGTGATAGAGCTTAATGTAATTCTAAAATCTTTGGTTGAGCCAACCCTCCGGCATGGCAAACTCTTAGGTAAGTGGATACTTGGTACTTGGCTGTATTCCACGATTTGTTTCTCTGCTTTCAATTGACTCTTAACCCTGCCCAGCTTCCTGTAATCTGCCTGCAAATTTGGTCATAGAGTGACAATGTTTTCCAGAGTAATTTTCTGGAGCTATTTTTTAAGTGACCCACATTGATTTTTCCTCTAACTAACCTGGCATGGAAATGGAGTTAGAAGAGAAATATCTATAGTTGTGATAATGGGGTGGAGAAGATGTATTAAACCAATATGAACTGAGAACCCACCATATGCCAGATACTTTTCTAGTCCTGGAAATAGAGCAGTGATCAAAATTCATAAATCTCTTCTCTTATTGAATTTACTAGTGTGTGTGTGTGTGTGTGTGTGTGTGTGTGTGTAACTGGGATAGGAATGTGTATGACAAATGGCCAAAATCAGTGGAGAATTTTAATTGTTTATTAGAGAGCAATAAAGTGCTGTGGAGTCAAACTAGAAAAAGCAGGGGAAATGCCTGGCTGGCTCAGTTGGTGGAGCATGGGACTCTTGATCTTGAGGTTTTGAGTTCGAGCTCCACATTGGGTATAGAGATTGCTAAAAAAATACAATCTTTTAAAAAAGGAATAAAGAAAAAGAGGATAGGAAGTGTTTCGGGGGAAGTGATGGGTGCACTTTAAATAAGGTGATAACAGAAAGCTCAGTGAAAGGTAACATTTTAGCAAAAACATAAAGAAAAAATAGCAACCCCTAAGGCCATGTAGGGAAGTTCTCAGACCCAGGAAGAGCAGGTAAAGGGTCTCAGCCAAAGCCCCATCATGCCCAGTTTTAGGGTGTGTCATTCTCATGGTATCCTATGTCAATGGTGTCCACAGGAATTGTGTTATGAACAATATGAGGTAGGAAACATGGCAGACCCATCATGAAGTAGGATTCTGGGAAGAGCCAGAAAGCCAGAACAAGGGGGAATCAGAGAGAAAAGGAGGGCCATGTATTTTCAGGCTCTTGTGAGTATTTTCAGGTTCTCTTGAGTAACTATAGGGAGGCAAGTTGACTACACAAAGAAATTTTAGAGAGCCTCATTTCTCATTATACCACAGTTTCTAAAAATGTTGGATTGTGCCTAGGAATCTTGGGTTTTATAGTAAATAAGTGAACTCCATGAAATAAAAGTGAAATGTTTTTGTTTGCATGGTGGCCTTTCAATTCTCCAGCGTCCTGCTGAACTTGGGAATGAAAGTTGCCTTGAAAATCAACACCACTTATGATGGGAGATTACTATATTATTTGGAACATTCAATTCTGCTACAGAAGACAAGAAAACAAGACGAATGATGAAATCCTTAGGCATAGATAATAAGTAAGCTAGTTCCTTATGTGCTACAGGCAAAATTCACAGCATGTGTTAAGTACAGATAGAAAGTAATTTACAATATGTTAAGACATATAAATAGAAAAATGAGCTGTATAATGAAACAAATAAGAATGTTACCTATAGATAGAAATGGATAGGAATATCAGATCATAAATCTTGATCATGCTGCCTCTGGGCTGACAGCTATGCTACCCCTACATTATTAACCACTCATTGGTAACTCTCTATATGGTCCCATTCTGGCCCCACAGCAGGTGTGCTCAAAAAATGCAAATAAAATTTATGGCTGTTCTGCGAGATAATTGGCAAGCTGCAGATATTGGCCAGGATCCTCTTCTCTGCACCATGATAGAGCAAGTATGTGCCATTGGCCCAGAAGGTACTTCTGTCTGCAGCCTCTCTTGCTCATGCCTCAGCTCTGGCCCCAAAGCACCCCATCAGTGCAGAGAACAAGACCTATGGACCTTCATAATCCAGGATTTGGGTAGGGGGTGCTGTCTGTCATCTGCTTGTATCCTAGCCTCATGGGCTGACTCCATCTCTTTCCCCTTGTTTGGTTGTTTTTGTATTTTATTTTTTTAAAGATTTTTAAAATTTTTTTATTTATTCATTTGATGGTCAGAGATCACAAGTAGGCTGAGAGGCAGGCAGAGAGAGAGGAGGAAGCAGGCTTCCCACCGAGCAGAGAGCCCTATGTGGCGCTCGATCCCAGGACCCTGGGATCATGACCTGAGCTGAAGGCAGAGCCTTTAACCCACTGAGCCACCCAGGCACCTCTGTTTTTGTATTTTAAATCAATTTAATAAATGGAATGATTCCTGTATCTTAATTTTATCTATGTGCTTTCCTAGTCCATGACTTCTAGGACATCTTGGGATAATTTTCCTCACACCACCATTTCCTTACAATTTCCTCACCCTTTCACCATACCCTTACAATCTTGATGCAAAGTTCAAGGTGCTGTGAAGTTCTTAATAGTTCTTATATTAGGTTATTATTTCCTGAATCCTGACATTCACAATGAATGAACAACATCCTTCAGCGTCATTGTATGGAAAGAAGTAATCTTAAAATATAAAAAGAAGAGAATGAGCTTACTGTGTCTCAGCAAGTATCTTATATTTTTATTAATTGTGAGAGATATTTCAAATCTTGACTTATCCACCTGTAAGCTTAAAAGAAAAACATAAGATCTAGAAATATCATGTAACTAGTCAAGAAAAAAACATTCTGGGCCATTTTGGAATGAATAGGGGATCTTCTGAGATGCAAAGCCTTGGCTCATGAGTTTTCTCTTACTATTGCATTTACTATTACTACTGATTATAATTGCTAGAAACATGTTTGTACTGGTCGCTTCAGATAAGTGGGCAGAAATAAGGAGTTGTGGGTTTGACTCATCATCATATACGAGAGTCAACTATAGGGCTCCTGGATGTGTTATTACAGCCTGGAAACTGCTGAGTTAGTGTATAACTTAGGCTTATAAAACCAAGCACAGATACATATTTTAAAAATTATACAGCTTCTAATCAGTTTAGCATGTTCTGTGGAAGATTTTCATGCTGAAAAAACAATACATTAGTTATCCCTCCATAGCTGAGTAGGTCAAAAGGGACAATAAGGGGTTATAGTAACAGAAAAATACCTTTTTGATTAGAGATTTTATTTTTCTGATTTTGTCTTTCCTTTCAGTGAGTTGATTACATTTGACCAGACTAAGCATACGATTACGTAAGGTCAGCAATCAGGATGTGTTAATTTACCTACAACCTCCTTGTCCCCCCTCTCACCCACCCACTGCCTTTCAAAACTTGCGATTTTGCAGAACTGAATTTAGTTACATGATTAAAATTGACGCATATTGTTATGATGCAAGTGGCTGAGGCGTGGTCCATCATTTTTGCTCGAAGCCTGAGTCTAAATCATATGGAGGTGGTGCTGAGCGAGGAAGATGGAGAGCCCATGCATTTTCAGGAGTCCCTTAACACATCCTCCAAAACGAATTCTATTCTTGGGCCAAAAATAACCCATGAACCCAATAAGGGTGAATTTTAGAGAATATTTCAGATACTTTCAAAATACTTTAAAAAGAGGATTTTCAGGTCCTGCAAGGACCTACTTTTTTTTTCCTACTTGGCCTTGGGTCCAGCTCCACCTCTACCTACTTCTTGTTCTTACCTTCTAACCCCAGCCAAGACTAGACACGCCCACAGTGATGGTCAGGGTCATGCCAAACCCCAGTTGCCTTGCAGAAACCTCACTGGCAGTAGCCAAATATGGATATTCAGTATAAACACACACACACACACCTTCAAACTTATAAACCACTTGAATCCATTAAAGAAAAGATTTGCTAAGTTTGCTAGTTTTTTGGTTAAGGTATTCTAGAAGGACTGCAATGCAGAATGTAAATTCCAAAAGAAATAAGGAACTCTTATTGAATCTGGTCTTGCTTTAAACCTAAATTTAGGACCCTTTAATTAACCTTAGTGGTTCTTATTTTGTAGCAAATGTTATTAAGTGAACTCTCTTCTCTTTCTGTGTGAAATCAGTAAGTGGAGGAGCATTTAGATTATTTGTTTGTTTAAAAGATTTTATTTAGTTGAGAGAGAGTGACAGCATGAGCTGGGGTGGGAGAGGGGCAGAGGGAGAGGGAGAAGCAGACTTCCCACTAAGCAGGGAGCTCCAGGCAGGACTCGACGCCAGGATCCTAAGATTGTGACCTGAGTGGAAGGCCAACACTTAACTGGCTGAGCCACCCAGGGACCTACATTTGGCTAATTTAAATCAATGTGCAATTAGTCGCTTAATATCTTTATCTCTCTCTTGTCTGTAAGCACCATGAGGGTAAGAACCGAATCTTGTTCCTCCCTGTATTGTCAGTAACTGGTACCTAGCACTTACACGACGACATGTTTTTAAAAGAATATGGATGGATATTCAGATGGTTGGAAGAATTAAAGGAAGGAAAGAAGGAAGGAACAAAGTTGGGAGTTGGGTGGGTGAGGGCTCCAGCCTGTCAGGAGACCTTGGTCTCCTTCTCCGGAGGCTCAGAAAGAGCAGCGTCCTGGCTGCAGTGAGGCACCTTCAAGCATCTCAGGCAGCGTGGGCTTGGTGTCAGATGGACGGAGTTTCCATCTTTGCTGTGTTCTCACCTGCAGCTTATTTAACCTCCTGGAGTCTCAGTTTCCTCATCTGAAGAGAGTACCATCTGCAACGGACTTTGTTATAAACACCAGTAATATTCTCTCCACAAAAGCTCTTAGCTTGGTGCCAAGCGCAGAGTCCCACATAAGGAGACATTAGCTAAATTCCTTCCAAGGGGCATTGACCTGAGGAAATTTTAGGCATATGAGCTACAAATTCTGGGTGAGGCAGAGGAGGGCTGAAGGACACAAAGTTAAATGCCAAGTCCTCTGATTTTCCTTCCTTATAGCGTTTGGACTAGAGATTTAGTATTTTCTTTTCTCCAGCCATCTCTTGAAGGCCAATCCTATCTATTGATCTGAGGCTCAATTCCCACATTTCAATCGTCTTCTGCACAGTTGGATGTTCTACTGTATGCTTTTTGAAAAGTACTTTTTATATGCTCCTGTTTAACATATCTGACACACCAAGCAAAGAATCCCAAGTTAGTGTCTCCTCTCAGGTTTCCTCTCTGTTAATTTCAATTCTGCTCTCTGGTAATCCAGACTCAAAGCCTTGGAGTCAGCTACCTCTGACTCACCTCAAAAAGGGATCAAACCACAGGGTCTTGAGCAAGCAACCTTGAGCCCACATCTGAACATGGATGCTTACCGCTGTTGAATGAGTGAGCTTGCTGTTTATAGCCACTAGCACCTGTGGACTTCCATATTTCTGTAAGAATATGGGAGCATATCTCTCTGCAGTTATTAATACTTGGAACCTCAAACTCAGCCTTGACAACATGCTCCTCCTCAATGACCAGACTTGCAAATGAAAGAGCTCCTGTTCTCCTTTTACATGATCTATTACTCATGGGCTTTGGGTGTGAAACAGAACTGGGTTTGAGGGTACACTCAGTCCTTTTTTAAATGTGTGTCATTGGGCAAGTTGCTATACCTGGATAAGCCTCTATCCTTATCTAATAAAAGAGATAATAACAGTACCCATCTCATATGGTTTGGGGAGATTAATTGAGATAGTGTCCAGTGACAATGTCTACATTCTCACTGCTATTCATATCCACATAGCATAGAGTCATAATATCCTCTACTCAATGCTGAAATTTCTTTCACAACATTACTGATTAATAGATCATATGGCTTTGGCTCGACTTTTTAGGGATAGGTAGATCAGAGTATGAGAAAATCTGATTTACTTATGACTAAGTTTAGTGGTTATAAAGTTCATCCTTGAACTGAGGTTCTCCTTTCAGTAATTTTCACCATCTGGTGTACAAAGAATTTGCTGGAATCATTTTCCATTACAACAACCTTTTGAGTTCATGAAATCATCTCTCATGCTCCACTTTTATCTTTCACCTTGCATATTAAACAGCACAAATTTTTTGAAAATTTTCTCATGTCCTCTGGTTTGCTCCTCTTTATCAATATTCTTCTAAAAATATGTTGTCCTAAGCTGATCATGGAAATGAAATGGGCTGAGGATGGGTAAAATAATCTTGAAAAGGAACAAAGTTGGAGGAGTCACACTTCTCCATTTCAAACTTGGTACAAAGATACAATAATCCAGACAGTGTGGTACTGGCATAAGGATAGACATATAGAATAGAACTGAGAGTACAGAAATAAACCCTAACATGCTGTCAATTGATTTTTGACAAGGGTGTCAAGATAATTAAATGAGGAAAGAATAATAATTCCACCAATGATCCTAGAATAAGTGGATATCCACATGTAACAGAAATAGGACCCCTTCCTCACAGCATATAAAGAAGTTAATTCAATAGGGATCATACACTTGATCCACTTGAATCTAAGAGTTAAATCAAACTTCTAGAAGAAAACAGAAGTAAATTTTATGATCTTGGATTAGGCAATAGTTTCTTAGACAGGACACCAAAGCACAAACAGCAATAATGATTAGATTTTACAAAATTAAAAGCTCTGTGTTGTAAATTTTATCAACAAGAAAGTGAAAAGATAACCCACAGACTGGGAGAAAATATTTGAAAACCATATAACTGATATGAGACTTGTACTGTGAATATATAGAAAACTCTTAAAACTTAATAATAAAAATATAACTCTATTAAAAACAGGCAAAAGGTCCAGGTAGATATTTTTCTCAGTAAGACATACAAATGGACAATAATTATATGAAAAGATGCATAAAATCATTAGTCATTAAGGAAATGCAAATCAAAATCACAATGAGATACCCCTTCACACCCACTAGAAGTGCTAACATCAAAAAGATGGCAATAACAAGGGTTGAAAAGCTTGTGGAGAAAACTCATACATTGCTGGTGGGAATGTAAAATGGCGCAGCAACTTTGAAAAAACTCTATGATGGTTCCTTAACATGTTATATGTAGAGCTGTCCTATGACATAACAATTCTACCTCTAGGTATATACCCAAAAGAAATGAAACATAGGTTGGCACAAAAACTAAAAAATGGACCATTATTCATAATAGCCAAAAGGCAAAAACAACCTAAATGTCCATCAAGTGATAAATGGATAAATGGCATATGGTATGTCCACACCACGGGATATTACTCAACAATTAAAAAAAAAAAAGTGAAATACTGATCTGTGGTACAAAGTGGATCAATCCCCAAGCATTGTGATAAGTCAAAGAATCTAATCACAAAGAAGCCCATGTTGTATGATTCCATTCATATGAAATATCCAGAGCAGGCAAATCTATAAAGATGGAATGGAGATGAGAGTTTGCATAGGGCTGTGGTGGTAGTGTTGGTGTTCAGAGGGAATAGACAATTACTGTTAACAGTTACAGGGTCTCTTTTATGGGAGATAAAATGTCCTAATATTAGGTGGTGGTGTTGGTTGCACGACTTTGTGAATATATTAAAAACAACTAAAGTATACACTTTATTTTACTTTTATTTTAGAGAGAGAGAGAGAGAGTGAACGCACATACAGGAGGGTGAGGAGGGGCAGAGGGAGAGGGAGAAAGAGAGAATATTAAGCATGCTCCAAGCTCAGCATGGAACCAAACATGGGACCTGATCTCAGGATCCTGAGATCACGACCCGAGCTGAATTCAAGAGACAGACATTTAACCGACTGAGCCACCCAGGTGCCCCGAAGTATACACTTTAAATTGGTGAACTATATGTATATTAATTATATCTCAATGAAGCTGTTAAATAAAAAGTGTGATGAAAATTTAGTATAAAACTCTACTGCGATCTTTTTCTTTTATAGCTATTTTTAAAAAATTTTATTTTTTCAGTGTTCCAAGATTCATTGTTTATGCACCACACCCAGTGCTCCCTGCAATACGTGCCACCACTAGGCTCACCCATCCTCCCACCTCCCCTCCCCTCTAAAACCCTCAGTTTGTTTCTCAGAGTCCACAGTCTCTCATGGTTCGTCTCCCCCTCTAATCACAAAACTCTACTGTGATCTGACCAGTCTTTGTTCACAGGGATTATTTGTGATTTTTGAGGCCTAGACTTTATTTTACATTTTTGCATTTATAGCCCTACATTGTAGTTTGAATTTGTTCATCTCTATCATAAACTGGATGTCCCTAAGGACAGGGATTATTTATATTAACTGTTATACCTCAATTTTCTTGCTAGCACTTGTGCAGAGTGCTTTATTAAAAAATGGTTTGTTGAATGGATACATTTTAGGCTAAATCAATGTATCTTGCATTAGATTTAGGGAAGACATTTCTCATCTAATCAACCAATCCTCCTCAAGTCTCTTTTGTAGATTGTTGCTAAGCCAGAGCAATTCTGTATTGTGCTTTGGCAATACTTCTTCTTCTTTTTTTTTTTAATCAAAATTAAGAGCTTTGCATTTATTTGTTGGATTTTATCTTAGATACCATCAGTCATTCCAGCCAGTTAAGATTTCCTTAGATCTTTTCTCCATCATTTCTTCTCTTTTCATCTGCTTTTTATCACAAATAAATCTGAATAAGCACACTTATTATTAAAGACTTCTAAGCTGATTATTAAATGTAGAAGTCTTTCTCCAAGATGCTGATAATAACATTGAATAGGAGAGAACCAAATCAAAGACTGGTGGAACACCAAACACTCGCTTGAAGACTGATTTGGTTGATGGCTCTAACTATCTAACTAACTAAAGTATGAGTTAGTCCAGTGGCTAGAATTTCAATAAGTTGAAATAGTTCATATCAAAAACTTTGCTAGAATAGGTACCTTTCCCCAGTCTTCTTCAGTGATTCATGACATAATTTGCAGGAGCATCACAATCTATATGTTTAGAGTTTAGGGATGTATCACGTTAGAGTTTTCAGAGCAGTCCATACAAGATTCGAATGCCATGTTCCTTGCAGTCGTACTTCTTGTTTTAGTTCTGTCAGTCTTGGTCCTCCTGCTGTGCCTTTTTATGTTGCTCTCATGCTTATGGATGTGTTGTTCGAGTTGTATTTTCCATCCCTAAGGTTCTCATGGAGCGTAGACCAATCAAATCTTTTATCTATGCACCATGTCACAGACCCATGTTAATGAGAGGGTGGACAATAACTGTCATGCTAGTCTCCCATTTCAGGGGCAGGAACCCAGCCACATGTATATAAAAAGATGGAGAGCTTTACATTTTTGATTTATAATATTAAGCCATATAATTTCTAAATCATGATTCCCACATTGTGACTGGAGAGGGATTACAATATCCTCCTTGTAATGTTCATCATTTATTCAACAAATACTTCCCGAGTGCCTACCACGTGGCTTGATTACCCTGCTCTCAGTGGTGGAGGTACAGTTGTGAACAAGACAGATACAGTCTCCCCTCTCAAGGAATTTACATTCCAGTGGAGGAGAGAGACCAAAAACAACTTTGTATGTAAAATCCTTCCTGACAGTTACTAAGAAAATAAAATGAATTGGTGTCTGAATTCCAGGGTTTTCATTTTAAAGGCTAGAATCCCTAGGACTACCATAAACATTCCCAAACTAATAATTCAGACTTCCTTGATTTATACATATGGCAAGATGTGTTCAGTACCATTGCCTCCTCAACAGCCAGCTGCCACCTCAGACCACCCCCACCCCCAAACTTCCCTGCTCACTAATCCAAAATTTTGCTGGGTTTACATTCCTCCCAAGGAATTTGAAGTTAATCTGAACTCTCTAAGCCAATCAGAGTAATCCTACTCTCTTTGGCTGTGATTGTTTTAGGGGGAGGCATATGACCCAAGCCTTGCTAATGGGACTTGAGGTCTGACAGGAGACTGGTGAGGAAGGTTTCCTGGCTCATCCAGAACAAAGATGTGGGAAGAAGAGGTGGTCTTTTCTACAACTGGAAATCAGATGAGGTCCTTCATGAGACACCTATACATACGACAATCATCTTGCAACCCTAAAGAAGACAGCATGGATATACAGCCAACATGCCCAAGAAAGCACAGAAGAAAGAAAGAGACTCTATTTTTGATGGCGCAATTGAGCCGTGGAATTGTCCAACCCCACAGGCGTCCCATTTTGAGTCTTTTTGCTCTGTGAGATACGCTTTTTCTCTTACCAGAAGCCTAAAGCATTTTAACAGATAAAAGTAGATATAAATGCACATATATAATGAGCATTCTGACTGATTGATTAAATGTATATGTAGGCGTAAATTACCTCTCTAACTCCATTTATGATTGTCACATTTATTTTTACCTCAGGCAAAAGCAACAGTAGAATTAGAAAATTTTAGAGTTGGAGAGATATGTCTGAAATTTACTACAATTAAAAAAAATTGATTCAATATTTCCTGGGATTAAACTAAAATAAAATAGATGCTTACAAATCTGTTAACTGCCTAAGATGCAGTAAGACATCAAATAAGCCAATTTTTCTTTACGTTCCTTAATAAAAAAAAAAATCTGATGTTAAGTCGGGTCTTTCATTTTATCACTGGAACAAACAGAGAACAGTCATTGCCATCAATTGCCTGTTTGTTCTCCCAGAGAGCTCTCCCACAAGCATACATTATGTATGGAGATGAGGGTGGTGGGGGCACTGGGTTCCTTTTCATACTGCCTTTTCTTCTAAACTACAGTTTCTCCATTGGGTCTACTTTTAAATAAAATGAAAGCAAAAATGCTAAACGATTACTGCCAGAACACAGCTTTCTATAAAAATGAAATGCCAATTGTCTTGCAAATATTTTCTATTTCTCATTTGCAATGTTCTACTGGTCACTTTGATATAGTCAAAGCTTCTGAATATTTATAAAGTTCTGTAATTTTTTTGAGAAAGACCAGAAGGCAATAACCACCTCATTGGGTTGTTATTTAGCAATTCAGCCTTTCTATCTAAACAACAAATGGTAAGGAATTGTATTTGTGAAAAATCTGCATATATAGCCTTCCGAAAGTTACTTCTGTCATTGTAATTCTATCAACAATCTTGGTGTATTGCAACTTGGAACAGAGTTTAACTTGTCAGTGAGGCAGGGGGAGGGTGGGGAAGGGTTGGGATAGATGGAATTTCATTGAAGATAGCCTTTCACATTCAAAACCATCACAGGTCTTCTCTCCACCTAGAACTAACAGTACCTCTTGCTCTGCTCATCTTCTGGTGTGTTCGTCTATCGTACCGACATGTAACAAGCAACCATAACATATCTTCCTGCCTGCTTCCTATAACCAGCAAATCTCAGTAGCCCTTGAGGAATAAAGAGAGTCCCCCACTTCCCTCCATCTTCCTGGGAGGAAGAGAGAAGCTATGGAGCCATTATGAGTCATGTCTACACATGCTCAACTTTTTAAAAGGAGTCAGTTTCCATATCTTCAACTTCCATCTATATTTTTTCTGAGGATGATTTACTTGAGAGAGCTTGGTTCACATGTTTCTAGAAAAGATTTTAGTAAATTTGTTCCTATCAGTTTAGAAAGAATAAAAACATACCCATCACTTGTCCCAAATCTTACTATGGCACTTTGCTCATGGGTGTAACCTTTTTTTGGAGAGTTAAGCAAAGAAATAAAGAGAAATAATGGTTTGAGGAAGCTTCTTTTTACTGATTTATTAAGGCAACTTAAACACATCAGGCTTGTTGCCTTTCCCTGTCTAATACCTAATTTTGTAAAATCTAGGAGCTGGTAAAGTGATATTTTCGATCTTGGAGGAAGAGATGCTCTCAATTTATCTTTTATTCATTATTATTTATTTATTTATTTAATTAATTAATTTTATTTTTTTAGAAAGAAAGGGAGAGTGTGAGCAGGATGAGGATGGACAGAAGGAGAGAATCTTAAGGACTCTGCATTGAGGGCAGAGCCTGACGTGGGGCTTGATCCCACGATACTGAGATCATGACCTGAACTGAAATCAAGAGTCAGACACTTAATCTACAGAGCCACGAGGGCGCTCCTAGATGCTCTCAATTTAAAACAGCCAAAGTGGTATAGATTATGGAAGGTGATCTTTTTAAATGCAACTGGAATGTATTTGTGGGTCTACCAAAAATTTTAGTGATATATTTGATAAACCACATGTCAACATTTTATATAATTTCTTTCAGATTTGTCACAGTTTATTTAATAAGGCAGGTAAAATCTATTTTTCAAATCAAATCAGGAGATATTTTTTGCAATTACAGTCAATCCTTATCTTCTCTCATTTCATATTTTCTACCTCCTAATAACAAAAATAAATTTACTTAAAGTTATAATACAATTTCAGATATCAAATTTAAACTGTGTGAGTTACATGAGCAAACATTTTTTTTAGGAGGTAGAGACGCAAAATAGTTTAAAGACCAGCAATTGATGGATTCTTCTGGTCTCCATCAGCCACTTCTGCCTCTCATGAGCTGAAGCCCCTTTTTGAACTTGGTTTTTGCTCTTGAGCGACTATGAGCAGAACTGCATCTTTTCAAAGAGGGGCCCTACTCCAGCATAATCAGAAATGCTAAATTTTTATTAGTACAGCACTTTGACATTGAAAGCACTGTTCTAAGAGCTTTATAAATATTAATTTGTGTAATCCTAATTACAGTCCCAAGGGGGTCACTGTTACGCCCCCATTTAGTCAGTTGCAAAACTGGCATTCATATCCAGTCTGTCTGGTTCTCTTGGTCTTTACTTTTAATCACTCTGCTGCAGCTGCCTCTCTAGAAATATTTTTAGTTCTTGGGTCTTCTTAGGGAATTCTCAGGATGATTCCCTTCTCACCTTGGCTAAGCCCAGAAAACTTGCACTATTTAAGGATGACGATGAAAAGATTTAGCAACACTCAGTTAGCTTTCATCTGAGAATCATTTCCCCTGCAGAGTATTATTATTATCATTATAGAGATAAGGAAAGGAGGAACAACGGGTCAGGTAAGTGTAACTGAGCCAAAGTTGGAAATAGAAGCCCCCAGACTGGTGATCTAATCATAAGAGAAGCTTCCATTCCCATGAGTCGTTTAGTGAACAGATTTGGCGAGAGAGAGTGAATGTCATTGAGGGGGATGTAGGGAGTGAAAATCTGAAATGTAAACCCCTTTCCTGCAATAATCAAATTTATAGGGTAACGGAAGCAAAATGATTTTACATATTTATTCAATATTTCCTATGTGGGGAAAAATGTATTATCATGTATATATGTCATAATTATAATGCCCTGGGTATTAACTTGGTAAACCAGTTGTGAATCTTTTAAGAAGTAAGCTTTTGCAAAGGAAACCATCAATAACATGGAAGGCAATCGATATTTGGAGAAGATATTTGCAAATGACATATGTGGTAAAGGGTTAATGCCCCAAATACACAAAGAACTTGTACAACTCAACACCAAAAAAACCCCAACTATCAGAGGAGCTGGATAGACATTTTTCCAACGAAGACATACAGATGCCTAACAGACACATGAAAAGATGCTCAACATTACTCATCAGCAGAGAAACATAAATCAAAACT
Organism: Enhydra lutris kenyoni; assembly: GCF_002288905.1. Taxonomy (NCBI): domain Eukaryota; kingdom Metazoa; phylum Chordata; class Mammalia; order Carnivora; family Mustelidae; genus Enhydra; species Enhydra lutris. The sequence goes on along the minus strand of NW_019154101.1, from coordinate 40,824,481 downwards.
GCAATGAGGTATCACCTCATACCTGTTGGAATGGCTAAAATAAAAAACACAAGGATCAATAGTGTTGGCGAGGGTGATGTGAAGAGAACGGGACCCTCACGCACTGTTTGGTGGAAATGTAAATTGGTGCAGCTGTGGAAAATAGTATGGTGGTTCCTTAAAAAAATAAAAATAGAAATACCATACAATCCAATAAGTCCACTACATAGTATTTACACAAATGAAAGGTAAAAAGCACTATTTTGAAAACATATATGTTTGTACCTACGTTTATTGCAGCATTATTTATAATAGTCAACCTAGGTGTCCATCAATAGATGAATGGATAAAGAAGTGGTATATAAAAAAGAATGAGAGCTTGCGTCACCCGGGTGAAGCAATTAAGCGTCTGACTCTTGATTTCAGCTCAGGTCATGATCTCAGCGTCATGAGATCAAGCCTGGTATCGGGCTTCCTGCTCAGTGTGGAGTATGCTTGAGATTTTCTCTCTCCCTCTGCCCCTTCCTACTCCCCCGGCTCTCAATTAAAAAAAAAAAAAAAAAAAAAGCTGTTACCATTGCAATAATACGAATGGACCTAGAGGGTATTACACTGGGTGAAATAGGCCAGACAGGAAAAGACAAATGCCACATGATTTCCCTTACATGTGGAATCCAAAAAGTAAAACCAATGAATAAACAAACAAAAAGCAGAGTCAGATCCATAAACACAGAGATCAGATTGATGGTTGCCAAAGAGGAAGATGGTGGCGGGCTTGGCACAATGGGTAAAGGGGTGTGGCTGGTACAGTCTTCTAGTTATGGAATAAGTAAGTTATAGGGATGAAAGGTACAGCATAGGCTATATTGTCAGTGGTATCGTAATGTGTTGTAGGGTGACAGATGTTTGCTGCCCTTGCGGTGAGCACAGCATAATGTGGAAACTTATGGAATCACTATGTTGTGTGCCTGAAATTAATGCATAATGTAACATTGTGTGTCAACTATACTTAAAAAAAAAAAAGATGCTCTTACAGCGTCACTTGGTTCAAGATCTAGCCTCACCGCAGGCCAAAGTGAGTTGGAGGGCACTGAGTATAAGGGTTTTTGGAGGACGTGTCCCCATTTTCCTTTCCAGTCCAAGTACCTGAAGTGAGACAAGTCACACCAGGTGGGCTCTGTGCTGGTATGTTCCCTAATTAAAGAAGAGTTTGATTCACTTGCTTGATTCTTGGTTTTTAATTTGGGAACGAAGGAAAGTTTGTGAAGTAGTTTCTGGGGAAAAAATGCTAATTGTTGATTTATCTGCCAAATTCACTATTCCTAAGCTACTTAGGGTCCTGGTAGTTTGAGAACCCACGTGATATGGTGGCTCACTGGTGCAGAGCAGATAAGACAAAATCTAGGTGCCCCAGTCAAATAAAAACAATCAAAGGTTGGGGGAAAAGAGAATAAGCTCAACTTGCTTTTGGATTCAAAAAGAGGGGTGTTAATACACAACTCATGAATCATTGAACACTTCACCAAAAACTAATGATGTACTCTATGTTGGCTAATTGAATTTAAATTAAAAAAATTTTTTAAAAAGAGGGAAGATACAAAATTTTAAAGGAAAAGACTCCTTTTTTTTCGTTTGGTTTTGTGGGTGGTAAAGAAACCTATAAACAAGAGGCTGAAGGGGCGCCTGGGTGGCTCAGTGGGTTAAAGCCTCTGCCTTCGGCTCGGGTCATGATCCCAGGGTTCTGGGATCGAGCCCCACATCAGGCTCTCTGCTCAGCAGGGAGCCTGCTTCCTCCTCTCTCTCTGCCTGCTTCTCTGCTTACTTGCTATCTCTAACTGTCAAATAAATAAATAAATAAAAATCTTAAAAAGAAAAAAGAGGCTGAAAAAGTGGATAAAGAAAACTGGAAGGGATCCTGTGCGGAGGGTGAGGGTAAGAGGCAGGTTTGGAGTCTGAGGGCAGAGGGGACTGGTGAACAGGGGGAGGTGGAGGGAAAGGCAGACTTGGAAAGACCCAGGAAGGGAAGGCTCCATCACTGCAAAGCGCTTTAATGGACTTGAACTTCTCCCATCACTTTTGGCTGTTCACCACTGTTATCACTGCCCTTTGAAATCCTAATTAGCCAATTAATCACTGTTCACAGCCCCCGCAGCTCACAAGATGATGCTCCTTGTAGCCAAAGCAAAATCAGCCCATGTCTAGATGAACTCAAGGAAAACCAGTCTTGGAGGTTAACAATTCCCTCCTCCTGCCTTAAGTAGACTTAGTAAATTCTAGGAGACGCAGCTGATTTTCAAAATAAAAGAGTCCTGTGAAATTTTTGCCTAAAAATCAGAATTTGAACATCTAGCTTGAAACCTTTAAACATAGAGAATTTCTTCCTTACCAACTGCGTTTTTAGTTTCACTGTCTTCTGTTTCAAATCTAGTCACTTACTCCTCTACAGTTATATACAAGATATTTGTGCAAATGGGGGCCATAAATTCCACATTAAGCAAGCTCTGTTGAAGCTTTGTCATGTTAATATAGCCACAAATGAAAGTAAAATTTTATTTTTAGATTTCACCTCATAAATTGCCCCAGAGCAATTTTTTATTTCCAGCTGATGTATTTGAAGAAAATAGGCTCAGATTTATTGGGTCGGTTAATAAAAAAAAAAAAATTAAATGACCTCCTGTAGTTTTGCTGCTATTTATTGATCCCTTTCAAATTTAGCCAGCAATTCAATCTGCAGTAAGGCGTGTTGAATGAAATGGATTGTGAATGTAAAAATGGAATGAACATTTAGAAAGCATTTTCAAGTCCCAGAAAGTAGCTTTAACAAATGGGAATAAATTAAATTCACATCACTGGGAAAAAAAAAAAAGATGGATTTTGTTTTAATGGTGAACTACACAGAAATCATTTATTGCGTGTAGGATCTATTGGCCACTTTTAAGAAGCTAGCTCATAGAATGGATCGCTGTAGCTCTGATGAGTGAAGGATCCATCATAATCTATCTTGTAACTATACCTTCTGAGACTTTGAAAAATTATTTTGAACATGATTAGGGTAATTCATGCCTGCTTTTCCCATCCAACTGTTGAAACTACTATTACCACTACTACTAGTAGTAGAAATGGTAATAATTACTAATTAATAATAATAATAAAAATAAGTACACTTGGCTTCAAAATGAGAAGACTCACTGGGGTGATTTCCCACCATTAGATGAAGTGACTTCCATATTGCCAAATCCACATGTATGTTTCCATACATTTCCTGTTTCACCTTTGTTATGGTTGCCTTTGCTGACCATCTCTTTGTTCTTGAAACTCCTTTGGTTAATACCACACACAATTGTGTACTGTTTCTCTGCAAGCTGCTATCTTCTCCTTCTAGTCTTCCTCCTGGGATCCTCTGATTCAGCCAACTTTTTAGACAGGCAGCTTTAAAGTAAGTTTTAAATAATGAGGCTTCACAGGGCTCTGCCCTGGCTCTTTCCTTTGATTACCCTTTTCCTGGGCAACCACCTTTATTCCCTTGGCATCAGCTAACTGTTCTATGTTGATTTCTCTTTCTTTTTCACAGCTCATCACTCACTCCTCACCTCAAACTCTGTGTGATTATAACTGAAATCACCATCTTTCTCCTAAATATGCTTCTATCTCTGTATTCCTCACTGATACCACCATCTAATCAACTCTCAACAGGAGTCCTCATCTGACCTGCAGAACACAGGAAATGAATTGAGTGACTGTTTCCTCAATTCTTCCACCAGGATCCCACATCTAGGACCATTCCAGATGCTCAGGAGGGAAGTTAGTTCATTATATACAGGACATGCCTCTGGACATGAGAGTGTGATTATCTCCAGGGATCCAGGTTGACAAAGGTTGTATCTAATGGAAACCCAGCAGTCACCAGAGCCAACTTCTATCTCCTTCTTTCCTCCATGCAATTGTCCTCTTGACCCTATTTTTCACCCTGACTACACCTGGGGGAGTGGGGAATGCCATGTGTAGATTTGCTGCCTAAAGCTCTACTTGTTTTCCTGATAGGGATCTTCTTCCTTCTTCTATATAGTAAGCTTTACTTTGGGTTAAATCCCTGCCTGTAGCTTTGCCTTCTCTAGCCCCTTCTCCTGCCTGCCCCAAATATTTCTAAGATGGAAGTCTGATCATATGCTTCTGCTCAAAGCTTTCAACAGCTCCTGTGCATTTCAGATTAAAGTTTAAACTCATTAGCATGACCGAATGGATTGTCATCCCTGTCCATGCCTTCACATTTTCCACTAGCCCTACCTCTCCAAGCCCAAACTGTAGTCAAAACCAACCTCAGGTGAAATTAGGTTCCTCCTGTGACTTCTACAGTATCCAGAATGTATCACACTTTATTGCAATCACTTATTCATTCAACAAAAATGTGGAGTGCCAAATATATGCCAGAAGCATTTTGTGTACCAAGGAGACAGTTCTGGGCAAACTATGGAATCCAATTCTAGAAGGAGAAACATATAGTAAACACAAATTTAGGAAACTAACATAGAATAATGGATAGTAAGGGACTTGGAGAGCCTCCTATTAATGAACAGATGAGTGATGACAAAAAAGAGGCTGTCTGAAGATCTAGGGGAACTGGGTTCCCAGTATAGGACACAGCACAGCAAGTTGAAAGGCCCCTGAGATTGGAACAAGAGGGGTGTGAGATAGAAAGAAGCCAGGGAAGGCTTGAGAAGTCACTCTAGTTGAAGATGAGAGGGAGAGATACAGGAGATGGGCTGGAGAGGTTCATGGAGGCCAGGTAGGGGTCTGGGTTTTATTTTAATTGCAGTGGAAAGTTACTGGAGGGTTTTATGCAGGGTAGAAGGTCCTTATGGTAGCTGGTAGGATCACACTCAGACCAAGAGCAGTGGCATAGTCTAGAATCAAAGTCATAATGTCTTGAAGTGGAGTTTTAGCAGGGAGGTTGCAGAAAGAGTCCTATTTGGAATATAATTCATATGTATTGCCCATAGAAAGTGTTGACAGATTGTGTGTGGGAGGGGTTTATGTCTGTGCCTCTTTTCGTAGCAAGTAAGCTCTTTGGGGAAAGGGCCTGTTTCTTCATATCTGTATTTTTAGTTCCCACCATAGTGTGCCTGACACCTAACAGGTCACTAAAACTGTTTCGTGAATGAAGCAACGGGAAAAGTACATCGCAGCTGGGGCAGTCAGCAAAGACTTGATGGTTAACGTGAGAATTGACCTATAATTGTAAAGGTGGTCAACTCTTGACTGGTAGAAATGGAAGTAGAGGAAATGTGTGTCTCTAACATATTTGATCCTGGGACAGAAATACAAATGGAATCTATGTACCTCATGTCTTAATATTTAAAGTCATAAGTCAAACTAATAGACTGTTAAATAAAATGTGTTCTATCTATCTTAAAGTTATAAATCAAGATAACAAACTGTTAAATAAAACATGCTCTGTCCTTTTATCTTGACAAATAATCTGTATAATCATCAGGTTCTGGAATTTGGGAGTGGGAGTGGGAGAGCCAGGCCCTGGCCCTGGTATGAGGCATGTCCCCTCCCTGCCCATCCCAGGTTCCTCATAGTCACATGTGTAAACACTCTGACCTATAAGTCTAAGCTCAGTCTGCTGACCCCCAATCCTTACCCCTGTGTAGTCAGGCCACAGAAGCTGCCATTGCACTACCGAAACAAGGAAGCTTGGATCTCAGGTATCCACAGCATGGATTAGGCAGAAGGACTTGGGTTCAGGGTGAACACATCCCCTCATCCCTGACAATTTTCCACCCCCAGAAGAAAGATAAGGTCAGAGCAGCGTCCCCTAGAGTGTGAAGCTGGAGCAAAAACCCATCTTACTTGGATCTATGGGAAGTGCTGACTGATGGGGTAATAGGTGGGAACCGTGAGGCATATTAATGAATAGAGAAAGACTAGTTTGTTTGGAGCAGAGAATTCATATAGCCGAGTGAAGATCAGATCCTAGAGGGAACAAGAATTTGGGGATAAAGAACTTTGATCATACAGGCAATGGGGGATTCAAACTCTTAAGCAGAAGAGGAAATGATTAGACATTTATGTGCAAAGTGGATGAGAAAGCAGAAGGACAGTGAGATCAGCAGAACTGGACTGAGAGGTTCGGGACTAGAAGCGATAAGAACTGAAAGCAGAGAGAAAGGAGTTGGTGTAATTTCTAAGAAGAGACAACCAATGACATGTAGGGGCTGAAAGAGATGGAAAAACGGGGTCAAAGATGGTTTTGCGAGAGTAAATATGGCAGCTGTTTTATTCCCAGTGCTGTGGACTGGATGTTGGTGTCCCCTCCAAAGTCATAGGCTAAAGCCCTAATGTGATGGTATTTGGAGGTGGAGCCTTTGGGAGGTAATGAGATCAGGAGTGTGGGGCCCCACAATGGCACTGGTGTCTAAGAAGAGGAAAGAGCTAGGCCTCTCTTCCCCTCTCTGGTACAGGAGGAGATAAGGAGAAGGAGTTATCTATCAGTCAGGATCTGCCAGAGTCTTGATCTTAGACTTCCCAGCCTCCAGAACCGTGAAAAATAAATGATTGTTTTTATGGGTGGAAGCCACCCTGTCTATGGTATTTTCGTATGGTAGCTTGAGCTAAGACTTTAAGCAAGGCTTCTCTCTCTCTGAGAAGGCAAGGGAGGTGTGGGTATGTTTTGCACACCGTTCCTGTAACTGATGCCAAGCCTGACTTCTCACAGCTCCTATGAACCTGGCCTCTCCATCAAAGTCTCTTCAAGTGAGCTCTTTTCCCCAGCTCTGCTTCCGCATCCACCATCTGGCTGAGCCCAGAAGTGCAGTGTTAGCTGTGAGCTCTAAGTTAGCTCACTTTGGGAGGGCAGGTTTTAGAGATTATAAACGTGTAGGGTTCTTTTAGGAAAGGGTAAACAAGTCCATCCTGAGACAGGCACCCAAGTTATGGTCCAAGAAGATTGAATGATCATCCCCAAGAAGCAGAAGAGCTGGCAGGGGGATGTGGCCTTCAAACTGCCTGGGTTTGACTCCTGACGGCCTCTTACCAGCTGTGTGACCTAGAACGTCAGGACCAGAACTTTTTCTTCCAAAGTCCTGCTAGCATGAGTGTTTTCTGTCCTGACATGGGTGCTGGGAGCGGAGAGGAAGCTGTTCCTCCTCCTGCCGCATGGAGGGCTGAGGACCAAAGGCCTGGGAGCTTTCTGCTGCAGTCAGACGCATTGGGACAGCAGAATCATGACAGACCCAACAAATTAAAATCATTTCCCATTAGCAACAACTAGGTCTATAGATCTGTATCATTTGATAGAAAAAAAAAGTTTTATATTTTACATATTGGAATGTAAAATAACTTTTGGCCAAGACCTCAATAATTTTACTTGTTGGGTTATTTTTTCATTGGGCTCTTATTATAACCATCTGTTGGGATGTCCTAACTAGTTGTTTGTCACTAGTTCTCTTCTCCTGTCCTCTTTCCACCGAGCTTGGAAGCTCAGTTTGTTTTTCATTTCAATCAGGGCCACACAATCTCAAGCAGATGTTTTAAAAAGTGCTTGACTTTTAAGCAGAGTATACAGTGCCCTCTTGACGGGGAGGCTACACTCAACTCAGAATCTGGTTTGCAAATGAGGGGGCTGGTGTGCGAGTCAGTCAGCCTGAAAAAGCTTCCTGAGCACCCAGGGCTCAAGATCTTTGACGGCTTTCCACAGGGATGTGAGTGCCTGGACCTGTCTTGGAAGCATCTAAGCCTTTCGGACCTGCACATGCCATTTCCGGGGGAAGGGGGGACATAGGTCCTGCTTAGACTGTAGGGCTGGGAAGCACACGCTTTATATTGGGGGGACCTGTATTTGAACCTTGCCTCCATTTGCCTGCTGACTGTGTGAACATGAGCAAAGCTCTGTCTCTTGTCTGCAAAACGGGGCTACAAATGAACAGCACCTCACAGGCTGCCACGCAGGTGAAAAGGGATAAGGTACGTAAAGCATGGTGGGTCGATGACACAGAGTAAGCACTCTGTTCATGCCACAATAGGGGAATGATTTTTATCTTGATTTAAAAAAAAATCTCACGGTATTTCTGTGAGGTTGGTGGCTAGTCGTATTATCAGTGACTTACATACAGATGGGGAAGCTGAGGAACAGAGAGATGAAGTCACTTGTCCAAGATGGCACAGCCAGTAAGTGGCAGGGCAGTCTGGCTCCAGAGTCTATTTGGTGCCGTTGGGTGCTAAGTGGGGCTGGGAGGTACATAGGAACCAGTGCACACCCTATTTTAGGCACCAGGGGTAAAGCACTCTATAGCACAAGACTTTTTTAAGTCCTTAACCTAACTCTCTTACCATGGTCCGGGGGACGCCATTACGATCTTCTTGATAGAGGTGAGGGAGGTCAGAGAGATCAAACGAGGTCACAGGGGACATACATTGCTGAGAGGGGCTGCCTCCAGAAATGGTGCCCCACACTTTTTTCTAACACCCTGCTGGGCAGTGCCCCCGGACCCTTCAGAGCTGTGTGGAGCCAATTGGTCACCTCAGATAAATGTCCCCAGAATGCCAGCAGGCTTCCAGGAGACGAAGGGTTGAAGCCCACATGTCCTGACTCCAGCCCATTGTTTTGTTTTTGTTCGTGGTATTACACTAACAATATTAGCGGCCACTGTAAGTAATTCAATATACTTTGTGTTTTCTTTTCCTCTGGCCCCAAGTCTTATAATAATAAAGAGATTCTAAAATGAATAAATATTAAAGACCTGATTTGCACAAGCACGAGGAAGTCCAGAGGGCCAAGTAAACAAGAAATCTGGGCACTTTTCTTCAGAAAATAAAAATAGTAGGAAAAAGAAACAAGCTAAAACGTGGTAGAAGTAGATGTGGGAAAATAATACTGCAAAATTCCTTCATGTCATCCATATTCTGGAAAATTTCCATTCATAGTTACTTATTAGAATGTATTGGCAGTGATAGCTCTGCCAGGAAAAGGTTATTATTATTATTTTTTTGCATTAGGTATTTTCTGCTAGTTCTGCACACTATTTACCATAACAAAATTTTAGTACTGCAGAAAAGTCCAGGCAAGGTCTCTTTGTAAAGTGATTCTAACTGATTTTACACTTGAACCTTACACCTGGGGATATGATGAAATGACACCCTACTTTATCATCAGTAATAGGATAGTCATTAAAATGTTGCTTTCTATGACATCTCATACAGGGCTCTTTATTACAGAGACTCTCATTTTCAAATGTTTTAACCTATTGCAAGTTTCCCGGCAACGAGCCACGATGAAAGGCAGCCCGGCGAAGTCTCTGGACCTGTCCTAAAGACAGCCCCTCTCCTCTCCAGGGAGCACAAGATCATAAGCATTAGCTTCTGCCAAACCAAGTGATGGAGGGCCCATTTACCATTATTTAAACATGCTAAGTCTTATAACCCTTTCCTCTTTTAGAACCTCTGCCTTGTTAGGATGCGCGTTTTGAAATTTCATTAATTTCCAAGAAACTAGGATCTGTACACGCCCACCGATTTCCAAATGAGGTTGTTTTCTTCCAGATATTTGCTGGATTTCAGATGGAATGAGACAGGTGGTTTTAGGCTCAAAGCTACTCAAGGCTGATAGAAAAATAATGCCGGGCCAGCAGGCTTTGCTACCGAGAACCTGTCCCAGTACTGGCAGGGTCTTTAGTCCAACTCTGCAGAGAAAGGTGACAGGGTGACAGGTGATCCCCATGCTGATCTCAGAGGAACCTGGCATCTCTGGGCTCCTGGGAACCAGGGGTGACTTGGACAGACCCACCTGCCTCCCTAGGATATTTTGGTCTGGAACAAATCTGAGCCATTCACCTGTGACAACCACAGAACCGCAGCTGAGGGGGACAAGATGCCAGGGAGGAAGCAGGTGGAAAAGGGGACAGTTTTTCTCTTTTTCTCACCCATTCAGCTCCATTCAGTGGAAGAACACTGAGTTCCTGTTAGGCTGCCATACTGTTTGCAAAAAAAGCCGTTTGCCATGGAAGCTTCCATCTTCCTTGCATGCAAAGTGCTAGGGTAGTATGAGATTTGCCTTCCCTGTTCTCCATGCACTCATTCTCTGCTATCCAGAGCTGAGAGAAATACCAAATAAATACACACTTTGGCACATCTAGAGACTCGGTTGTATTTAAGCCCAAACAACAACCGAGAGGGGCCTTACCGGAGAATGGAGCTGGGACATGATTATCATCCTGAGAGAAAATATTACCTTGTGCTGAGGGCTTTACATGCATCATCTCAACTAATCCTTAAAACAACTCTATGGGGAAATACTATTTTTAATACCATTTTATGGAGAATGAGGCATTGAGAGATGAAGTAACTTGTCAACAGTTGTTTGGCTGGTAAGTGACAGATTCAAGATCCCAACCCAGGTTGGATTAACTCCAGAGGCCAAGAACTTAGCCAGTTTTGCTACACTGCATTTGTCATTTAATCTTATTTATTAACATGTGGGAAATGAGGGGCATACGAGCATTGTACTCATCTGAACGTGCCTATTTTTTTTGACTTCACATTGCAATGCACGCACCATCAGTTTCTATCAACTACCACACACACAAATCAGGAATATAGTTCAGCCCAGTGTCGTGAGCCATGGATACTCTCGTCAGGGAAGGAGCCACCCAAATATACTGCACTTGGTGTGGAGTGACAGAACTGTCATAAAGGTAATCATGTAAAAAACAAAATCTGCCATTATTAAGTTTCTGAATTTCCGAGAAGGAGTTGTTTTCTGTACCGGCTAATGATGAACATACTTTTATTCATCATTTCCAGTTTTATTCCCATGGGAGTAGGTCATCATAACTATCAAATCAGAGATATAAAAAGACTGGGAAACATTTAGTTTTAGAAAATAATGGCTTAGAACCCCAGTAAATCAAAAGAGCGAAGGGAAAGTAAACAATACAGTTACAGTGCCAGCTGGAGAATCTTGATAATTGGGCCTTAACTGTGGTTTGCAAGTTTTAGTATTGACGATGATAATAAGGAATCTGCCTAGGAGAACCGGAGTCTCCCAGCATGTACATACAGAAGATCATTACGAGATCCTGGGCCGAAAGTGACTTCTCATGCAATCCCAGCTTTCAGGACTGACCCTTTCATTGCTTGTAAGAGCAGAGAGATCAACAGAAATGTAAAGATTTAACAATACCTATATGTAAATTTCTTGAGAAGTCAGAAGAATCTCAGTTCCTGTCCAATCTTTCCTCCCAATACCCCACACCACACACAGACACACACACACACACACACAGACACGCACAGACACACACACACACACACACACACACACACACACACACACACATTCTTTGTGCAGGAAATTCTAGGCTTTAATGGCAACTGCATCTTGACTGATTCATTGAATTATATTAGTTGAAATGATCTTCACTCTTTAAAGTTGAACTTCGCTATGAATTTTGTTATGGACAATTTGCTAATCCCTTGAAAGCTAAGAACAGAGATTCTTAACCTGGAGTTCATAAATAGGTTCCCTTGAAACAGGATGAATAATTTACTCTGTGGAGTCATTTGTATGGTTCATAGCTTTAATCAAATTCTCAAAGGACTCTGAGTTCCCTTCAAGCTTTAAGACCAATGTCCTCGAGGACAGTGTCCTCTCTAGGAGGCTGAGAGATATCAGAGTTTTATCTTTTATTTTTTAAAGAATTTTATTTATTTATGACAGAGAAAGATAGCAAGAAAGGGAACACAAGCACAGGGAAGGTAGAGAGGGAGAAGCAGACTTCCCACTGAGCAGGGAGCCTGATGTGGGGCTCGATCCCCAGAAGCTGGGATCATGACCCAAGCCAGAGGCAAAGGCTTAACAACTGAGCCACCCAGGCACCCCGAGACATCAGAGTTTTAAAAGGAATCCTGTTTCACTCTAACGTAACACTTTCTAGAACTTTGTGCCAAAAGGAGGCTCTAGCCTAGCCATTGCATCCTTGTTATGAAAACCAAGACAACTGTGGGAGGTGTTGGGGTCAGGGGCTGGATTTATCCGGAGGAGCTGGCAGTGTCTAAGTCCCCTGGAGCCATGCTGGCTAAGCCACTGTCTCTGCCAACAGCATGGCACGACACATGGCACAGGCTTGGGGCACAGGGACATGGCTGAGATGTTTATTTTGGGGGGGGGTCAATCCTTAATCTGTTACTTTCTACTGGTTGGAATTGGTCAAATAAATGCCTCCCTAGTCTATTTTTTTTTTTTTTTGTCTATACAATGTGGGGTGGGGGGAAATAATACCAGCCTCTTGGGAGTTTTGTGAGGATTAAGTGAGATCATATAGACGTAAGTGCACAACACAGCTGCCTATCTGTATTCCTTGGAGACAGGTGTGCTTTGGAATTCAGACTCTGGTTTTCTTAGAAACGTAATACATTTCTGTCCTCTATATTCCCTAATGCCACCACCATCACCCAGGGTAAATATGTGGATGTTCCTACAGCAAAACGGTGAGTATTCCCAGTCAGAGGGATGAATCAAGATTACCATCTTACATCACTTCAGGCAAGTTTGGCACCAAAAACTTCAGTGTTCAGAGCGCTTGGGTTCCGGGATCAAGAATAAGCAATTACAGACCTGTCTTCTCGCAAGAACTGTCAGTTAAATCTTACTTTCTCCAGTTCCCAAGGTCCTCATTCTCATGTCATTGTTGAGTCACCAACCTTGGCTTGTCCTCTTATTTATTCTCCTTTGACAATAGTGTGGGGCCCATGGCCGAACAAGCTACCCAGCATATATATATATATATATATATATCTTACCTTCACGCTCATTTGAACTGCGCCCTGATGAACACGATGGCTCCCTTCTCTTCCTAATGCACTGGGTGAAGAAGATTCCTCACTTCTCTGGGCTTTGTCTTAAACTCTCCCAGTTCCCTAGGCAGTCTCTCTTGCCACAGCTCCAGCATTCCAAGGACTGTCTGCTGCCTAATAAATTCTCAAGGAGCTCTCCAAGTACTCCTAGTGACGTTGGTTTGTTCACTGGTCAGAAGAACACTCTTCCCCTGGAGATGAGAGGGGACATTCCTCAGTTTCATTCAGGTATGCCTGAGGGCTGCTTCCAGGCTGCTCAAGAATGATGCCATCGCAAATCCCCCTAGGGACGGCACTCCTGGATTCTCTTCTCCATTCCAGAGTGTCTCCAGAGAGGGAATGTGGATTCCACCATCACCATCACAGGTGAGGGCAATACTTCCAGAGTCAATCAGCAGCAGGTGGCAGGTGTCGAAGTCCACCTGCATGATACCGGATGGCCTTGGGGGGGGTTCACCGAGTTTAACAATAGTGCCGTGCAAAGAGCATGATCAGACATATGGGAGTTTGATTTCTACTTCATTCACATGCTGTGTGACCTTGGTTCAGTTAATTAAAGTCTCTGTGCTCCAAGCTGTAAAACGGGGATAATATTACCTATGTGACCTGGGCTATAATTAGGAGTATGTGAGACAACCTAAGTAAGTGTGCCAATAGATTTCCAGTCCCTTCTTTCAGTGCCTTTTCGCTGGTTTCCTCTTTCCAGTTCAGGAAACCTTGGAAGGGCAAGAACATGTCTTCTCCTTCTGTTTATTCTTGCTGCAGGCATAGGACCAAATACTGAATGAATGAATGAATGGATGAATGAATACAATTGTTTTTGTGGGTGGTGGCCCACCTTTGGTTCCTCCGAAGTCTGATGTTCACAATTTGACAAGATGCCACCAGGGTGAAGATGCCCAAGCCAGCGCTTTATGGTCCAAATAAGCGTATTTGCTTCCAACAGAGATAACAGAGTTACACCGCACAAGCTCTTTTATTCTGGGATCATGTTTTCTTTTAAAAATGGAACTTTTAATTTTATAGACAGAATAATACCTCCAGATAGCTAGTGTGAAAAAGGTTGCATTTTTAAAAAGATGTCTCAGTTTTGAGTAAGATTTGAAGATCTGCTACAACTCCATCCCTTTTCCTCTAACCCTCAACTAGTATTAATTAAAGCTTCGCTTAATCCTAGTGTTCCCTTGGGTGCAGGCAGATTATAATGACCACTCGAATCCTGCAATGTTTCAGTAGACCCCGAGATTCATTGAGGGCTCTATGTAGGTTTGGGGAATTAGAAGGCACTGTAAATTTTAAAAACCGATTTCAGCAGCTCTATATTTAATTAGTCCACCACTCTCTTGGAATAGAGAAGTAACAAAATGATTTCAAACTTATTAACAGAAATCACGGATGCTGGTTCGCAGCATCTTCGAATAGTCCTCAGTATTTTTACCTATAAGAGGGGGCAGTGTCGGTGTTTTCAGGCCCCGTGAAACACGCGTGGGAACACCCAGGGCTCTGCCAGCTACGCAAAGCAGCAGCTGCTAGATGGAAACTGATTTTGTTATATTGCCAGAAATCCTTTCCAGCGCATATTTTTTGTAATCCCAAGATTATGGGGTCTAGCAGTAAATGCAGACTATGTACGTTTTTGCTTAGAATCCACGTTTTTCTTTCTGTCTGATTCTTAAGGGTACGCTTGTTCTTTTTTGCCTGTGATGGGGGAGGCGCAAGTCTCTGTGAGCAATTGCTCTGCTGAGAATCCAGGTAGGAGAGGAGAGAGATCTGAGAGAGAGCAGAAGAGCCAGGCCAGCTGGCTGGAATGGGTTCTCACGGCTCTTGAGTGGAAGGCACATATGATGCATTTCTCCCAGAGAGCACAGTGACAGGGGAGGTAAAAAATGCTGTTCGGGAGGCCTGGGCGTACGATGCTCGATATGGCTGACAATGGGTGAGGACAAAGTGGGGAATAAAGATGTGTCAATTCCTTATCCTTGGCCAGGATTCAAGAACATGCATATACTTAATGCAGCCCAGCCCTGCTCACTACTTCCCATGAAAAGGAAAATTCGTCTTAATTTCTCTTTTCCATCCATTCCCTTTTTCTTTCTTCCAGTAGAATCTTAAAGGATACCTGGGTAGAGGGACACGGTGACACAGATGAGCCTACTTCATCTCTTTGCATGAGGAGGACGGGGCAGGGGCCCAAGATGGGAGCCGGTGGAAAACAGCCTTTGATTAATATTTCAGTCACAGGGGAGGAATCCAGCTACACGATAAAGGCATATTAAGAAATAGCTCCCAGACAAATGTATTTTGTGAGTTCATCTTGAATCATCCAACATCACATTCACACTGCATCAAAATTCAGGTGATTTATACAGTCGCATTAGGTTCTATTAGTATTAATGGGAAATATGCATGTATATCAATGTATGCATTAGTGGAGACAGACTCCTCAAAGGGTTTTTGCTTTGGGGCTAAAGCTGCTATTATTTGTCCCTTCTCCATGATGGAAATAGAATTATGCCCATTAAGTAAGTGTTCAACATTCCATGCTTAGCAGAAAAAGGGCTCACTCCTAATGACACAAATGAAACTATATTTTATATTTGTAATTAAAAGCATTGTAGCAAATGGCCATGTCTTATTGTTATTATTTACCAATTGCTATTTAGAATTTATTTTTTATTATCAGCTACGGTTAATCATTGATTAGTGAAAGAGAATGGTTTCCTGGTTCTTTATTCCCATGTCAAAGAGG
The DNA here is from genome assembly GCF_002288905.1 of Enhydra lutris kenyoni. Taxonomy (NCBI): domain Eukaryota; kingdom Metazoa; phylum Chordata; class Mammalia; order Carnivora; family Mustelidae; genus Enhydra; species Enhydra lutris. The sequence goes on along the minus strand of NW_019154101.1, from coordinate 40,808,901 downwards.
AAGAAATAAACCAAGTTTAGTAGGGATTTTATACAGAGAGGCATCCCAGAAGTAAAAGAATAAACTGTCAGGAAAGATCAGTTTTTCAATCCACAAAAGAAGAGACAGCTAAGGCTTCAGCCTGCTCATATTCTGGTGGGAGGGAGTTTTAAGTCAAATCAGAGGCAATAAGAACTCCACACTGTGTCATCATTGCATCAGCGATGATGCTTTTGGCCAGTAATCACAGAAGACCCAATTCCAAATGTCTCAACTTATTAGGAGGTTGATTATGTCACAAAGAGGAAGAGCAACTCATTTCAGGGTTAACTTGCTTGTTCTTCTGCGCTATCAAGGCCTCTGGCCACCCAGCCCCTCCACCAGCCAGCAGGTCATCTTGGTACATCACAGGTGAATAAGTGATACTGCTCCAGATTCTGGCCTCAGTTGCAGACCCAACAATGCCAGTGGAGGAAGGAAGATCACCTTCTATGCATCTCTTTTTGTTGGTAGGCAAGTTTTTCCAGGAGTCCCTCAGCAGCCAGCCGTAGGTCACATAGTCTCCCACAATCAATTCCATGAGAGAGAAACAGAGTTCCATGATTGGCTTAGGTGATCAATTTGCTGTTCCGTTCCATGAGTTCCAGATGGGGTCATTGTCTGTGAACTCGTCGTCTCCCAGAAGTTGTAAACCACATGGGCTGGAGGGCTCCAAGGGTAAGGAGGCAAGGGGTGTTGGTGAGGGGGTATGGACAGACAGTCATCTGTGTGTGTGCTACACCAGTGAGTGCCATTACAGGGTTCCTCAACAGTCAACTTAAATGTAGTCATGGACCCCTGGGGCCTCATTGGAATCTGAGGAAGCACCAGCTTTTGTCCTGAATCTGATTCAGTAGAGTTGGTCCCAAGATTTGAACACTAGAGCTTGGGGCTTAAGGCCAGTAAAGCTGTAGTTTCCAGGTTTACCAGATCAATGAGAAACTATTGGGCAGACTGCTTAGTCTGAAGCTAAACCTTTGACTCCAACTGACAATTATTTTAAAAGGAAAAAAGAGAAGAATGATCAGGAAATAAAATGATATTAATACAGTTTGTATCTTGGTTATGTTAGCTTTACATGACTGAAAAGTCAGGGGAAGTTCATCTTTGATACCTCAATCTCTCCATTCTGTTCTCCCTCAACACCACCCCCTCTCCACTCCTCATGACTCCCAGTGGCACACAGGGTTCTCATATCCTAGTCCTGCTTCCTTCCATGATGCCTTCTCCCAAAGCCTTCTTTCACACTAGGATGTTAATATCGAATAGCTTAAGTATTATCCATTTCACTACTCAGCTTGGCTGTGTAGCATGATAGGCCTCATGGAAAGGGAAAGAATTTTAGAACTAACCACTTCTGAGACGGATATCTAGACCCCTAAAAAGAATGGCCACAGTCAAAAATCATACACTCTCCTGCTGACCTGTGCAATACGGTAGCCAATAGACATATGTGGCTCAAGAGTTTACACGTAAATTAATTAAAATTAAATAAAAGTAACAATTCCATTTCTCAGTCACACTACCCACATTTCAAACGCTCAGTAGTTACATGTGTCTAGTGGGTACTGTACTGGCAATTGCAGACATAGTACATTTCCATCATCCGAGAAAGTTCTATTGGACAGTGCCATTTCAGAGAGAAATGGTGAGTCAGATTGTGAGAGCCAGTGATGCTTCCCAGGAAAATCCAGCCTGATGGGTGGGGATGATCTGTCAATTTTTAAATTGAGTTGGGGAGGTCGAGTTGGCTCATTTAGTTTGGAGCAGGAACCTCGATGGTGGTTGAACAGGGAATACATTGAAAACTGTAACCAGGGTGGATGCCTTCGGGCTGGTCATTTTAGTCCAAGCACTGACTGCATGAGGACTAGTAGAGGACAAGGGATGCTGAGGAACTCAGCACGCTAGAGTTGGGCTGAATTTGAGCAAACTTAAATACATAATGTATTTATGTTAATTTGTATTAATGAGTATTTTCTATTTATGAAAAGTGTGTTAATCTGTTTGGGCTGCTAATACCAAATTAGCATGACTAGGTGGCATGAACAACAGCACTTGTTTTTCATAGTTCTAGAGCCTGGGAAGGCCGAGATCAACCTGCCCGTGGATTCAGTTCTTGGTGAACACCTACTCTCTGCTTTGCAGACAGCTGTCTTTTCATTGTGTCCTCCTCCCAAGGGGGACTCACAAAGAACAGGGAGAAAAGCAAGCTCCCTTGTGTCTCTTCTTATGAGGGCACTAATCCTATCTTGAGGACTCTACCTTCACGACCTAATTACCTCTCAAAGTTCCCACTACCAAATACTATCACACTGAGGATTAGGGTTTCAACACACAAATTTTGAGGGAATGCAAACATGCAGTTCCTACAGCAAGTTATACTGGTTTTATGCTAGTGACATAAACTTTCTCATGAAATATAGTTGCTAAAATTTCAAAGAAGATACATTTAAAGAGAAATATTAGGTGAAAACTTGTATTGGGAAGAACAACGTGGTTACATCTCTAAATGTGATTTGCAAAGGACTGAACTTTGAAACACTGATCTAAGGCAAAAGGGTTTGTCCCAAACGTCCATTTCTAGCTAGGGCTAGCTCATCCATCAGGTGCATTGAACACAGTGCCTAGGGCTGACAGTCCTTTTAGGAATCCATGTAAATGTATTAATTCCTTTTCAAGAAATTAAAGTCAGAAGCGAAGAATATACTTTCAAGTCAAAGAAATGTTTTCGTGTATACTATCAATATATTTGTCTTTAATCCAACTAAGTTAAAAAATACAATTTTTAATATTTTTCAATGGAGGAAGGGCCATAAAGGTAAACCTGTCTGCAGCCCTTGAACATCATCACGTGATTCTGTTTCTAGGCACACCTGGAAGGCACCTGAGTCACTGGAAGACGAAAGGGGGAGTGCTTGCTCAGCAGCGCCACCAGTGGGCAGGAGTAGGGCAGCTGCATCTCAGCAGGGGGACACAAGCATAAATCAGAAAGCAGTGGCAGCCTCCCAGGCATGCCCAGCAGCTTAGCATGGGCGGAGTTCAGGTGCAGGACAGCTTGCTCAGAGCTTCAGAGAGCAGGACTGATTCCTGTTCAAGTAATGACTACCTGTGGGTCAGGATGGATTCTGAGAATAGGCAGGACTGAGCTTTTGGGGCAAAGATTTCCTGGGAACTGGGGAAAGGTGAGGATGGACAAGTAGAGGCTTTCAGGCATCTGCTATTAGAACAACCTATTCGGACTACTCAGTCCTGAAATCACATTATAGGGCTGTAGGGCAACCACCCAGTTAGCCGGAGTCAGGCTGATTATGACGATAAGAAACACAGAAATGAGGAGCAGACACACGCATTCACACACAGCTCCTAAGCACGAGAAGTGACTTGGAAATGTCAGATATTCCTTTTGGGAAAGGGAAGTTTATGAAACAATCACCTAATGCCCCCTGAAGGCAGAGGCTGGCAAAGTTAAAGCTGACTCAGAGACCTTTTGACAAGCTCTGGGACCACAGAGGCATAAATGCCATTTCAAATCAGAGACTGTTGTTAAAGGCCAAGTATGCAGACCAATTCCATAATATCTTGTAGTTGCTCTCTTGTGGCGAGTGAGGAGAATGGCATTGATAAATCACCCTATTATAACTTGTGATAAAAGCAGCAGGTACTTAGAGAATTGACCAGTAGACACCTGAAAAAGACAGATGGCTGCAGGAAGACAACGGAAACACTTTGGAAATTAGTGATACCCATTGTGGGGAGAACAGGACAGTGCATCCGGGCCAGAGATAATATCCCAGTCTCACGATCGTCCATGGATTTGGGTCACCTGACAGTCATTGGCGGGGGGAGGGGGCAAGAAATCTCAATTACTAATAATATATACAAAAACGCCCTGAAAAACACCCTGAAAACCATGATACATCGTGCAAACACAGGGTATTAAAGAAGATTAAACTAACGGAAATGGAAAATTATCTAAATATACTTTCATCGTTGGCTTAAGTTTTGGTACATTGGGTCAGGACTTTTTTTTTTTTTTTGCTAAATAGTCTGATGTTTACCACTGTGATGCGTAGAATCAGCATAAGGAATGTTTTGGATAAATGAATGGAAAAAGAAAAAAAGAGTGTTTTGATTTTCTAAAGCTCTCAGCTCTTAGGGGGACTCAGAATGATGAGATGGCATGATGGAAGGAAGACTTGCAGATACTTCTCTATGAAATTAGGCTGTTTTGTGATGTGGATTGTGGTGGTTTCTACCAGCGCCTCTTCTGAAAATCACTCCCTTCTTAAACCTCGAGGGTTTCTGCTAACCACATTCAAATGGTCCGGAGAAAGTGCTACTCTACATTTTTCATTACCTCAGAGTTGGGCCAAGTAGGCCCGAGAGGGGCTCGTTAACTGCCTCAATGCCTCCATGTGTCTGATTAACCACAAATACAGAATGTGGTTCAGCAGCGTAGGAAGCCACAGGGTGAACCAGGGCATAAATGACCTGCAATTTGTTTTTCTGGTAGCTGTCATCAGTCAACAACAACCATACTGAGAACTTCTGTGGTCAACGGTTTGGGCAACCGCGTATCTGCGTTCCCAAGGTAGCCTGGCCCCGGAGGGCGCAGGTTGAGAGGGGGTAGGGTTGGATGAGAGGGAGAGAATGAAAGTGGCTAGAAAAATGAACTACTGAGCTATTCATAAAGACCGTACTGGATTAATTGTAGATTTCTGGTGAATCACCAGTGACACCGTGGAGACCATATATGACGTCCGCTAGTTTGCCTGTTTTTACTTCAAGAAAAGTCGTTCTCAAAATTCCGCAGCAGCTGCTACTGTTTGGATTATGAATAGTAATCAGCCATATGGTGTGGCAGAAAGGAATCGCACATATTTTCACATGGACAAATATTATTATTCCAAAACATAAACACGTCAATATAAGTGTTTTTTCTCCTGGGAGGGATACAGCCCCTGATCTCAGTTATGAGAAAATGACTCACTTTGTACGTGCACAGTTCACCTGCCAACGTTGTTACTGGAACTTGCACCAGAGGTCTCCCCAAGTGCTTCTTTCTTATTTGTAGGAAGTCTGGGAGGGAGGAAAGTGAGAGAAAAGAGAATGGAAAGCTGGCCCAAGGAAAGGGGGATAGGCTGTTACCTCTGCTACGAGCTTAAACTCTCCTCACTAGGAAAGCAACATGGTTGCCTGGGGAATCAAAGCCAATAATTCAGCATCCCAAACCAGAGACAGAGGCGGAAAAGACTGCCTTTCCATATTTTTGGCTCTCTCTGGTTTTGTTTCAAAGGGCAACATGTCCATCACTGAGAATTTATTCTAAGGGTTTATCTAGCTCTTCCATTTCTTAATTTGGTCTTATTATTTCTCTTTGCTTTGGCCCTTTTTCTTCACTCAGTTTTGCCCTGGAATTTTTTTTTTTTTTTAAGATTTTATTTGTCTATTTGACAGAGAGAGTGAGAGAGCACAGGCAGGGGGTGTAGCAGAGGAAGAGGGAGAAGGAGGCTGTCTGCTGAACAGGGAACCCGAAGCAGGACTGGATCCCAGGACCCTGGAAACATGAACTGAGCTGAAGGCAGAGGCTTAACCAACTGAACCACCCAGGCGCCTGCCCTACAACTTCTTATAGAAGCTTTCCCTCCTGAGAATCCACCCTTTTTGGTGCTGGTTGTTTTGTAATCAGCCCAGAACTCTTCCGTCTCCTTTTTCTTCCTTCAATGGCTCGGTCTTTCCACATCTTCCCATTGTGTATTTCCCAGGCTCGCTTGCCTCCCAGCTGGGGAACAGCTCATGGGACTCAGGGTGGACAGACCTCGGGTGACATTTGCAGGGATGGGGGGCAGGGGTGGGTGGGGAGAGACGGGTAGGCTCGGTCAGAGTTCTTGCGTGTTTTCCCATTGAGGTTCTTTGGCCACTGTGGTCAGCTCTATAAGATGGAAGCAGAGGAAGCCACTGGATGGAGCAAATGAGAAGGGAGCATGGGGTAGGGACTGAGAGAGCCCCAGGAGGGAACACTGCCTTGTGGGGGGATGTGAGAACCGGCTTCCATGTGGTACAGTTTGGCATGGGGCCTCCGTCTCCATGTGCAGGGCCTACATGGGGGCACACAGGGATCAGCGTACCTAGTGATGTTCCTCTCATTCTTTAGAGTTATACGACAGATTATTTACAATAAAATACCTAATCCAGTACTTCACTGCCACGGGCCTTCAGATCCGGGCCACCAGCTGCCAGGCCAGTGAGGGCAAGTGGACGGCTCAGGGGGACTGAGAGAGGGTAGAGACTGGGGGGACTAGAGGGTGTCTGCCTTCCGTCACAGTCAAAGGAAACACTCGCTGGCCCCAGACACTTGCTGCGGACTTGTCTGCAGGCTGCATTCAGCCTTAGGCCCCCAGTTTGTAATCCTTAATCAGAAACCCTTCATCCCTCTTTGCTTGGGCACCTCCCAGAGTCCTTGATTTGCTGCCTCTGCAGGCAGCCCCCTCCATCTGTTCTTCTGTTCTCCCTCACTCTCCACCTATGTTTGTCTCAACCCACACCATTAGCCAGGTCCCAGCCAGTGTCGCTTACGTCCTATAGCCCTTGAACTGGCTGCAAGGGGCGTTTGTGCAAGCCAGAGCAGTGTCTCCCCCAGGGTAAAACACTGTGGGGGACGTGACCCACTCTCCTGGTGCAAGGTACGGTTTTGAGCTCTAGGCCAGCTGTGCTCCAGCTGTGCTCCCTGGACGAGCAGCCCTTGGCATCACCTGGCAACTTATTACAAAGGCAGGTTTTGGGGTCCCGCCTTAGACCCCTGGATTGGAAACTCTCGAGGAGGCACACAGTGGTGGGTCCAGCCATCTGTCCTTTCACTGGCCTTCAGGGAGACTCGGCCGCAGGCTCAGGTTCAAGGACTTCTGCTCTCCCTAAATGGCCCCACTCCCACATGGTGGCATTCTTCAGTTTGCTGGGATCCCTCTTAAACTGTGTGCCTAAAACTCAACCTTTACTCACACAGACTATTATCATTCATTTAGCAGAATATGGGGGCAGCTATGAAGATTAAATTAGATAAAACCCGTGAAATACACAGCATAGTTCCTAACACCTAGGAAACTTGTAATTAGTTAGTTATTACCATCATCAATTAATTTATTGTATCAATTATATCACATTTTATCAAGGTGGCCTCAGATCAGATGAACTCCTAGGTATGGAAACTTCTACGGTGGACTCGGTGTCAAATACCTCTACAGACTTTATGTCTCTCATTTATGACTCACGTACGCACGTGGTAGAGAGAAATGTAGGACCTGTATTGAAAACAGTAGCATAAATGATAGGGTGGAAACATCCTCGCCCATGTAGGGAAGTGATCTTGTTATCTCAGCCAAAGGCTTCAAGGGTTTGGGGGTGAGGGGAGGAAAAAAGGCCCTCCCCTAAAAGAAAAGGAAACCATCATAAGGGTACAGTTCCTTTGAAGAGGAGGAATGTGAAGTAGTGAAAGTAGGGACCCAACATTAATTGTAAGCTTTCCTGTATTTCAGAGAACACAAAGCATCTCTGTTTCCTATGTATCTTCCAATTCCAAACGCCCTGCAAAATCTCCACCCATCTGCCATTTTAGATAAAAGGCAATTTAAAATGTGACTCTGCAAGAAGTAGAAATGCCAGCCTGTGCTGGGTCTGTATTAAAATTCACTCAATAAAGAATTCTGACTTTCATGAAACTAACTACCAAAGGAAAGCCAAGAGGTTGACCTTCACGTTGTTCAAGAGCGACACCAATCCCCTGGCCTTGGCACACACACGGATTTCTCGCAAGGATTACAGCAGGTGTTTTCTGAATGGCATCCAGAATCGCACTGGACAGAAACGCATCAGAGGTCGCTGAAGCCGCATCAATAATGATAAGCAGGATGATCGCAGCCCCCTCCCGCCGGCTCTGTGAGCCTGCGGAGATCACAGCCTGGCTGAGTCTGCAGGAGCCTGCCAGCTTCTCGCCAAGTACCAATGTCATTCTAACATATTCAAGACGGAGACTCTCACGGGGCAGGCCAGAGGTCTAAGGAAATGCAGTGAACTCAGGAGAGCAAAGTGGACAAGACGACACACACCAATCATTTTTATCAGTAAGGTTCATTTAGAAATTTGGGACATTTTCAATACGAACACTTCAGCGTTAAATCACAACTGCCATGTTTTCAACCACACTCTTTTTAAGTAAATAAATTGTAATAAAGGGAAAAAGCTAATCATGAAATATGTTACTTCTTGGAATTATAAGTAGTAAGTATGATAGAGTAAAATAAAATTATATCCCAGGTCATGGTGGAGAAATACTATTATTCTTGATTTCCCCCGATTCCTCCTCTCAGGAACTCCTGTTCAGTGTCTCTTTCAGCTATCAGGATATTCCCATCTGCAAGCCTTTGCCTTCCTCTAGTTTGTCAGGCGTTCTGGTCTTGTGTTCAGGAAACAACTACAGTCCCAAAAGACAGAAAAAAGAGGGTCAAGGAATCCTAGCAAAGTTCAGTTCTAATTCTATGCTTCTACCAATCTCTTTAGTAATATTGGAAAAGTTCGTCAACCTCTCTGTGCCTCAGCTTCTCTTTTCTATAAAACAAGAAATCGGTTGGGTCACGAACTCAAAACTCAAATGCCCTCAGGTCTTAATAAGTACGCACAAATGTAGCTGAGGAAGAGAGTGCGTGCCCCATCTACACGGGAGAGGGATACTCAGCTCTACCTGATTATCCTCATCCTCCTCTGAGTCTTTTCTTAAGGAAATGTGTTTCTGGATAGTTCTGTCAAATCTTCTGAATTTGAAGTGTTGGCTCAAAGATGAAAACAAAGAAAGTCATTAAAAAAAATACTCTGCAGGTCAAATAGAATACGTGCCTGGATCTCTTAAAGTTCTTTACCTTCTATGATTCAAAATTTCCCTTGAAATCTATCTGGGATTTGCCAGACAAAACATGCAACCCTTTGATTTTCTTCGCCTTTCTAGCTTGTTTCCTCTTTCATACTATCAGGTGAACTGTGGACCTGTTTTCCCTGTAGGTAGGAGAGACTTTAGTTCAAATACAACTATGTCTCTGCAGGGGAAAATTGATCATCTCACACTGAAGTAGATGGCCAAGGAACCAGATATCACTGGGAAAATTGATGTGAATAAAGCCAGAGAGGGGACAGATGCGAGGACTAAACTAACTAGAGATAAAACTAAGACAGTGAGGGAGAAAGAAGAAGGGTGTTTCATGTTCGATAACAGCTAAGGAGAACCGAGAACACCTACCTCCATGTCATGAACCCAGCTGTGAGAGATGGGTAGCTTTGAGGGAGGAGGATGTTCTCTGTGGCAGGAGTGTTGCTTGGAAGAGAAGCTTTGGCCTGAACATTCAGGATAGGTACTGATGTTTGGCAAATTTTCTAGAGAGCATTTGGTTAACTCAGGGAACAGGGAAGGAGGTATGAGAAAGGTTCGGAGGCTTTAGGAGTAGATCTAAGGAGAAGACTTGGACTTCTCTTTTATTCTGAGCAAAGACAGACTGTCACCTACACAAGATAACCATAGTTTGCACCGTAGAGGATTCCATTCATCAATGAGTGTTTCATAGTTTCCCTTAGAAATGTGCTTCTTTGCCCCTATTCTGCTTATACCACTCTAACCTGGGACCACTGTCATCTCCTGCTTACATCCAGTAACAATAGCTTCCTAACTGGCCTGCAGAATCTTCAGAATCCGATGTACCTGGATAGAATAATTATCCTCACATGCTGCTTTTGTGTTCCACTATTCCAACACCTTCCATGGCTTCCATTTCCTCCCAGTCTAAACTCCTCAGCTTGGCCTTCCTGTCTCTCTAGGATCTGCTCAACTTTCTCCCGCCTCAGTCCCTCACATGCATTTCCTCTTCAAAACTCAGTTCTGCTCCACCCCCATGGCTGTTTTTGTCTCCTTGCATTTACTGAACACATCTCCTTCACCTGGATGCCCCTTTCCTACTCAAATCCAACTGTCTTTCTTGATCATTTCCCTAATGAAACCTTCTTTGACAATTATCAGAATCATCAGAAGCACTATTCCATTCAATGTCTGAACCATGCACCCTGCCACTCAATCACATATTCTTTTGTCCTCTAATCGTTTCATGTATGTCTATCTTGTCTCTTCACTATATTTTGACCTTCAGGAATCAAGAGCATGTCTTCTTCCTCTGTGTTCTCTGCAAAAACAGTGGAGTGAGTACAGAGGCTGAACTCAGTGAGCACTTGCTTGATGCCTTGTTCAGATGAGCGCATGTGGTGAGAGAGAATGGAGGCAAATGAGGGTTTTAGGCTTGGGAAAAGAAAAAAAAAAGATGGTTTGGGTCTTTTGGGTGGTGATAATCACTCAGGACTACCTAGCCAGTTACCACTATCCACTTCCCCCAAATCATGTCCACTGCTGGCTGCTGCCCACAGTACTTTACATCCACAGCCAAGTGCATCCTCTTATGTCATCTGTCCTTGTTGAAATGAGCCTGTGTAATGGTTAGCTTATGTGCTAGGTTGTGTGCTGGGCAGGGACTTAATCCATCAGCTGTCCTTGAATAGCACACAGCCTTGGCGTTTTGGTCTTGTGTTCATATTTGAAGCTGTACTTGGAGGCAACTTCTGAATTTGAACTTCCTAAATTGGAACTGAAGGGAAACATCGTCTAGTTATATCCAGCATGGAAGTGAACTTCTAAGCCACACAAGCAGTCTGCAAGAGGGAAGACATGCCAGAACTCAAATGCACCAAGAATAAAGAACAACCAATGAATTCTGGATGGAGGAACTACTCTGGTTCTCTAGACAGAGAAGGCAGAGACAGAACATCCCACATTATGTGTGAAGTTGCCAGCTTCTGCCAGCAGAGGCGTATACGTCTCACTTCCACCAGGCTTACTAACCAGAGAGCACCAGGCCCATCATTAAATCTCTGTGTCTCACCATCTATGCAGTTAAGATAACAACCTGCTGACCACAAGAGAGGTTGGGTGTATTAATTATGATACAAAGACCCTGAAAATAAACCAGACTTTCAAAACTCCATTTCTTTTGATTCACTCCATCTCCAGAGAAGCTCTGGACTACAGTGAATTTCAGTTCCTCCTGCCCTGGGCTGGGGCCACCCCTGGGGGTCTGAGCTGGTGGGCTTTTTTTCCACTGCACAGGCTGGAAGGAGCCCATGAGAGATTGCTGAGTTGCTGCCAGCAACCTATGGCATCTCTGAGGCTACTGTCCTGCACGTAAGTGGCCACGAACCTGCCAAGAGAATGGGTAACAACGTGTAATGTCAGAGACAGAGACAGGGACCAAAGAAATTCCAAACGAGGAGAAAATTTTAAAAATGGCAGTTCAGGTAATCAAGGTTTAACAGAACAACAAGCTAGCTTGAATTTGCATGATAGCTGTGTACCTTACAGTTCTGACCTTCTCCCATGTAACTGGGAATCTGCTTGAGCAGGGGGCTGGAGGTGTCTAAGGGGTGAGGACCAATGTCTTGATCTCATCTCCTGGTGTACTTCCTGCTCTCTGGCATCTGCTGATGCCCTGCGGGTTGTCTTAGGACACTGGAGCCAATCAGACCTGTGTGACATCAGCTCTCAGCCCCTAGAAGCAGAGACCTTCCTTTTTGCTCAGAGGGCATGCAGGAAAAAACTCCTTTTATTTTTCCTTAGTTTGTCAAAAATGAGCTCCTATTAAAAACAAATGAATTTTTAAAAATCTAAATATCACAAGAGCATAGAAATGGTTCAATTTCCAGAATACAACTGGTCATGTGCTCGCTAAGTAAATGAATGAATAACTTGGATAAACAAAGGTCAATGTCTGAAAACCTTGAACATTCATCTGAAAATTATGCTTTTTAAGTTAGGCCTGGGGATAGTGCAATATTTTCTACCCTCTTTTCTCCAAAAGTATACAATATGACTTGCCATCTTAGATATAACATTAAAGGCTAAGACCGTCAGGGATGATGAGCATTCTTTATTAAATAGAAGTGATTACTTTAGAATCCAGTGTTTTAATTTGCTCTTAAAGTCAACTTCATGCCATAAAAGAAGGTAACATGGGTCATACTTCCACAGAGAAGACCGATGGGTCCCACTGTTGCCACCAGAAGGTAATTTCTTATACCATCCAATCTATAAATCACCTATGATTGTGGCAGAATCTTTTATTTCCAATGAAGTTCAAGTTTGCATTAGAAAGGAGAAGACAAACTGAAAAGTTATACCATGGGAAAGGAGATATACTAACTGAAAGAGCATTGGGCTGGCATTGGAGTCTGTGATCTTACATCCCCACTCTGGGTTGTTCAAGTAAGGGGAACTTCAATTTATTCAACTTTAAAATGAGATGATCAGCCAGGGTCACTGAGGCCAGGGAATCTGGACCATTCTTTGGGGCTCTCAGGACTTGACCACTTCATGTGGAGTAAACTCAGGAGTTCTTTATGACATAAAGGGAAACAGCAGGTCTGAATATGCCCAGGTCAAAAATCATAAAAATTTGTGTTAGACACTAGCCTGCTCCTTTATCATGCTCTTCTGATCATAATATATACCATAATTATTATATGTATATTCACATACATGTGTTTATATAAAATCCAGAAGAGGAACATTTAAAGAAAATTGAAAATAACAACCCAAAACAGAGTTCCAAGAAATTCTTCATTTGTGTTATAGACCTGGCTTGACTTTACAGTTCCTTTTTGTCAGTGAGTCGTATTGCTTCTAAGGTCATGTCTTGTATGCCTATAGGCTGTTCAGTATGGTTCATCAATAAAATTAGAAACATTCATACCCAAACAATTCACCCAAAGTCATTTATCACTAACACTGTTTGGTATGTAGAAGGCATGTTTCACTCTAAAACAATGCACAAGACTACAATCCTTTGATTACAAATTCCTCCTAATTTTATGAAAAGCTACAAGGAAAATACTCAGTACAATGCCCTTGATATTTAAATATTTCATTCAACTCACCATTAGTTTGCTCCAAAACTCAGCCTCCCTGGCAAAAGGCTCCATATTGACGGGATAAATTTCTTGTTCTGCCTTGTCAAAGGTGTCACTTGAACTGCTCAAGTGACAGAGCACAGGAAAGCAAACATTTCAGCTGAGCTACTTTCATAATACTGATGGTTGCATTTTCTCATAGCTGAGAGTCTTGGGAGAAATGGAATTTACATATGTTAAGGCCAGATGGGTGTGGGCATTTCCCATGGTTATGATTCAAAACCAAGATATGTTTCATCCAAGGAGTTAATAATATAACTCCAAGAAGAAAAGTACCCCCTAGCATTACTGCCACTTAAGACATGACAACTCACACTGCCACGCACAAATTCACCACGCCTCAGTCCCCATGCCAAGAACAATCCTGCAGTGGGTGGTGTAGGTAACTTCTGGCCTTTTTCTTTCATGGAAGACTCAGGTAATTATAAATCTCCCAGCTCACTTTAAGGTGTGCACAGTAACACAAGACTGGACATCTGGAATGCAAGTATGAGGTTGCAGGTTCAGTGAGACAACTTTTGGCATTCTTGTGGGTGATATTAACCAAAGCCGGCTACCAAATGATCCATCCTCTGTGTGCTCTGTTGGAACGGGTAAACTTTGATCTTAAACTACTGCACAAAGATATATAGGCTTTATAAACAATGAATCTTGGAACACTGAAAAAATAAAATAAAGAAAGAAAGAAAATCTCATAAAAATATTTTATACATATATATATATATATATGCTTCAAATTTTTTCTTTTTTCTTACAAGAGACAGGAGAAGAAATAACTTCCTTAAAATATCTGAGAGCACTGGATCTGTGGTTATCATTGTAGGCATAACTCAGACATCGAAGGTTCCCATCTTCATTAAGGGACCATGCAAAGGAAACATATTCGTAAGGAGACAAGTCCCACACCCCATGCCTACCATGCCTGCAAGCTAAAGGGAAATGGAAAAGTAGGGTCTAAATAAAACCTGACAGTAGAGACCTAGAAGAAGTCTGGTCATTTCTTTCTGTGGTCTTATGACCTTTATGCATTCAAGATACCAGATATTTAGATCCAAGGAAGCTGTCACAGCTTATGATGAAAAGCAAAACTCAAATGCACAAACCGTGTATCCTTTGATAAAACTTCCCCTGGGTATTCTAATGACATTTCCTTCTCTGTGAGTTTCTAATTACATAGGACTTAGTGAGCGGTGGCCCTTTACAGTAAAACATAACTGTGGTCAACAGAGGAGCTTTACCTCCAAAGCCTGGCGTTCCACTCCTGGGTCCACTCCCCAGGTATGGAACATCAGAAACCAACACCATGTTGTTCCAACACAAAATACACCACTTTTCTACTTCTTCTTTTGCCCAGAGATGTTTTTCCCCCTCATTTTAATATGGGCAGAGTTTTCTAAAATGCTTAGATTTATATCAGTTGACCCAGGAAAGCAGTTATTTACATCTGGTATATTTTCTCCATTTCCTTAGTGCCCCAGATTAGGATCAACCTTGTCAGAGTAACTGCTTAAATTTGCAAAAACAAATATTTACAAACCAAGAGACCTGGGGAAATTGGCCACAGAATAGGAGCTATTCAGAAGGAGAAAGAGGGTTCTATAGGGGCGACATGTAGGAGTGCTTGTTTACTTTTCGTCTCTGGAAGCCGAGAAGGGCTACCCTTGGTGTAACCGCCCCATACACCACCGCGCCATGAAAACCCGTTTTGCAGGTCCTGCCTCATGGCCCTGTCCATCTCTAACTGTGTTTGTGGATGGGGTGAGTCATTTGAGTATTGTGCAACTGTCCTAAACATCTGAAACAACTATTAGAATCTGGCAGGGAGTCTTTTTTTCTCCATTGGTGAAATCTCATGTTTTCTCTGGCTTACCATTCATTTCACTGAGGATGGGTGTATGTATCTTTATGAAATAGATAGGCTTTTGAAAAACTACATGAACCCATGATTCTAAATTAGATCATATTTTTTAAAAAAAATTCAAGGACATCTTGATACTTAAAGGAATTCCTGGCACCTCGACTTCTGAAGGGGAAAACAGCTTTTGCCTTAAAGCCATCTGCCACATCAATGTTTTGCAAGTGTGAGGTTTTACAGACTGTGTTTTCTTAAATTGAGGGACACGAGTTCAGCCCCTATTGGCCTCTGACCAACTCATCTAAAGTCACTGGATCACAAAACTGACACCACAGGCAAACTCTGGTCATCTTTCTCATGGAGAGCAGTTATGGGAGTCTTCTTGGGTTTTCATGATTTTTTTACTCATTCACAAATGATTTATAAGAAGAAAAAGAAGAGGCAGAATTGGTTTACCTTTTCCAACAAATTAAAATGAAATTAAGGGTAATCTGTAAAGGAGGAACCGGTGACGCCTTGGAAATACAACTTCAATCCCCCACACTCCCTTGCACAAACACAGGAAGTCCAGGACCCAGTTTCCTTCTCTCCGTACAATGTTCCCTCTAGTTCTGGAAGAAAAGGTTAGACCCTCTTAAGGAATGCAGTGCTGTGCTGAGTGCTACCATCCACATTACCAACAAATGCCTGGTGGTTTTAATTTAGGGTTTTCTTCCTTCTCCCTTTCTGTATCTTTCCTCTTTCCCTCTATGCCTCTGTGCCTTCTTACCTTGGGCAGCAGAAGCTGGAACTCACCAGCAAGATTTCCTGGCTTTTGTTTTCTGAAATTCTGATTCCTAAAAGGAAGACAGAATTTGAAGAGAGTAGCAGAATGTCTTTGAGAAATGGGTCATGGTGAGGTGTGGTGGTGCATGCATATGAGGAAGGGCTTCTCTTAATCTGGAGGCAGGGATAACTCCCAAGGTCTCAGGGAAGGGTGCTCCCTGGTTTTGCCCTGGGGAGGCAGAGGACTCCCCCGGAGGAAGAGTTGTGGTGTGTCCAGGGAGGACAACCTCCAAGACTGGGTCTCAGAGCTTCCACAAAGATCCCCATGCCTCCAGAGGGTGTGGGAGGAGCTGAGAACTGCAGGCTGTCAGAAAACCGCTGGGGGCTTGGACGGTGGGGTGTTGGTGAGACCATTACAGACATCACAGCCAAGATCCCTCGTCTTTCTGGACACCATAAAACCCTTTGTGAATCTGGTGTAGTCCCGGGTAGGAGAGTCGAGTCTAATAATGACAAAAATAAAATGGGCTCAGAGTTGCTATAAAGGAAATATAAATCAAGTTACATTCAGTTCTCACTTGAGTTTGAGGACGCAGAGTCACATCAGCTACTCATTCTGATGGCAAACATCAACTCATCAATTTTTTTTTTTCTATATAAGCAGGTAGAGTCATGTCCCTGGAGTTACAGGTAGACAATGAGATAGTGTTGTGCGTAACTTTACTCCTGGACTCAAGGTCAACCAGAAGCCTTTGCACCCTGGGCATCACTTTGACCCTCACGGTTGGGCTCCAGGATGCTCAGTCTACTGCTGTTGTTTTCTGACTCAGCAGGGTTAAGTGACATTGGTTGAAACAACAGATAGTGAGATTTCTGAATTACAAGTAATTATCATGTTCGTTGCAATTTTAGCTTTTGGACCATAAAAGATAGACAGCACATTCTGACCAAATAAAATTCTATGGCAGAGATAAAGATCCATTTAGGATCAATTATCAGAGACCCCCTAAGTTGATGAACATGACACACTCACCCCATAACTCAAACTGGCCTTTTCCTCCCAATATCAAGTGTATCCATTCTTGAAATTTATTGTACATAATGCCTATGTTCATTTCCAAGTAGTTTCTGGGGCCACTGACAGATGCAGCTAAAAAATAAAAATGGAAAAATAGTCATAGGCCTTGCCATGCATATTGGAGCCTATCTGACAAGATAAAATGGGACACTCCTCAATTTTCCCTAAATGATCCATTGCTGGGTGAATATAGTAAGCGCATTGAACCTTAAGTGAACATACCAAAAGCTGGTAGGAAGCATTTACTCCCCACCCTAGAAAGCCACACAAGCACAGAGACGAGGAACCTCTGTACTTTTCAGAAGGAAGGTACATAGAACACAGGAGCAAGAGAAGGATAATGAATGGTCTCCATTGTTGGTGAAGAAAATGTATGTGCTTAAGCCTGTGTCTTCATTTTAATCTATTGTTTCCCCAGGAAGTATAAGGACATGACAATTGTCAAGTTGCTGTGGTCAGGGGCATTTCGTCCTGCATCAGGCTGCCCTTGGGGGTCGCTACAGGATCTCAGTATGCATGGGAAGGTAGTCTGTTTCCTTGTCTCCATCAGTGGGAAATGGTGAGCAAGGCCAGGAGACAAACAGCAGTAGGAGGGAAGATCCTCTCAGCACTGAACAGAGAAGAAGCACTGGTGAAGGAAAGGTGTGGGGGCATACATTGTATTGGGCATTGACCAGGAGGGGTCCCTGAAGGAAGAGAGAGCCTTGCTCAGGGGAATATCCATGTACTGCATGTATTTCTTGCTTCCTCTCTGGCCTTAAGACTGATTCAGACCCTGTAAGACTGGTAGTAGAGTGTGCATCTTTCCTGGACACAAATCTGGACATTAGGTCCAACTTACAGTACATCTACAGTGACCCTGCAGGCTCTCATCTAACCTCAGAATCAGAGTGAACTATTAGCTTGGGAACCGACAAGTGCTTGAAGAGTTCCCTGCTATTGCTAAACAAGAGGGGAAAAGAGGGACAATTTTTGAATTATATGCCATGTTCTTAGACCTCTACACATGATACTATTTCATTATCCTCAGAGCCCTACCCTTGTGGGGTAGATACTGTTATCTTTGTTTTGCGGAAGTGAAAGCTGAGGTCCAGAGCATTACCTGGATTTCCCATGGTCACTCAGTTGGCAGTGGTTGTACTAATGAAATGAGCAGAGATGGTTGATGTGGTGGTAGTGAAGACCACAGCATCTCTAGCTGCTGGGAGTTTTATATACTACTTATTTCATTTAATTGTCTGAATACCAAGCATGGTCTCATATCATTTTAACAGATTAAGAATCTCAGAAAGTGGGCACCTGGGTGGCTCAGTTGGTCAAGTGTCTGCCTTTGACTCAGGTCAGGATTTCAGGGTCCTGGGATTGAGCCCCAGGTTCTCCCTCTCCCTCTGCCCCCTCCCCCATTTGTGTGCTCGCTCTCTCTCCCTCTCTCTGTCAAATAAATAAATAAATAAATAAATAAATAAAATCTTTAAAAGAAAAAAGAATCTCAGAAAGTCTCAACAACGTAGTCATGATCATTTAAATATTCAATGCAGATTCAAACCCAGTTTGATTTGGTTCAAAGTCCATGCCCTTTACATTACATCATGAAGTTCTTTTCTAAGTTGTAAACAACCACATTTTTTTTTTCATAAGAAGGTACAAAAGTATCTAAATAGAGCATACCTAAGAGACCCCTTGGATTAAAAGTACTAAAGCAACTAAAAGTTGCTGTGTGTTAGAGCTATTGAGAAGATACAGACAAGGCCTGACTGCCTCTAGGTTAGAAAATCTAATCGGTTAATTTTACAGGAGCCCAGAAATTTTGCAAAAGTTAAATGAAGAGTGACTGACAATGGTGGAAGGCCAGAAGAGAATGGATATCTAATACTATCTGGCAGACATTTCTTTCCTTAGTAATTAATATTTCTTTATATTTTACCCTGAATTCTACCTCACTATTTGAGATAGAAAAAATAGTGGTGGATTCATTTCAAGACTCTGTAAAAGGAAACTTGAGAAGACAATCTCTCTCAGTTGTTCATGCCTAAAAAAATCAGCATATCAGGATGCTGGGTCCTGAGCACCACGGCCCATCCATGGCAGTTTACCTAAACTACATAGTGTCAAGAGCAGAATAGGTTTCTGGAACTTGACAACTCCCATCTCTATGTGGATGATGCCCTCTGACAAACACAGCAGCCCAGAGCCAGTCTCCTGGGCCACTCCTGCCAGGCCTGGATGCACCAGAGCCTGTCCTTGTTCTGCACTCCTTCAGGTAGGATCTCTCAACTGTCTTGTTCTCTCTCTTTAACCCCTCCATTAAAGAAGAGGTTAAATATGATCACTCAATTAAGTTACGTTTTGTTTCAAAAGCCTTTTTGCTTCTAATGACCTCACAATATTTTGGTGGAATCAAAGCTACCCCTATGAGAAGTTAAGCAAAGTGCAGTATAAAATGTGCAGCAGCAACAGGGTCTAAATTTCTTGGCCATAGTTGATAAATGGATCAACATCAAATTTATGACCCACTCTTAGCAATTTTATAGACTCTTAAAATGTACATTTGGTTTCATTTTGTGCTGATACAATCCTTGTGCTTTTTCTTGCATTGCACCCTCACCCTGTTTCTGAGGGTCAAAGATAGGTGTGGTCAGGATTTGAAGTCTCTAGTTCCCTCCTCTTTCCCATGTAGGTTTCCTATCTTTTCCAGAACTTTCTCACAGCACATTTAAGGCAGAATAATAGTCCATTATGTCATTCCAGTTCCCAGTGTGTTTTCTTAGCCTATTAAAATTTCAAAATATTTGGGCCACAAAGACATCATTTATCTCTCCGGTGAAGTCTACACTAAAATCAGGCTTTAGCATTCCGTCTTATGCTTCCTTCCTCTGAGCTTCACTCTGGTTTCTATTTGGCCTTCTATTATTTACTTCATGCTAAAGTACCATAGATACCTGAAGGACATACTGCAGAGGCAATTAAGATGGAGTGGGTGGGGTGAGTTAAACCATAACAAAGAGAACCCCTTAACTTGATCATCTTGCCACCACCAAAGATCATTCTTGGGGAGAGGGTGGGAAATATTGCTTTTATCAGATATTAGCATTCATGGTTGGAAAATTCTAATGCTACAGTTTTCTTGAATATATCGAGTCTGACCCAATATAGACTGGTAATATTCAAGGAAAATTGAGTATTTCCCTGGTAATATTCAAGGGAAAAAATGTCTTTTTGGTAGTTAAAATAAAAATCACGCAAACCAGTTAGAGGATTTGCAATCTCCAACTCTGTTGAGCCCAGTGTATGAAACTTGACCATTGTCCCTGGAGGCATTAGTACGTACATATTTAAACCGAGCTATCTGAAAAAGAGAGCCATGTCTCTTTCCCATATAAGGTGCAAGGCAATACTTAAAAAGATGTGCTTTTGAGTTTATCATTGTGTATGGTATGAGAGAACGGTCGAGTTTTGTTCTTTTATACATAGCTGTTCAATTTTCCCAGCACCATTTATTGAAGAGATTGTATTTTTTCCACTGGGTATATTTTCCTGCTTTGTTGAAGATTATTTGACCATAGAGTTGAGGATCCATATCTGGGCTCTCTACTCTCTGTTCCACTGGTCTATATGTCTGTTTTTGTACCAGTACCATGTACCAGTGCCGGTACCGGGCTTTGTAGTAAAGCTTGAAATCAGGAAATGTGATGCGCCCAGCTTTGTTTTTCTTTCTCAACAATTCCTTAGTGATTCGGGGTCTTTTCTTGTTCCAAACAAATTTTAGGATGGTTTGTTCCAGCATTTTGAAAAATGCCAGTGGATTTTTGATTGGGATGACATTGAAAGTATAGATGGCTCTGGGCAGTATAGACATTTTAACAATGTTTATTCTTCTGATCCATGAATATAGAATGCTTTTTCATCTTTTTGTGTTAAAGACCTCAATGTGAGACAGGAATCTATCAAATCCTAGAGGAGAACATAGGCAGTAATCTTGATCGGCCACAACAACTTCTCCCAAGACATGTCTCCAAAGGCAAAGGAAACAAAAGCGAAAATGAACTTCTGGGACTTCATCAATATAAAAAGCTTCTGCACAGCAAAGGAAAAAGTGAACAAAGCAAAGAGGCAACCCACGGAATGGGATAAGATATTCTCAAATGACACTACAGACAAAGGGCTGATATCCAAGATCCATAAAGAATTCCTCAAACTCAAAACCCAAAAAACAGATAATCATGTCAAAAAATGTACAAAAGACATGAACAGACACTTCTCCAAAGAAGACATACAAATGGCTAACAGACACATGAAAAATGTTCATCATCATAGTCTTCAGGGAAATTCAAATCAAAACCACATTGAGATACCACTTTACACCAGTTAGAATGGCAAAAATTAACAGGCCAGTAAACAAGAAGTGTTGGAGAGGATGTGGAGAAAGGGGAACCCTCATACACTGTTGGTGGGAATGCAAGTTGGTGCAGCCACTTTGGAAAACAGTGTGGAGATTCCTTGAGAAATTAAAAGTAGAGCTACCCTATGACCCTGCAATTGCACTACTGGGTATTTACCCCAAATGTAGTGAAAAGACAGGCCATATGTACCCCAATGTTCATAGCAGCAATGGCCACAATTGCCAAACTATGGAAAGAGCCAAGATGCCCTTCAACAGATGAATGGATAAAGAAAATATGGTACATATATACAATGGAATATTATGCAGCCATCAGAAAGGATGAATACCCAACTTTGTATTAACATGGACAGGACTGGAGATTATGCTGAATAAAATAAGTCAAGAAGAGAAAGTCAATTATATGGTTTCACTTACTTGTTGAGCATAAGGAATAACATGGAGGACATTAGGAGAAGGAAAGGGAAAGTGAATTGGGGTAAATCAGAGAGGGAGACAAAGCATAAGAGACTGTGGACTCTGAGAAACAAACAGGGTTTTGGAGGGGAGGGCGGTGGAGGGGATGGGTGAGCCTGGTGGTGGGTATTAAGGAGGGCACATATTGCATGGAGCACTGGGTGTGGTGCATAAACAATGAATCTTGGAACACTGAAAAAAATAAAATAAAATTAAGATGTTAAAAAAAAAGTAAAAAAGGAAAAAAAAATAACATAAAAGGATGTGGTAAGTCCAGTCCTAGTTGAAGGCAAGAGAAGGAAGGGAATGGCTTCTGACACAGGGCATGTGATGCATCTGGGAGACCATCTAGTCAAGGTTGGAGCTCCATGAGCATGAGGTTAATGCCATATTCCATTGCTCCCTCTATGTCTAGGGTAAGGCTGGGGCTTGATTTGGGAAGTCATAGCATGATTTAGAGTCATGGCAACACCTGCAGTCACCTGACAAAGGAGGTAACAGGAAGTCCTCCCCCTGCACCTCAGAAGCAGAATACCAGGTCTGCCCCTGACTTCAACTCTCAGGAGAGGACACCACCACCACCTTTCATATTCAATAGCCAACATCTACCAAGACGTATACTCTGTCTCTTTAATGGGAGTCCCCCACTTTAGGGAACACTAAGAAATCCAGCTACATTCTTTCTTGTAACACTAGAAAAGAGTGTAAAAGTTAAGTCATTTCTATGCACTCAGCCTAAAAATACTTCTATATTGATCTCCCAGAAATCTAGGACTTTGAGTCATCTGAATGTTGGTGAATTCATGTTCTTTTAAACATAACCTGATCAAATAGCTGATAATGTTTTTAATTCCTAGTAAATTCAAAAGACTCATTTTGGTTGAGGAAGCACAAGTGTTACATGAAAATGTTCCATCAAGTGTTAGCTATGCCCTTTCTGGAGTTATGGAAACACAATGAAACTGAATGCAATTAGTTACACGGGGCAGGAATGATCTGATTTGTACTCCATCAAACCATTTCTACTCTGCACACACAACTTATAAAGGGAAGCAAATTGCATAGGTTTTCCTATCAAGAGTACCTACGAGGCACCATGTGTGAAGAAAAAAAGAGAAAATACAGATTGTCTTTATAGGCTGTGCTCTCTTCCAGATCATTCAACTATGCAGCTACCAATGTTCAAAATCAGTTTAAGTGGTTATGTTTAAGTCCATTTTGTTGCAAGCATTACTGTGGGATGGTCTCTTAGATTTCACAATAAAAATTTCTCCATAAACATCAACTTTCTGTGTCATCTGGCAAATGGTGGACAAGAAAGACACAATCCTTTCAGATCTTCGGGTCAGGTGCAGTGACTAGGTTCGGAGCTGCTGGCCCCAAGCATGAAGCTTCTTCTCACCGGCAACTAGTCCCCAGGAGGCATGCAGAGATGGCTCCTGCCTTACCCCCTGCCTTGCTTTGCTGTGCATGCCAGTCCTCCTGCCACTCAGGTTGCAGCAGACCCCTGACCCTTACTGCTACAGAGGCTCATAAAGATGTTTTTCCAGAGGCCAGGCAGAAGAGAGCCTGGTTTGATTTGTGTCCATGGCCATCAGCTGCTTGCAAGCCAAGCGGCCAGTACAGATCAATAGCGTGGAAGGTGGAAGGACAGTTTCACGGCCAGGCACATGGCTTCCCAGGTCCTCTGTCCTCCCAACTATGTGCAGCCACACACAGGGCCAGCCTGGCTCTAAGAGCACCCACAGGGTACGTGTCCTTCATTGTCTAAGGCAGACAGCACGGGGCAATTTATAAGAAATGCAATTTCACACACCAAGGGAAAAAAAGGACATATTCGTAATTGATGATGGGGAGGTAAAACTCTGTGTTCTTGTTCTTTCACAGTCGGTGTGGGGAGATGAATATAGGATAAGCGACACAGAAGGGGCATTAGTTGCAGATTAGTTTTCCTGACTTACAAAACCTCCCAAAATAATTTAGTAATGAAGACCTCTTCTGTGAACTGTCAACTTTATTTATCTGTGCTCCCTCCACTCTGAATCAGAGTCATTTATACACTCTTTGTGAAACATGTCACATTCAGCCAAGAATACTGCACGCTGTATGGATTTACAGAGGGATGTGTCCTTTAAAGTCAACTAAAATGACAGTTTTTATCACATAGAATGTGACCCACAAAAATAGCTTTTTGAATTATTTCAGTGATAGACATCCACTCTTCTGGTCTAGCAATCAGTATCATTATTTCTAACAAAGAGTGATATGCCATTTCTCAGATAGCTTTAAAGAGCAGCCGTATAGCATTAGTTTGGGCTGTAAACAAGGTCATTTGGAGACACTGGTGGGCTCCAGGCACAGTAAAATCTGGGGAAGGCAGAGGGTTTGGTGTGAACCTGTCCTGCAGGCAGAAGATCTGAGTCTGGGCTGGCCACCAACTGGTCAGGTGACCTCGGACAGGCCACACCCACACTGGTGCTTTCTAGTCTACTGCTTTACAGGGTTTAACGAGATAACAATGATCGTGAGGATCCTCTGAAATGCCCATGGCAATACACACGGATGGTGGTTCCCTATTATCATACTATGAGACACCCCCTGCCATGAGTGAGTGCCGCCCCCCTCCCCATTCCAGTTCCCTCAGGTACAGATTTAGGTCACGGGAACAAGATGTAAGACATCCCACACACTTCCAAGTTCAAGGGACAGGCTTCTCAGCCCACATCCCAGATCACTCCCTGACCTCCTTCTTCTCTTCAGTCCACATTGAGTTTCCAACAAAGGGACCTCCTGGTCTCTCATGGTCCTGATGGGGCAACTGGTCCTGCTAGGGTTTGTGCCTCTTATTGATTGGTGTTGGTTCTGTATATTGGGCACTTATTCACATTCAAAGTATTAATTTCAACACAGAATTTCTATTCCTTACCCACTGTACTTCCCCTTCTTGGCCCTGGTTCCAAGACATCTTCCCACTCAAAATGTCCTTTCTGTTGTCCACCCAAATTTCTGGGTTCAGTGTCGGTCCCAAATCTAGAAAAAGACTTTTCCTTACTCTACTGACCCAAGTGCATTTTTTCATCTGCAATCCATGTTCTGTCTGTCCATTGTTGTGGAACAGGTTTGCACATGATCACTATTTCTAATGTTCTTTTATTTGATATTTATAAGACTTGAACTTCCTTAGAATGTGGCTTATATCCCCAAATGGCTTTGAGATAATAGATTCCTAGTGAAACTTCTTGATTGACTGCTAGTCATTAGGTTTTTCTATTAGAGGACTGATAGAAAAAATTCCTTCACTCATTTCCTCATTCATCCAACCAATATTTATTGAACTCCCATATGTCCCTTCAAAAACTAAATTGAGCTTTTCCAGAAGTTGTGAAACAGTGACTTGAGGAACACAACTGTGAATTACAGATATTTATAATATGATTTCCTCCCTCCCAGCTGTTTCTCTGGGTTTTGGCTAGTGGCTCTTTCAAATAGGAATATTCCCTGTAGCTTTCTTCCAGTTATCTATCATTGCATGCGTAACAAACCATCCCCAAATTTTGTGGCTTGAAATAAAATTTATGATTGTCCTTCATAGTTCAGTGGATTTGCTGGGCTCAGTTACATAGTTCTTGTCCAGGTTCTGTCATATGGCTGCAGTCAGATAAGGACTGAAGTTGGGGAGACCTAAAGGGCCCCATGGGCTAGATGTCCAAGATGGCCCACTCATGTGGTCTGAAGTTGATGCTGGTTATTGGCTGAGAGCTCAGCTGGGTTGTCAGCTGGAATGTCTACATTTGGCCTCCCCATGTAGCCTGGGCTTCCTGGCCTAGTGGCTGGGTTCTGAGAAAGAGCATCATGGGAACAAGCATCCAAGAGACTTGCCATTTTCAAAACTCAAGACTCCTTATGACCTTGCTTTGGAAGTCCTAGAATGTCACATCCACTGATTTCTACCAGTCAAACCGGTAAGTGAGTCCAGTCCAGATTCAAAGGAGAGGAATTAGGCTCTGACTCTTGATGTAAGGAATAGCATGTGCATATAAGGAGGGAAAGAATTAATGGCAGACATCTTAGAAACCTTCTATCATGGGCTTTCTCAAGGAAACTCCCCAGCTATCATTACAGAGTGTTTACTCTGCAGCATTACATGTTTTCCCTACTAACTTTCTTAATGACCTCCTAAGATAGGTATCAAATTTGTTCCTATATTAGAGATGACAAAAAAGGCTCAGTATGGTTATGTAACGTATTCAAGGTCAAGCAAATTATAAGTGGCCGAGTTGGGTTTTAAATCCTGGTATAGCTAGTTCAAAGCACAGGTTTTTCACATCATGCCACCCTGCCTGAGATTATGACATACAGGAATGGTGCCTAAGAAAAGGAAAGGTGCAAAAAAAGAAGGAAGTGAATAGAGATGCTTTCATATAAGTGACTATACTATAGCTCTCCGATGACGAGCCCCTGTTTCTTTTTAGGTAATATATTTAGGTGTTCAAATTCCCAAACATTCTTGCTTTATGGAAAATGGTCTCTAATTTTAAATTAAACATTTTAAGGGTACATAATTTACCAGAATGAAAGCCCATCATGTAATCGGAATTAAAATTTACTGTCAAGTAATATATTCTTACAAAATGGAACCAAAATTTTCTAGTGATTTTTAAATTGTTTTGAAAATAAGGCTAAAATTAATCTTACTACCAAATCCGAGCTTTAAGAGTTAATCAGAAGATGTGGTTTGCTATTATGTTCTAAGCAAGTTGAATTTTTTCCAATAAATATTAACATCATTAAAATAAAACACGATTCAGAGAACAAGGAACGCCATTGTTTTTGCCTCATTTCCTTTCAGCGGCAGGAGGCAGCACTGGTCAATTAATGGCTTTTCCAAAAGAAGAGACATTTCCTTCCATGACATGTTTTCATCTCTGCTCTTCATTGGGTGACATGTGGCCTTCTTGAGGAGTGCTTCCCCAGTCCCTATTTGAAGCGTTACTTCAAACAGGAGACTTTATTTGGGGGGAAAGAAAGATTGACAAAAGCTTCCTATGTGTCTTAAGTTTTCAGTTTTCTTATAAAATGGTTCTTCCCCTGATGAGGAACAAGTAGGAAACAAGGAGAAGGCAAAGATAAAGAGGTAAATCGACCATAAGTAGTATCACCCTTAAGTGTGGGCAGGAAATGTTGAGTTGTACGCACACCTACTGGGGAGGGTTGGTCCTTTGAAAATGGAAATCTTCTGGGCCAAGGGTATTCTTGGCTTTAGCCCACTGGCATGTGATTGAGCTGCTAAGAGTTGAGGGAAGAAATTCCTTTTTTTTCCTGTGGGTTTTCTGAAAGAAGGGCGGGCAAAAATAGTGATTATCTAAGCAGTGCTGCCCCCTGCTGGTAGCAGTTATGCAACCCTGAAGACCGATGTTTCCTATTTCCCCATTTCCAGTATCTGCTGGGAAGTGTTTAGAACTAAAACTCTGGGCGATAATCCGGGTCATTCTAGGCCTGCCCACCCCACCTCTTCTGCATAGTGGAAGCTGCAGTCAGCCCTTGGAGGGGAGATGACTGATTCATTAACACAGCTTTCAGTTCAAATCGCTTTCTACATACCACCCATTTCCTGGGATACCCAGTGCACAGAATTCACAGTTCGGAAAGAGACCGTGTTCTACATCACTGTGCTTCTTATGTGTTCTTTTTAAAAAGATATGTATGGAAGTTCGGGGCTCTATGACGAATCTTAGCCTTGGGATCTGACCCATTTAACTTAGAACTGTCAGAATTTTCCCTAAATACCAAAATATGATTCGTGGGGTATAGGTAGAATTTGTGGTTCCCTACTTCTCTTTCATGGAATAAAAATAATAGAAAAATTTTACCTCCTATTCTGTAGTCTAATTTCTGGAGAAGGGATTCTTTCATAATGAGCTAATGAGTGGAAGGTGGAATTAAGAGAAATGAATTTGATATTTACAGTGCCAGATAGTTCCAACAGTCTCTAAATTTTCATGCATTTAGCTAATTTTTTTTTAAAGACTTCATTAATACTTGAGACTTCAATATAATTCAAGGGATCAAAGAAAATTGTGTGTACAGTTTTACTGGTCAAGGTTTATTAGGAAGTTTAGAATCTCACAGCAGCCTGGCAGGACATTAATCAAAAATTTTAACCCCTCATCTGTTCTTTTGATACCTATCCATACATTTTGATTAACTCGTTTAGTTACTTGTTCCAAGATGGCATCCATGCTACATTCATGGAGATGAAATTTGAGAGCTTTTACACTTCCACATCTAATAAGATGTTTTTCTACAACTATAACACAGCTTCTGTGTTAGAATTCTTATCAAGAAAAAGGCCTTGAGATGCCTTCATCTTCTCTCTAGTCGAAGCCCCTTCCTATGCATGGTGCCTACAAGAGGCTTTCTGTGATTCATCCCACCTGACTTTGGTCTCTTCTTCTCTTGATAGCTCCCTGGGATTTATGTTCTCAGTTCTTGCCTTTTACAGTGAAAACACCTCTCAGTTTAATGTGTGTGTGCGCGTGTGCATGTGCGTACCCACACACGTGCTTGTGCAATGCTGTAGCGTAAGTTAAGCTGTAAGCTTCCTGAAGACAGGTACTGAGTCTTTTATTTCTTTGATACTGTTCAGAAGGGCCTGGTTTAATGTACTGAGGCAAGAGCCTAAATGATGTTCACTGGGGCGCTTGGTATTTCTTAGTGAACCGGTTATAGGAGAAACCTCACAGAGGGTACCAGGTCTTGCCCTCCCTAACAAATGTGTCTGTTTCTCTGGAGACACGCTGTCTGCTTATCCTGCAGCCTGCCTGTTTTCTAGTCAGTACCAATTAGCATAATTACTATCTCCAGGCCTTGCCCTTTATTGATCCTGGTAGTGGAAGCAGTTTACAGTTAAGAGCCTTGCTGACAGAAGGTACAAATACATTCACCGGGAGCTCTAATAGAGTTTTGTCCCTTTTCTTGCTTTTCGGAATGGCTTCTGTCTGATTTTGTTTTTAGATTGTACATTCCTGATTCTCATTTTCCCCCAAGTTTCCACGGCAGAAATTCAGGAGATCATTTAACCCAGTGACAAAAGTTTGGTGGCAATACAGACTAACGTGGTCAATCTGTCAAAATAAGCATAAAGCCACATAAATAATCAGCAAGGTATTTATCAAATACCATGGCAGCACCATATGGAGGGTTATTCAGGGTTTTTTAGTTAATAGAAAGGGTTGAGGCTGGAGTCTCTGGGTTCTGAAAAGACTCTCACCACGATGCTATTAAAGAAATGAACTAACAGCAAGCAAGCTGGCAAAACACCAGCCTGTATCTTAAGCCATTGTCAGAAGAAATGCATTCCCGAGCCTCTGGAAACTTAGAAATATGAGGTGACGTTTCCTGACATAAAGAAGACTGTTTCTCATTTAGACAAGAGGTGTACCAAGCCAAGGAATTTGTTATATAATATTAAAAATATCACTCTATATAATAGTCAATACGTAGCTTGTGCATCTTTGGATGCATATAAAATGAGCTTCCAGGAGCAAAGATGGGCATAAGACAGGTAAGGTCAGGAAACTCTTTTAAGGGCAGCTAACTCCGAAGCCTCAGTGGGAGGACAAGTGTCTTGAACATTCTGAGCCCATTCTGATGGAGGCTGCTGGACCCTGATGGGAGAAGGACTTGCATGGGGCTTCCAGTTGTGGGCATGAAGATGTGTACTATGTAATAACTCCCGGGTGTGTCAGTCACACAGCTAGACACACACACACACACACATGCACACACACACAGACTACAACCTTGATTCTACCAAGCCCCAGCAAGGCTCAGTGAGAATAAATGCCTTGACTGATTCATAATATTTCCTGCGACGAGAGAGGAGAAGATAGGAAGACATCTGGTATGAATTTGGCATCCCTGCCCTTACGGGCATTCCTTTCTCCCTTCATCCCTCTCCAAACACTGGCCAAAAAGAGGTACCATGTTCCTGGCTCCACACCTGCTGAGTCTTTGTTCTATGGAGACTGATGGGAGTGGGTCATCAATATTATCTTCTTTCTGTTAGATTTACTCTCCCCCATGCCGGCATCTAAAGAGCCAAATGAGATTTCCCTTTATTAGAATGATGCTAGGATGTGAGATTCCTCCTACTAGAGAGAAATGTGACAGCTCTAATTCCATGTGAATAATATCCCAGTACCTGCCCTCATTTGGTAATTGATTTGGCTGTTTGTATAAAGGCCACGTGTAGGTGATATGTAGGCACGTGTATGAGGTTTTGGCTTTTATTTTGATTTAATGATACTTAGCGTGATAAATACTGTTTTTGTGTGCCCACTATGGATTCTCTCTTTTGGCGGAATAGATGGATTCTTCCCTGGAAAGCCAGCCCTTTCCTACTCTTACCACTTATGTTTATGGAGGTAAGGATGCTTTTGCTCTAGGAGTGTTCATGTGATGCAGACCCGACAAATCAGTGCTTTTGATCCCTTTAACATAGTGTGTGCTTAAGGGATTGTTAGGAGTTGGATTGTTCACTCCCTCAAAAAAGATTATTTGAAATCCTAGCCGTTAGTACTTCAAAATGTGGTCTTATTTGGAGATAGAATCTCTTCAGAGAAAATCAATGTAAAATGAGGTCATCGGGGTGCCAATTCAAGATGATGGGGGTTCCTGCCTATGAAAGGGGGAAATTTGGACACTGAAATATGGATAGAGGGAAGACAGAGAAGGCACAGGCAGAACGCAATCCGTAAGCCAAGGCTTCCGGAAACTGGGACAGAGGCACGGAATAGATTTTCCCTCATAGTCCGCAGAAGGAGCGAACCCTGCTGATTTTGGACACCTGGTCTCCAGAACGGTGAGAAGATATGTTTCTGTTGTTTAAGCCACCCAGTCTATGGTCCTTTGTGACGGCAGCCCTAGCTAAAGAATATAGAAATGGTCATGTGATTTAAGCCCAGCAAATCCCAAGGAATCTTGGGATTTTTATGAAGCAATTGGGAAAGAGATGATCTCTTTTCTTTTATAACTGTGAGAAAGTCAGACTCAGACTCTGGGACTGCCAAGTGGACAGAATCTTCTAGATCCTGATGCCAGCCCACCAGGGTAGAGCAGAGATCGTGAGAGAGATGTGCTCCTAATGACATTAAGGCACAGGATTAAAACATTTGAAATAGCTTCCTGACCTTGAATTTTCAGTTACACTGGCCAATGAGATCCTTTTGCTGGCTCCAGTTGAAATGGGTATTTTATCAATCCTGTAGCTATTTCATTGAAAAAGTCCCACCCAATACACTTAGCACCTAAGAGTGGATGTGGGGCATGACTGAGCTACCAATGCGGTGAGAGCTGCCGTCGGTTCATACCTATTATTGCATGAAACTGGTTCAAAACAATAAAAGGAAGTCTGGAAAAAATCCTCGTCATTATGTTCTACATTATTATATGTCACAATTATAAAAGGTTGAACTCACATGGACTGTGAGCTCTTCCAGAAAAGTCATCTTGCCGCACAGGCAGTGACTTGAAAAGAATACGTTTTCAATAGAGAAGTGTGAAATTAAGTTGAATCACTCAAATATTACTGACACAGGTCAAATCTGTTTGCAATGATCTCTGATGTTTTCTTCATGCTATTCCCAAATGATACTCCATGAGACAGATACTTGTAAGAAAGGAAAGCTTTAGAAACATCACTTTAACACTAAGAAATAAAAAATACAGGTTCTCTCAAGGACACAGATGGTCAAAACATTTCTATAATTGCCACTTTGGGATGCTCGCACAGGTGCATACAAGAAAGTTTTCTTAGGGTAGGAGAGCAGTCCCAGACTTTCTTGGTGGGATGGCTCCGAGCAGGCGTACAGACACTGGAGGACTTGCTACCAGGCCAGATTGGGACTTCTATTAAGAGTCAGTGGTGAAAACCTGGCCCAGGACAGCCATGACCCCGAGTGATCGCCATCTGTTGATTACTGGTTTCAATCCAAATCTTTGGTCTGGCGTCCACATTAAAAAAGATATACACACATATTAGCATCAAAATAATTAACCAACCACCACAGCATCTGTGCTAAGGGGAGAATGAATGGGCCATTTTAAATGCATGGTCCATTCACGCCTAAAGGTGACCCCTGCAGTAATTCTGGGCACACTCCTGGATGATTTGGCTGGTTTGAAGCAAGGTTCTGATTTGCTGAATTCTGGGATAAATAATGGATTTTTCAAAACTAGAATCTCAAGAGGAAAAAATATGGTTATCCATTATTTATTTTTGACCAAGGATACTTTTATCCAAAAAAAAAGATTTAGAACAGCTTCCATAGAGATACATAATAATACAGCTCCCTAATATAGATTTAAATATAAAAAAAAAAAACAAGGCAAGGAGAAAATAAAATCTATGATAATCAGATGGTGCCAGGAGGGAGCCTAGTATTAAGAAAGCATGTCCTACAGTCCTACATATTTACTTGTGGTTGGCTTTCTCATATGAAATATGAAGAGGAAAACTTGATCAGTTCCAAGAATCAGTCTCTATAGAGTAAACACAAACAAACACGGAAACAAAACCCCCTTAGTTCAGAGAAAGAACAACATTGCCTGACGCGGACACTAGGGAGGAATTTTCCTTCCATATAGTGGCATTTCAAGGATACAGAGAACACGAGACTCTGCTCTTCACTTTGTAAGACCACTATCCCACTTCTTCCTTTTGTCTTCCCTTATTTTCCTGATAATAATAAAAACAATCATAGTTGTTATTTACCAAGCCCTTACCGTGAGGCAAACATTGTGGTAATTACTCTACTTACAATATTTCGGTACACAGGGCAACAAACTTGTGATGTGGTAGCAAATAATATTGTCCATTCACAGATGAAGACAGGCTTGGGGCCAGAGTGACATAGTCAGTGGTTAGTGGATCTGTCTGACCCCAGAAGTTTCTGTCCTTATCTGTTGCAAAACACAGCTTTTAAAGAAGCGTCTTCAAGATAGCTAAGAAAACATCTTTAGGTAGCTTCTATTGGTTTCTATTTCCCTAAAGCATTTTCCCAAAGGCCCAGGTTGCTTCTGATGATTCTATCAGGAAAACGCGATAATAATCTTGTTAACAGATCATGTGTGGTATCATAAAAGTTTATTGTGCATCATGTTTATTTCATGAGACAGAAGCCTAAAATAGACCTTGTTAAGAGTCTAAATTTCAACATATCAAATGCAAAATGCTCCTCTTTGCTCTTCTTTGAACTTCTCAAGCTCAGGGTGAACAGAGCAGAAACAATCAGGGGATGATTGAGGGTGGGGAAGCCAGTTTATGAGGTCGCCAGGCTGGCCATTCATCCCAAAGTCCTAGACCTGTCATGCCTATTGACCTGACATCCCGTGTGTTGCACGGCTTAGTTATACTGGTCTGAGGGGTGAAGGTGACTGAGGACAGCATCCTGTCCAACACACTCCCCTTTTGGCAGAGTCAGCCAGAAATATTTTCACAGCAGAGGATGCTACAAGAACAATGTGGAGGCAGCATGAAGGACGGCAACAGAACTACTGGTTTCTAGGCAATAGGCACCCTATCTTAAAAGGAGCTACTGTGGGTCAGTCTGGGCAAAACTGTTCTGGGACAAAAGGTAGAGACAAATACAGCTCTGCAAACATATTATGTGAATGCATACACACACAGCGCAAAATCCATAAGGAGAGTAAATAGACTGAGCCTATCATCTGTAAGCATGGTCACGTGTTAGATATTGCACTTCTCCACCATTATATCTCCGTCCTCTGTCTGATCCCAAATGTCCCAAGCTCAGCACATGACAGAAGTGATTTCTCCTAAAAAAAAATTTTTTTTAAGATTATTTATTTATTTATTTGTCAGAGAGAGAGACAGAGACAGAGAGCACACATAAAGCAGGCAGAGTGGCAGGCAGGGGCAGAGAGAGAAGCAGGCTCCCTTTGGGGCAAGGAGCCCGATGCGGGACTCAATCCCAGGACCGTGGGATCATGGCCTGAGCCAAAGGCAGCGGCTTAACTGACTGAGCCACCCAGGTGTCCCATTTCTCCTGAAATCTAACACGATGACATGCTCATGATCATTTGTATTAGTGAAGACGGTGAGGAAGGCAGAATAGTAATGGACAGAGAAAGAGAACCACACCTATCTTGGCAAGATCCACTCTGCTTGGAGAACAGAGTAACAGTGGGGGCGGGGTGAGGAATCGGGAACTGAAGACAGAGCAAAACCAGGAAGGAATCTATACACCCAGCTTTCCTGCAATGAGTTTCCTGAAATGTTTGTTAACAAGTTTGTTTATTCACAGCAGGACACCTTTCAAACAGATCTGTTTGAAGATGCATTTAATTACTGTCATGTTGATAATGAAGAATCTTCTCCCTCTTCCACCCACAAACTTAATTGTATGTATACCCCATCTTCTCTCATCAGGCTCACTTCCAGATAGCTTTCCTTCCATTCAAAGCAAATTCAAAATCCTTTCCCATTCTTCTTGCTTTCTTTTAGATTTTCACCATCAATTAGTTCCTTCCCTGTTTTGTTCTTTCCTTCTCAACTAGTATTTTGCCCCTTTATTTCAGTTTCAGGTAACTCCCGTCGTGAAAATAACCCTCCATGGTGGCACTCTTTAATCTTCCTCATTTCTTTTCCATTCCAGCTTCTGGAAAGAGGCATCTGTATCAGTGGCCTCACCTCAGCGGCACCGTGGGATCCTGGGGAGCTTTCACTGATCTGGGATGTAGTCTGACTGCTGGTAGCTTTTAATCTTCATGGGATTTTCACAGGGAGCCAAGCTAGAGATGCGCTAGTTTATCCTGGTGTCTGTTAACTCCTCCAACACTTTGTCTTCTGGTTTATGATCACTTCACTTCTCTCAGATTTGTCTTGCTAAGTCAATCCATGGTCTTATGACGAGGTTCCATCAGTCTTTTTCAGATCTTCTCTATTTCCTTCCTGAAAAATTTCTACCGCTGGTCTCTGGGCATGTGGTTCCAGTGCCCTGACTGACTTCCACACCTGTTCCCAGAAGTTCCATTTCCTCACTCATTAACATGGCGCCACGCTTCACAGAGTCACCTGAGGTGGAAACCAAGGCCTCATGATCAACATTGTGCCTTCAGATTCCATATTCCACCTGTCACCATGTCCTGCTATCTCTACCTCTTAAAACCTAAGTATCTATCTCGAGACTCTTGTCCATTTCCACTGCTTGGCTTGGGGTTTGATCACTGTTGCTGAGAATCATGGAAGTTTTCATAATTAGTCTGATTCCAGTCTTGATCCCCTCACATTTTATCTTCTCTATTACTCCCCAATATGGAACGAAGCTCCTCTACCACATGGCTTCCTTCTGCTTTTCCATGATAATCACCCCTACTTACTTCCCCATGCACCTTGTATCTAGCAACTACAAGCTCCTACTAAGCCCATGTATTTACTTCTGTCATTGTGCTTTTCAGGTGGTTCAGTCACAATTTACTATTTTATTCCTCTCAGCCTGGACTGATGGAGGAGAGTGCTTTTGTGTCTTCATATCCCTATGCCTATCACAGAATCTGGCAATATAGTAAGTGGTCAATAAATTTTGGTTCAGTGAAGAAATACATTAATATGCAATTCTCTTCTGACTGATGGGCATGGCCTTATCTAACAGCTAATATGTAAACAACTTTTGTAGAGTAATTAACACAGGCAGGCAAGGATGAAAGAAAGAAATTTGAACCACAAGTGATTCTGAGCCCAGGGGAGGTTGAGCGGGGAAGGGGGAGGAGAGAGGCAGCACACGTTAGGGAGAGTGCTGCCCACTGACTCAGCTCTGCTGCAGGTGCCCTGGTTCTCTGTCAGGTCTAATTTTGTGCATATAAGAAATCATTTCTTTAAGACAAGTTCAGTGCCGCATAGGACTTTGATTACAGGCCGAATAGGAGACAATAAAGCTTCCTGGAGACATAATAATGGCATGAACACATTTCTAGATATGGTCTGGCTCAGTATTTGAATAAGGACTGTATTTACTACAGAAGGCCAATATTCTGAGCACCTCTGCCATTTGAAATAGGAGATCATTGATTGGCCAGACAAATAAAAGGAATGAAAGATTTGTAGGGATGGGGTCTCCTCCTCCCACAGAAAGTGAAATGGTTCTTATTTAATGTTTTATTTCATTCTTCCTATTTCAT
This sequence comes from Enhydra lutris kenyoni, assembly GCF_002288905.1. NCBI lineage: Eukaryota > Metazoa > Chordata > Mammalia > Carnivora > Mustelidae > Enhydra > Enhydra lutris. The sequence continues at coordinate 40,773,084 of NW_019154101.1, read as the reverse complement.
GCCCATTGCTTATGAATTAATTTGAATTCCAATATGTGGGTGGCTGTTATATGGGCTTCTGGTCTTTCCTTCTGTGAAATACTGATTTTATAATTCGCACGGAGAAATACACATTTCTTTAGCTTCAACATTACTTGTCTGGGAGCAACTTAGCAGGGAGACTATTGAATCATCAGCAGTAAATTGTGTTCTTTGGGATGCAAACCTCTAATTGCTAATGCATTAATTAAAACAACTTGGGCTTTTTTTGCTTCAAGAAGCAAAGCCTATAAAAATCACCCAGTTGCCTTTTTTTGACATATTGCCCTCATCCCCTTCCTAGATATTAGGAATGAGAAAATGAAGATAATTTGTATGCACATTTCTGACAACCAGTTTAGGGTTCTGTAATGATAAAGAACAATTTTTAACAACGGTTTCTCTGGCTTTGACAAACCACTTTCTGGATAAATGGTTTACTTAATAAAGAGGATGATTCCTTGGGTTGAATCATGCAGCCTTCACACAGAGGCTGCTTAGCTAAGAAAGCGAAGGGACTACTCCACTCCATTTAGGTGCTGGGATAATGTGTCCCTGTCCACAAGATGGCAGTAAATGTTTGATGAGTCTATGATAATTTTCATCTTTTGTGTGTGTGGGGGGGTGGGTAGGAGAAAGGGGAGTAAGACTTGCTCTAGAAGAAAGTTTTATTTGATTTTTATTTTGTTTTATATTTTTGTGTCAAATAAAAATTAGTATGTAATTAAACTGCTTTCAAGTGGGTGACAGGTACATGGCTTACCATAACAGCTAAGCTGTGTATCATAACAGAATATAATTGTATATGACAAAAGAAGATAAACAAAAATTAACATGTGGATTAGAGAAATTATAGCATTTTAACTATGCTGACTAATAATTTGAAAATACAGTTTACCCTTACCTTTACAATATGGGGTGTGGGGGTGCTGACACCCATGCAGTTGAAAATTCATACATAAATTTTGGTTCCCCTGAAACTTAACTACTAATAGCCTAATCCTGACTGGATGCCTTACCGATAACATAAACAAGCAGTCAACATGTTTTGTATGTTACATGTACTGTATACTATAGTCCCACAATAATACCTACCTTTACTTAAAAAAAATTTTTTTTTTATATTTTAGGCTATGCAGTTCATCTGTAAGTTTTCTCAAATTTCTGTGAGTCTCCAAAATATTTCCCAATATATCTATTGAAAAAAAATCCACAGTAAGTGGACCAGCACTGCTGAGATCCACACTGCTCAAGGGTCCACCATATGCGAAGGAATCAGTTTACTTTTGAATCCTAGATGACTGAATGCTACATACAGGAGTTCTAAGTGATGCTGGGGTGTAGATATTATGCAGGAGGCAGTGGAGAACTCCTGAAGGTTTTTGAGCTGAGGAGTAAGCCTTGCAGCAGGTCTTCAGAAAGAACAGCCTGGAATGTGCGCGCAGGATGGATGGAAATAGCAATGAAGAGAAACTCACTGTGCCCTTGTGGGTAGTTCTGGAGAGAGGCAGCTGTAGGGTCATATCCAAACGATGATCCTAAAGCCAGGACCATTAGCTTCATTTCTTTAGGTCATTTTTCCTAAAATGGATAATAACTAAAAGGTTGGACCAGGTGGTTCTTTTCAGCTCCAAAACCCATAGGCCTGGCTAGGATAACAGAGACAGGGGAATGGATACAAGAGAGGGTAGCAAGGCAGGCAGAGCAGCCCCTGGTCTCTGAGTGAAAAGTGAAAAGAGGGACATGGTGAGGGCATGCTGGCAGAAAGGGGAAGGCAGAGAAAGGGAGAAGAACTTTTATGCAGCTGGAAAGATAATGGGGGCATAAGTAGAAAATAGCAACCCCAGCCTTGTGCAGAATATATTTTCAGCTTTGCACATACTGGTACACTGGCAATATTTGTAGCATTTAGATCACGGACACAAGGATGGCTTACGTGATTCCGAGTATTTGCATAAATGATCTGAATAGATAGCACAGCGACTGTCATGGATGTTTCCATTCTTCCCCTCTTAATAAATACAGAGTTCAGCACAGACAGCATCATCAGAGAAGGCAGAGAGACCTTTATATGTAATATTGGAACAGATGAAACACAGGCAGTCCTTCATATACAAAGATGGCACTGGGGAGCCGTCTCCTGGGAGCTGGGCTCCATGCTGCTTTCCTGCTGTGGTGCAGCACCAGGCTCACACTGCCCCTGTGCACTCAGGGAGTGACAAGCAAACAAAGGAAAGCATAGAGGAAGCACAGGCTGAGTCCGCAGGAAGACTCTGTCCTTAGTCTAATGTTACTTCAAGAGCATACGCCACCAAGTGAGGTTTTCTCCCCACCCAATTCTGACTACAATTTTGTGTGTGTGTGTGTAAAAAGGACAAATGTGAAGTCAACAATAGTTATCAGGGAGTGATTCAAATAGTGCAATTTCCAGGGCTGTCACAGGATGAGATCAGACACCCAGCCTAATCTCCTGGACCGCAACACTATATGGTGACAAGTGACATCTAGAAGGGTGGATGGGTGGGAGGGAGGGACAGGGATGGGCCACCAGATCATCAGAAATCAGAGTCTGTTTGAGGCCTGTGAATCTGAATGTGATTTCCAAACTTCCTAAAAATCTAAAAAAACACTTTTCCTGAGAGTCTGGAGTGGCTCACTTGTCAGGGACTGGGGAGATAATCTGAAGACAAATGACAGCTTTTAGAGACCACCAGTTAACTTCCTCAGTTGCTAACGATAAACATGTTAACTCTTGGTTTAAACCAATACTAAGAAAGTACTATCCAAATTTCTATTTTTTTTTGAAATCTACATTTCCCTCTTTTTTTGAAAATGTTAATTAACAATTAAAACAATGTTTTTTACAGTGTGACTGGAGTTGGTACAAGATAAGGCCATAAGATTACTGAAGGTAGGAGATTTAAGGAAAAGAAAAAAAACCTGTAAAGGAAGGAATCAAGGGCTAAAGTAATTTTTGAAAAGGGAGATGAAGAAAACAGGACTCATGTTAGTGAAATTAATTTTTTGCCTTGATATTAACCATTATAGCTTAGGTCTCATTCATTTGGGGCCTTCCTTTTTAGGGATCTGTCTTCGTGGTCTGACTCAAGCCAGCTTGAGCAGCTCAGTGCAGAAACCATGACTTAATTCTTTCCTCCCCAACAACACCTACTCTGCCAGCACCTGGTGACAGCACACATTTGCACATGCTGAATAAATCAATGAATCACCCCTTTGCTTCTCTCCCTCTTAGTTTACATGGGTTCACAGATGCATATTAACCATAAAAAAGTAACATTGTAGCAACACAACACATTGTAGGAAGTTAAACTTGATGTTACATAGTCAATATAAATGAGAACCAAACATAAAAATGATATAAATGATTTGGAGATTATTCTCACTATTCCTTCTTCCCTTCCTCCTTTCCTTCCTTCCTATATGTGCTGGTATTTATTATCTGGAAGGTACAAAGATTGCTGAATCATAGAAGAAACCTTAAGGTAATCAAGAACAGCCCTTGCCTTATAATGAAGTTGTTCTACTATATTCTTTTTATCCCCCTTCTTATTTTTCTTAGATTTTATTTATTTATTTGAGAGAGAACACAGGCAGGGAGAAGGGGCAGAGGAAGAGGGAGAAGCAGCTCCCTGCTGAGCAGGGAGCCCTACACAGGACTTGATCCCAGAACCCTGGGATCATGACCTGAGCTGAAGGCAGATGCTTAACTAACTGAGCCACCCAGGTGCCCTGTGTTCTGCTACCCCCCACCCCCATTTTTTAAAGAAAGAGAGTGGGGGTGGAGAGGGGTTGAGGGAGAGGGAGAGAATCTTAAGGAGACTCCACACCCAGCATGGAGCCCAACATGCGGCTCCATCTCATGACCCTGAGATCATGACCTGAGCTGAAATCAAGATTCAGACGCTTAACCCACTGAGCCACACAGGTGCCCTTATTCTATCATATTCTTGGTAAGAATCTTATGACTTCTGGCTGAACATGAGTAGTGATGAGGAATGCGTTACCCCTCTAGATCTCCTGTTCTATACGTAAACCTGTGAGTATCAGGCTACTCCTCCTTATCATTTGGGGCAAATCTGGGTCTCTGTGACTCCTATTTTATTGGTCCCACTTCTAACCTATAAATAAGGAATAATTCTAAGTCCTCCACATCATGGTCCTTAAAATATCTGAAGTCACATATCATGTCCATCCTTCATCTTCTCTTTTTTTTAGTCTAAACTCCTTTGTTTTTTCTCATCATTCTTTATCTATCTGGATCTCCCTCCCAGATAGAGGATGCTGGTGATGGGGTTATCACATTCCAGAAACATGAACAGGCCTGGGGAGGGGACACTGTTCCCAGCTATCTGCAGATTATGGTTTGTGAAATACTTGAGGGGGTGTGTGGCTGCAGCTCCGAGAGATTCATTTTCAGGAAATGGACAGATTTTCCAAAAAAAGAATCAATACCCACCTCCCCCATCTCCAGACTTGTGGTTTTCAAACTTAAGCTTACACCAAAATCAGCTGAAAGGAACACAGTAATAGGTCCTGTCTCCCCAGAGCTTCTGATTCAGCAGGTCTAAACTAAGCCCTGAGAACCTGCGTCCCTAACCAGTGCCCACGTGATGCCAGTGCCGCGGGTCCAGGACCATCCTGGAGAACCATGGCTTAGACAATGAATTGAAGCTGAGATGCACTACCAGGGAGGAACCGAAGACTCAATGTTGACTGTAAGTCACACAGGTCAGGCCTGAGACTAGGGTGACGCGCCTAGTACCAGTGCCTGCCTAGGGAGCAATATGCAAGAAAGGTGCTCGTTCCCAGAGCCTCTGTAAGTTCAGGGCCATGCATAGGAAGAGCCAGTTGCAAGCAAGCCTGGGCCACGCGAGCTGCTGGCTGGATTAGTTTTCATGCTGAAATGTGGCCTCCGTGGTAGGTAGAATGATGACCCTCGAGGCTCGGAGGGTTCCTCATTCCTCCACCATCCTGGTGACTACCTCTTCCAGTTGTAAGTGTTTCACAATCTCCCCTGCAAAAAAAAAATCCTGTGACATTTTGGGTAACGTTATAGCAGGGTGGCGTTCTAATAAACATTTAATATCAAAATGTACAAGAGTTGATTTTCAGGTTTCATTCAAATCCTGAAAATATGAACACTGAGTGTCTTTTCCAGGGCAAGTGAGATCTCACAAAGGATGGCAGGTTGTACTAAGTACAGGTTGAGATCCATGGACTATTTTCATATCATTTCCATCCTCAAAAGCTTTCCTGTCTCCTAGGAGACCAGCATGTAAATAAGTGATACTGCATCACAGAAGATACTGAACAGAGAGGTCCAGTAACAGGACTACTGACCGACTGCCGTGTTGATATGGAGCCCGGAGGGGTCCTACGCTCCACATATATGTTAATGATCTTGTGCTTCAAGTACATTTATTTAAGAGTTATTGCTCCTACCTCTGAGAAGTCTGAAATTGGCAGCTGGACATTCCAAATAAAGAGGAATGACAGGGAGAGACCAGACTTTGCAATGCTGTTCACCAGCCGCCATGCCTTTCTCCACAGCAGCTGGTGGCCTGGAGAAGCCACGGCTCCCCCTAACTTTCTCATTCTTTCAGGGAAAGAAATCCAGTCTCAAGTTTGGCAGCAACAAGAAGGATTCCTCTGTTCCCTCCCCGGACGCGAGGTAGAACTTCACCTTCATAACCAAGACAAAGAAGTGCTAGCCAGAAGATATTTTTGAAGGTCTCCAAGGAAGGTTTCACAGGGGTGCCTGTAATTTGCTGTTCCAGACTGCATCTCTGTGTCCCCTTCAAAGTCATTTGCTGAAATTCTAGCTGCCAACGTGATGGTATTTGGAGGTGGGGACTTTGGGAATGATTAGGTTTTGATGAGGTCATGAGGGTGGAGCCCCATGATAAGAAGAGACGAAGAGATGAGAGAGATGACTTTTCTCTCCACCACATGAAGATATGACCAGAAGATGGTCATCTGTGACTCAGAAAGAAGACCTTCCACTAAGAGCCTGACTGTGCTGGCATCCTGATCTCAGACTTCCAGGCTCCAGAACTGAGAGAAACAAATGTCTTAAAAAAAAAAAAAAAAAAAAAAAAAAAAAAAAAGGTAAGCCAGCCAGGCTACTATACTCTGTTCTAGGAGCCCAAACTAAGACAGGTGCTTATCAGTGGACTCTTCTTTTGTGTCACGTAACTCTGTTGTTTGAAGTTCCTTTCTCTTTGTTCATTTCAGTCAAATTAACCACTTATTGTGAAAAGAGAGAAACATCCACCAGTAACCAGCAGATTTTCTGAGTCTCTAGTGTCCCTCTTCAGGGTGTGCTCAGTGCTGGGGATGGTTGGAGCTCAGATCCCAGCTTGTGAAGATAGAGTCTGAAGTCCTTATTTAGGGGAACGGAAAACTGTAAAGCTCTTCGGGACTGAGCAAGTGCCCTGTTCCAGAAGAGGGAAGGGAGAAACTAAGGCAGAGCCTTGGTTTTCCATTACGTCTGTACTTCCTGTGGCAAGGATTCCCTTTCTCTCTGGGTGAGTGGATGGATAACACTGGAATCTAGACACACTGTATTTCAAATGATCTGCTTCCTACACCTGGATCGATTTCTTAAGTTAGGAAGGGGGAGGCTTGGGTTTTAGTCCTGTGTGACTTTATACATAACACCTTTCCCATTATTCATCTACGAAACTAGGGACTTAGATATGCGTAAGTTCTCATCTACCTCTTAAATTGTCTACATTTCTTTGGTTTGGGGGTACTAAATGTAAAAGTGATCCAAATTGTGTTTTCTCTGTCAGTTAAGAAGCTGCTAAGATGTCACCTTCTCTCTGCACAAGACGAATGGACATTTCCCATCAGCAGCTTGGCTGTAGCCCTCTGCTAAAAGATGTCCTCCCGCCCACCAAATTGTGCATTCCAGGCTTGTCACACAACCCGAGCCTGTCACTGCACGTCACCCGGCTAATTTGTCCTAATCCCATCAAGTTCATAGCCCTGTGGGTGAGTTTTCCTATTGGCAAGCTCGAGGCTGATTAATGGGCAATTAGAACGGGGAACATAGAAGTAGAAAGGGTCAGCAGGAGGGGATGGGTGAATATTACCTGGAGTAATTCACTAAATTCAAATCAGAAAATATTAACCTCTTCTCAGGAAAACACATGGCAGGGCTGAACTTACAGAGTTCAAATACCAAGGGGCCAGAAAAATGAGGTTCAGGATGATGAGAGCATTTGTGACGGAAGCTTCAAAACCACACAGCCCTTCAGCGAGCGGCGCCTTGACATCCGATGAGTCGGTTGGCTCGTTCCTTCTGCACAAAATCACTGTGTTCAGCCTCAGACTACCTGGGGTTGTTCCCAGCTTGCTAACTGGAAATCAAAGCGGAGCCCGATTATTTTCCTTGCAGACAAAGTCTGCCCAGGGATGCAGCAGAGATGGTTAGGAAAACTACTTTGCTCCTTGAGGCCCTCTCCCTGTTTTGTATTTCCAGTACTCATGGCCCACCTTCTTCAGACACTACATGCAAACGCCACAGTGGCTAGAATCAAGTTTAAAATCATGGCCTCTATTTCAGTGAGTTAAAGACTGCCTTGAAATTAAGAACAGCCTATCGTACAGTCCCAATTTCTAAAACTTTATCTCTTAATCATCTTTTCCTGATCATAGAGCCTTTTATTATTTATTTGAGAGAGAGTGCACACAAGTGGGGGGGGGACAGAAGGAGAAGCAGACTCCCTGCTTGAGTGGTGAGTCGGATAGACACAGGGCTCAATTCCAGGACCCTGAGATCATGACCTGGGCCGAAGGCAGATGCTTAACTGACTGAGCCACCCAGGGCCCTGAGTCTTTTATTTTTCATTGGTCCTTTATAATGGAAAGTTTTTTTTTTAACTGAGGGTTCACCTGGATTCATTCAAACCAGGAGTCCTTCAAACGCAACTGTATGCTGTGCCAGGGTCCTTGAGGGCTCTAGCTCACAATCTGGATCTACTCTGTGGTTAAGAAAAGAAGGAGGAAAAGAAGAAGGGAAAGGTTGGTAGCCACTTCAATGATCCTGCTAGGCTTTACAGGGTCATTGCCATTTAGACGCTCATAAACGGACCTCCTGGTCTGGAATGGCCAGAATGGTTGGTGTCTCAGTGCAGAACTGATGCCTGTGGTCATAACAAGGACAAATACCAAATTATCAGTGGCTACTCACTAAACATCATTAGTGAGCATTTTGGGGCTCACTGTACCAATGCTGTCTCCCTTGATCCTCAGGTTGGTTCTCTGAGGGAAGTATTATTATCCCTGTTTTCCAGGTAATGAGACAGAGTCTTTGAGAGTTAAACAACTTGGAGAAGGTCATATGACTAGGAGGCAGAAGAATCAAGAATAGGACCCAGCTCTATTCGACACCCAATCTTGTGTTCTTCCCATCCTCTCCCCTGAATCTCCAGAACAGAGCATTTTATTGTCAATTCTACCTTTCAGCATTATTGATTTTCCAAATTCAATTCTGGTCACAGTGATACAGAAGCAAAATGTGTGAGTTCATGGGTCTCCTTTTTACTCATAGAAATCTGGTCTCTGATGATTTTGGCACATTTGTCTTTAGTATCTTTTTAACACATGCATCGGTTTAATATCAAAGCAGAAGCTTTATGTATTGGGCCCTTGGTACCAATATGTTTAGATTATGTATAGCTCTGAGCCCGTTTTACTGTAATAGGGCCTCATTTTCTCAAATATATCCATCAACCATCCATCAGTGTAATATACATCCCTCATTTAAGAACACATTTCCATCACACCTTTTCTCACTCCACTTTCTATTACCACATATGGCAATTACAAGTTTAAGAATCAGAAGGCTATAAAGTGAATAATCTAAAAATGATTAATTTTGCCATTAGAAAGCTGTCATTTCTGTTCTTATGAACTGATAATAATAAACCTTGTCATTCTGCTGCTTCTTTTCTAGGCTATGGGCTTTGTATGAATTTGCGAGGGCTGCCATAACAAAGTACCACAGCCTGGGTGGCTTTAGCAACAAGAGATTTATTGTCTCATAGTTCTGGAGGCCAGAAGTCTGAGATCAAGGTCAGCAGGAGTATGAGGGCTGTGAAGAAGAATCTAGGAATTCTCCCTGGCTTCTGGGAGTTTTCTGGCAATCCTTGGCACTTTTAGCTTGTAAATGCATTACCCTGATCTCAGCCTTCATGTTCACATGACATTCTCACTGCCTATGTGTCTGTGCACAAATGTTTCTTTTCTGTAAGGACACCAGTCATACTAGATTAGGAGACCATCCCCTAATGCTCAAGTATGACTTCATTCTAACTAATGAATTATGTCTGCAACCCTGTTTCCAAATAAGATCGTGTTCTATGATACCAGGGAGTAGAGATTCAACAGCTGCTGTTTGGGGGATAGCATTCAACCCTTGACAGGCTAGTTGGATCCCAGGTGAGACAGTGTGTGGGAGGCTTAGCATCCTGTCCCCTCCCAGAGATCCCTGTTGGGGAGCAGGGACCCGTTCCAACACTGAGGAAGCGCTGATGCAGGAGCCCCAGGTCTGCCACCACTGGAGCTCACAGGATGGGCTGCGGACATGTATAAAGATATACTTGTGATGGGAGGTAGGAGGTGCTATTTTGGAACGGTGAGCAATGTGCTGTAGGATCACTGAGCACCAAGCACTAAATCTCACTGGAATTGCTGGGGAAGTCATCCACAAGATGCCCCTTGCTCCCTCTGCTTGTCACACCCTCCAAACAAGCGTCAAATTTAAATATGACTCATTGTTATCTGATACCAGAGCACTCTAGCACTCTTGTACTTCTTAGCAGCTAAACTGGGAGCAAAAGACTGAGCTGAGGGGAGAGCACCAAACAAGAGTTCTCAAGAGTAGGTTTCTTCCTCTCTCTTTGCATAACATTTTGCTTTTTCAGTGGTTCGGTTAGGAGTAAGTCTGAACTTTAGTGTGATGGATGGAAATGTGGTCAGTCTACAAATACACCTTCATGTTTTCTGGTTTCACCTCTCTCAGCAATATAAGTCAAATCTCATTTGAGTCAATATATCCCAGGGTAAATGACAGCATATAGGAAAAGGATTTATAATCCTCAGCTGATGGGTTGCTCATGACAAACAATATGGGCACTCTTAAATTCCTGCAGCACAAGGCAACCTGCATTGCCTTAGTGCTTGCCACAATGAGAGCTGACCTGGATTTGCAGTAACTACCGCACATATTACAGCTTATAATGTGTTGTACCCACCGCACGACACTGATTAGTTCCAAGCCTGAAGCTGGGGATGATATTCACACATCGTGTCTGAAGTTTATATCTAAGGCAAAGGCAATGACTATTTAATTAATTCCTACAGGATGTCAGTGCACTTTTAAAATGTAACAGCAATCATTAAAAAAGGACCATAGATATTTCATGAAATAAGGAAAACATGAGATATTTAAGTGTTTTCGATTTTACTGGGAATCAGCCGCTTTTTACATTTTTTGCAAATACAATTTTTAAAATTATTCTCTTTTACTCTGGAAACATAATCATCACACTGTAATCACAGGGCAAGACAAACAGCTTTATTAATAGCCTATGATTTAAATATCCGAACACCTTCCACTTCCTGCACCCTGGTGCTCCTTCTCTTTGCAATATTGTTCTTTCCATGATATAATTCTGGGTTCCCAAAAGTGCTCTGAAGAATGTTGGCAGGACCTTTGTGAGGTGCAAGGTGCATATTCAAATGACAGTTCTTTCCCTGTCCCTGTGGCAGAGATTTTTGAAGAGTTGAGGAATTGGATTTGGATGTCCCCATCAGAAAGGCTCTTTCCCATTGCAGCACCTCTTTCTTGTTACTAAGTCCCCAGAGAGTCATGGAGCTGGCACCCTCTGCCCACCCCAGCTCCCCATGAAAAGCAGAGTAAGGCATTGTCCCGTGTATGCCTTAAGGCTGAAAATGCATAGGGGATGAATATTCTGAAACTTTAAATACATTTATTTGGAAAATCTGTCCTTATGTGGAAAAAGAATTAAGTACACTTGAGAATCCAGGTTATTCAAGTAATGAGAAGGACACTGGGCACGTTTAGGGTTTTGATGGTGGATACTGTAAGTTCTACATCTATACTTCTAACTGCTTCCCTATCTCTCCACACGGATGTCCTGGGGGCCCTTAAACTTGACATGATCAAATTAAAAGTCATGGATTGTCCCTTTCCTCTACCAGACACCCTGTCATATTCTCCCGGCAAAATGATTTCTGTTTCTAAAGGTGGGTGAGTGATGTCTACACCCACTTAGTCACCCAAGCCTGAAGCCCGTCTGGTATTTCACCTTCCCTTTGTCTTGCCAACCACTTTTGCCACGCTCTGTTCATTCTCTCTCCAAGTGTTTCTTGGAAACTCCATTCCCTTCACTCCCGCCTAAGTTCAGAGCTCAGCATCTCTCCCATGGACAAGGTACCTGGAACCGGCCTCCCCATACATAGTGCCTTCCCCAGCCCCTACTCAGCTCTGGTTTTTATGCCACCCAACTCCCAACAAAAGGGATATCACCTTCTACTTCAAATCCTCTGTTGACAGGGTAAAGCTTGAACATCTCGGCTGGGCAGACAATGTCTTTCCCCATCTGACCATAACCTCTTTCCTAACCTTATCCCCTCCTTTGCTAGACCCTTTTTTATGAAACAGATGATGGGCTTTCATATCTCCATGGAATTTCCTTGGCTTGTAATTCTTTCTTTCTCTCTCCTATTAAATATCAGTTTATCTTTTCAGACCAAGTTGATTCTACCCTTTATTGGTCAAACTGTCAATATTTTCCTAACTATCCCTGGGCAGAATTCCTTCCTACCTCTTTGTGCATACAGCATCTTATGCATCCCTTATTCTTGCTCCTAATGGAATTAATGTGTAACACTTAATTAGTCTTCCCTCCTAAGTTATTCATTCCTTTAGAGCAGAAATTGGGTCTCATTTATTTTTCAATTTTTGGAGCTTGTTTGAAACATGGTGAGTACTTAATGCATTTTTGATAAGTGAATGAATGAATGAATGAATGAAGTCAAGTCCACCATTAATTTCACATTAGGAGCTGGTTTTCTTCCTTTTTAATTTCAGATTGCCATGTTAGATAAGGAATAAGATAGGGAAACCAGTCCCATTAAGTCTTACTACAATGTTATTTCCTATTGACAAAGAAATTGACAATTTGAACAATGTAACAGAAGAGAGAGCCAGAAATAGACAAAGGCAGAAACTTGAGTTAAGACATTTCTTCCATTGTTTTCAGTGAGGAAAGAGTAAAGTTTTCAATAGTGGGGCTGGGTCAGTTCATTATCCATATGGAAAAAGGATGAAGTTGGATGACTATTTCTGATCATATATAATATTTAATCCCAGGTGAATTAAAGACTTAAATGCAAAAAGCACAACTATCAGTATGAGACTTTATAAAGACAGTATAGGAAAATGTATTTATTACCAAGAGGAATTTATTAGACAAGAAATAAAAAGTAGAGAACCTAAGGGAACTAAAGAAATAAAAAGTAGAGAACCTAAGGGAACTAATTGAAATATGTTACATTCAGTTTAAGAACGTTTGTTTGTGGAGTTATATAAAAAGTGAAAAGACAAACTATAAACTTGGGAAAGATTTTTAAATGCATACAACTAAGATTCCTGCATGCTGTTTAGCACATCACTCTTAAACATGAACAGGCAGAAATGGATCTCCAGACTTTGAGACAAAGATCAAGGCAACAAAAAGGAAGATGAAACAACTCTGAGCTTGTAGAGAACATGTCAGAAAAAGAAAAGTTGGAAATCCTCAAGTAGGCAAAGAATCATATCTATTAAATATAGAATGGTATAAAAAAGAAATAGTCCAAGAAAAGAAGAAGCTCTTAGGAAATGTAAAATCTTGATGGCAGAAATGAAAAACTCATGTAAGGAATAAGAAGATAGAGTTGAAGAAATCTCCCAGAAAGAAGAGAAACCGACAAAGGGAATGAAAATAGGAGACAAAATATAGGGAAACAAAGACTGGACCAGGAGATCTTATCTAAATAATGTTCAACAATAGGACAGAAAAAAACTATTAATAAAACGATTGAAGGAAAATTTTTCAGAACAAACAACATGGTTTTCCAGATTGAAAGACTCACTGAGAACCCAGCAGGATGCAGGAAAACAGCCCCTATCTTGGAATGGTTCACCATCATGAACTTTCAGAATATTTATATCAAAGAGAAGGTCCTACAATCTTGCAGAGAAAACTACAGCTTTCATACAAAGGATCAAGACACAGATAGGTTTTAGACTTTTCAGTAGCAAGACTGGAAGTTGATGTCTTCAAAATTCCAAAGGAAGATAATTTCCCCCAACCTTGATTTTTATAACCAGTCAACAAAGACTCTTTTAGATTTCCTGTCTCAAAATTTATCATCCATGCATCCTTTCCTACAAAGCTACTGGCATATGTGTTCCAGCAAAACAAGGATGTAAACTAAGAGAATGGAAGACCTGGCACTTAGGAAAAAGGAGAGCCATTACAACAGACAAGCAAAGACAGTCCCTAAAATGAGAGTCTCTAGATTGAAACTCCTAATGACAGCTGTGAACATTTCCGATTGGAACAGGTTGGAAAATTTCTCCAAGAAGGTGAAAATAATAACCTATTTAATAGGTTTGAACATTTTGAAAGGAGATTTACAAAACTGGGTGAAATTTGTGAGTTGAATTCATCATAGGCACATAGAAAACTAAATGAATAAAAAAGTAACTTAATCATTAATTTTAGGGGAACCCAACATTGTGCAGAAAAATGTGTACCACATAGTGAGGCTGTAAATGGTATTCACACAGTCATAATTATATAAATTCTGACTAGTGATCTAACCATATATCATCTAACTGATGACAGGAGTCTCCTGGGCAGGGAGGGCGGTGGTGGGAATCCAGGAGATGAAGAGTATGAGTAAATATGTGGGGAGATGGGATGTGTATGAAAGAAACAACTTCTCACATTCCAAAATGGGAGGAAAATAGGTATTTTCGAGAACTGAAAAAAAAAAAAAAACCAATTAGTAGCAGTATAACCATATTGTTTAAAGATATATAGGTGACTAATGGATTTAAAAAATCCATGTAGAAGCTGAAATTGGGAGTGGGTATAGGGGTGGGAACTGATTTTTTTAATGTCAGGATTTGTGGTACAATTTGCTTCTATATGTGTTTTTGTGTAACTTGGATTAAAGTAACAACGGAATTAAAAATAGTAATAAAAATATATAGTATAAAATAGTTTATAAAGTACAAAACCCAAACAACATATTGTTCAAGGAAGCATACATATGTAGAAAACCATAAAAAATGGAAAAATAATGGGGTGTCAGTTGAGCATCCAACTCTTGATTTTGGCTCAGGTCATGATCTTAGGGTCCTGTGATCAAGCCCTGTATGGGGCTCCTCCCTCAATGCAGAGTCTCTTTGAGATTCTCTCCCTCTGCCCCTGCTCCCACTAGTCTCACTCTCTCTTTCTCTAAAATAAATAAATTAAAAAAAAAAAGAAAAAAAATGAATGACAAAGTGGATAGAATAAAAACAACCACAAATCAAAAACATCAGGATAATAATTACGAGAAGGGATCAGAAGGGGAAGGGACCTTCTGGCCACCTCAATAGTAGTAGTTATGTTCTCTGTCTTGAGTAATGAATTCATGTATTTCTTTTTGATTCTGTTCATAACTGGAGCATATATAAATTATGTATACACACACATTAATTTATATGTATCAACATCATATAAAACAAAGTATTCTGTTTTTGAACAATGCATTAATAAAAACTTAGAGAATTTATCTGTAGCTTGATTTCAGCCTTTAACAGTAAATTTAGAAACTTAACAGAGATGTCCGTTACAGGTAATAGCAACATGAGGTAAATCTATTATCAGCCAATTGATATCAAGAATTTAACTTGATGGGTGTTTTTCATATTGTAGTTAAAAGAAATTAACAAAAAAATTATCCTCAACTTGCTTTCTTTTGAACTAACTGGAGAATGCCATTATTTACACTTGTGGTTTTTGTCTTTATTTGGGCTCTACTTGAGATTAATTGTGGCCAGTCCCACACTTCCACCTAGCTGTTTTTTATGTTAACCTAAGCGACTCCACTACCCATTAGCACCGAGTGCCATTAGCAGTTATATTTCCTTCTTGACTACTCATGCTGAACTTGTCTGTAATAACAATGAGCTGGATTGTGAGGAGAAATTCATCTTACACAGCACTGCTGAAAAACACCTCTAAGGTTTCCCCAAGTGATATAAAATGCTCCAAAAGTTATAACAAGAGAACATCCAATCTCCCCAAATGGCTCTGGTTGTCAGTAGCTTTATTTGCAATACCAATTGTTGGAAAGTAATGTACTTTTATCCAACTTTCAAGCTGTACTTACTGGTACTCATTTGCACAGCTTGAGAGATATTTATTTGGGATGACATTGACTTGAGCTTTCAATATATCTGATTTACATCTTCTCTTTGGGATAGGACATCTCTGACATAACAAGAATCAAAAATACGTATTTGAAATACATATTGTCATGTCCCTGTAGTGTTTTATTTGCATCAGGTAAAGCTATGCCAAGGCTGGTTGGACTCCTTTGCCTTTCACATTCTGGGATTTTTTTAATACTGAAAAACAAAAACTTACTTGTTAAACCAATATTCAATACTTACGGCCCAGCAAATATTTATTGAATATATCTCTAACATAAATAGCTCTAATCAGTTATTTTCCTATTCACCAACACAAAGGGGAGGAGCAACCAAAACAGCTGTCAGACTAAGAAGACTGTTGTCACCCTCAATTAGATCCCTTTGCTAGACAGCACTGGCCTGGCACCTTTTTTCTTTCCTTTTCCTTTTTTTTTTTTTTTTTTTTTTTTTAATGGAGAGCTACTCTATTCCCCTCCCTCTTACATTGAAAGAAAGGCAGGAGGAGAATGGAACAATAATTTAGTTGAAGGTCAACTAGGGCACCCTGCTAATGGCTCTCTCTCCTCCCCTGACTGATTGCCTGAGAATAGGAAATCAGCCCAAACCTATGGTTGTGATCAGGGGAGCAAAAGCTGTAATGTTGGTGAGTGAGCACGTGCTACTTACTGCCTTTTTCCCTTTGGAGAAAAATAATTACTACATTTAACTGACATACTTCTAGCAAATACTTCTTCAGAGCTCATCAGTGTGAAGGATACTGTATGGCCGCACTGGGACAAAAATACACCACGGTCAGACCTTCTGCGTAACTCCCACTTCCTCTTTGAACTCGGTTCTCTCTGGTCTGCCTTGACTAAAAGCAACTCTCCAAACCATGGGTGAAGGGTGAAGGTCTGAATGTACTGGTGGGGTGCTCCCTGATAAGCTGTATCTTCCCCCTGCCTGTAAGAACCACAAGAGGTGAGTCAGTTCTAAGAATAGGCAAGACCCATGGCAGGGAGAGAAAAAGCCATCCTGAGAGACTCACCATGCCCGGAGCCTGGGATCCCGTCAAAGCCACGTTGGTGGCTCCGAACAGGATCTGCACCAGGTGACCCAGCAGCACTAGTGGGAATTAAGCCAGAGAAAACTCCCGGGGAATGTCAGACTTCCACAATTGCCACCCCCCTTTAGGGGCACAACAGGAAATGAGTTAGGAAAATAATAATTATAGAAAAAACAAACAAAGTCTTTGCACTTTACAAAATGCTTACATGTAGATAATCTCACCTTTTAATTGACCATGATCTCTGGGGCAGAGCAGATTATTGTTCTCATCTTAGAATGAAGAAACAGATTTGGAGTAGTTGAGGTCCTATATGAGGTCATCTGAAGGTCAGAGTTAGGAGCTGACTCAGCTCCCATCTCCTCTTGGAAGTTGGGGAAATTTCCAGCTCAACTTTTCGTATTTAATACTTGAAAGTATTAGCTCCTGACGAAATTGGATTTTTGGATAGTCTTTGACATTTCTTTCCCCTTTACTAATACTGCACGACGACTATGGTAGGTGCTATGTTCTTAGAGCTGCCAAGAAGAAAACCATTATGATGATTATCACCAAGTACACACCACTGGGAGTTTCTGGGCTTCCAGGGGTTCTGAGAGCCAAGGACATTTTATATTTTCCAAATATATCACTTACTTTTTAGGGATGTGTTTGGTCAGTAACTTAATAGTCTTTTCTCTTTCCTCTTCATCTATTAAATGAAATTGGTCCAATTTACCTGACTTGATAACTTGGTAGCAATAAACTGCTAAGCATATTTGTATTTTGGCTTTCATTTAAAAAAGGAAAGACCATAACATTGCCTTCAATTAAAATGCAGATACAACATTAAAATAAAATAACTCATATAATATAATAGGCCTATTTAGGAAACAATATATTCGATAAAACACATACTGACAATTTTAGAGCTACTTAATTGGAAAGGTCACTCCATTGTTTGCTGCCTGGCAGTAACAGATTATGAAGTGGTGTTACTAAATTCTGTAGCCCAATATTTAGTCTAAAGTTTGCACCTAGCCCTGTGTTTAGCCCAAATGAAACACTCAGCCAATATCTGTTTTTTTTTTATTTTATTTTTTTTAAAGATTTTATTTATTTATTTGACAGACAGAGATCACAACTAGGCAGAGAGACAGGCAGAGTGAGAGAGAGGAGGAAGCAGGCTCCCCGCTGAGCAGAGAGTCCGATGCGGGGCTCGATCCCAGAACCCTGAGATCATGACCTGAGCTGAAGGCAGAGGCTTTAACCCACTGAGCCACCCAGGCACCCCCCAATATCTGTTTTTTGAATGATAACTAATTGTTATCATTTTTTTGAGTAAGTAATTATGTGTATTTTATAGAACCCATCCATCATTGTTAATAATTCATAATAATCTTAAATGGATTTTTAAAGGCTTTAACAAAACAATATCTATTTAGTATATATATTTGGACCTGTGGACTATGAAAAGTATTCAGGTCACCCATAGGATAAATAGGTAGACATACAGTCTTTGTAGCATGATTTAATTTTAGAAGAAATTAGTTTCTCTTTAAACTATTGCTATGGAACACTCCCTCACTTCATTTTTGTTCTGTTCCTACCACTCCCTGCTGTGCAGTGTTCTCTTAGGAAACCAATAATGTCCTTGCCAGTTGAAAGAGCAAAGGCTCTACTGAGCCCCCTGGTGTTGGGTTTATTTCATCACAACATTTCATATGTTCTGAATTCTATCTTCATTTTACTCTGAAACGTTGACTATTAATATGATCATATTATTATGATATAAATAGAAAAGCAACAGTCCCAAATTCAGAGAGCAGCTTAACCTCTGACTGAGATCCTTTCCTATTGCCAATCCAATCCCGGTCCAGTCATAATTCTCCAAAAGATATTTAAAAAATGCATCCAGTAATAATTATTCAGTCCACTATAAGGGTGGTAGATGGCACAGTGCTCATGCACCATTTTTTCTGGACTTACAATTTAGTTAGGCTATCTCAGGGCTTAGGACAGAAGCAAACATAACTTCATTAGACCCACGAAATACAGTTTTATAGGATATTCTTTCTTGTAGACACCAAGCCATACCACAAATAACACCAACTGTGTAAAATATGTTCATTTTTATTCTGATATGATATTCCATATTATAGGCTATTTTGTAACTTTATATTTCTTGTTCCCAGTGGTGGTATAATCCAGTTGATAATTTAATATTCCTTTTGTTCCCACAGCCCCAAATGGACTACAAATACAATATAATCAGTCCCCAACATATGAGTGATCAGTGTTCCAAAAGTTTATATATGTGTTGGAACTCAAAATGCATTTTCCCACAGCAACAGTTTTTAAAAAATGATAATTAGTTTTCAAAGGTAATCCTCTAAAGCCAGTTTAATTCTTATTGAACTGGAAATACATTGCTAACAATATCTTTTCTACTATATGTGGGTAATACTTATGAAACTTTTTCTCTGAGAAAATACATTCCAAGGTCTGCCTTAGGACTACCAGAAACACACCTCCTCTCCTTCAGAAGCAGGAGACCCACCCAGACTCTGACTAGGGGCTGCAAAGGGTCTGGCTTTGTGGGGTCAGGCAGGTGCATGGGGTGGGGAGAGAAAGGGAGAATGTATGTCCTTTTCCAAATTACTGTCCCTGTCCCTATCCTGTGTCATGTGAAGAACTTCTGGTATTAGATGATTTTTAACTTAGGAGCACATAAAGACTTCATCTGAAGTCTTCTACAAGGGACTCTCCCTTGGTATGTGGTAAATGAGGGATTAGGAAATGTATAAGGAAGCACATCCCTCCTGCATTCACTCATCAGCAGCTATTTACGATTCCTGTGATATTCCAACTACTCTGCCAGCTGCTGGGTACAGATATGAATAAGACATAGTCCTTGCCCCAGGGGCTTACATTCTAATTAGGAATGCCAGATATCTAAATAGATGTTATGATATACTACACTAAGCATATTATATACAGAAATGTAGTACATAACTTCAAGAGGTCCTAGAGTATAGCTGAGGATATAGAATAAACATAATTAGAAATTAAATCAGAATTAAGAGCATAATAATCGAGATGTCACAAAGAAAACTTGAAGCAAGAGCCAAATGAATGGTATATATCATTCCCTGACCAGGGAGCCCCCTTTTCCCATGGAATACCCCCTCACACCTATCAGAATACAACTGTGACACACAACACAATTCTGGGATATTCGGTGTGGAAAGTCAGTGGCATAAATTCAAGAGAAGGAGATACTTTTAGTTAAGTCATGGTTATCTGTGCTCCCTGTCCAAATATCTCTAAAAAGGTAATAATGAAGATGCTGTAAATACACAAGGGCTAAGAAAGGATGGAAGGGCAGGCAGGAGACAGCTGAAGACAGGTGAATGTGGATTGGTGATGACCTATGGTAACAGACTTAGCAGAGAGAAGAAACCCAAAACTCAACACTGTCAGTGGAGTGTCAGCAAGAAACCATGTGTTTTGCACCACCAAACTCCAGAAAGCCCCAAGAACTGGAGATAACAGGTACGCACCAGAGGTACCCAAAGTGGAAACTGTAGTTTTGTAACATGTAGTTGGGCCTCTGGCTCCCCTCCCCCAGCCTGTGAAGCCAGGCACTTTGCCCTCACCCCCCAGCAGAAGCCTGTTTGGTCTCCAGAGAGGAGGATGAATCACAGAGGCTCTGGCTGGCAATGGCAAGGAGACATAATGGTGAAGACATGGGAGTTAGATTAGGGAAAGTGCATTCTACGAGCCTCTCCTCCCCATGCCCCCTCTACTCTTCAGGACACTGTTATCCAGGTTTATTACCTCCACAAGGGAGAGATTAGGTGATTCTTCTCTGGGAAAACTAATAATAAAAGGGGGGGATCTGATTAATATTTGGGGTTTGCTAAAGCAATATCCAGCTCTCCTAGCCAGAGGCAAGTTTTAGCTGTATACATAATGTCTCATCAGAGTTAAAGCCTTCACTCTTAGATATGAATGGGACATCAAGGACCATAAGACTGTGAGAGACCCCAAAGCAGGAAAGATGAAACTCTAAGGAAACAGATTAATTCAGGGAACAGAAAAATATTCCTATAAGATTATCATTAATGTCCTTTTAAATTGAGAAGAAAGCATCCATGGGGGGTGGGGGAAGAAAGAGAAAGAAACAAAAAAGCACATTTAGAGAATAAGGAAAAACTCCTAGAAATTCAAAAGGAAATTCAAGCAGTGTTAATAATAAATTTTTTAAAACTTCAGTAGAGATGTTGGAAGAGAAAGCATAGTATATTTTCTAGATAGTAAACCAAAAAAGGGCAGAGATGGAAGACAGGGGAGAGAGAAGAAAACTAGAATACCATACGTCAAATAAGATTCTATATGTAACTAATACGCATCTCAAAAAGGCAGATAAAGAATCAAAAAGGAGTGAGAAGATATTTATTCAATAAATACTTGAAAAATTTCAAGAATTTATGAAGAAATGTACTGATTGAAAGGGCCCACAATGTGGCCAGAACAATAAAAAAAAATTATACAAAAGCATATCATTGTAACATTTTAAAAAAATATTTTATTTTTTAAGTAATCTCTACATTCAACATGGAGCTTGAACTCAAAACACACACCAAGAGTCACAAGCTCCACTGACTGAACCAGCCAGGTGTCCCTCATTGTAACTTTTTAAGGTTGCAGAGAACTTTCTAAAACTTTTGAGTAATGGGGAAAAAACTATATCATATGAGGAAGTGGGTATCAGAACACTCTTGAATAATAATACCACTAGAAAACTTAAAACAATAAAGCAAAGAGTTCAGTAATTCTTACAGAAAATCATCTGCCATCTAGAATATAATACTAACCCAAACTCTCAAGTGTGAAATTAAAAAAAAAAAAAAAAGTCATATTTAGACAGAAACCAAGTCACAAAAATTAACCCCACTGTGACCATTCTCAGAAAGCTACTGGAGAATGTGTTCCATCAAAATGAGAGAGTATAACAAGTAAGAGAAAGAGAAAGATATGGGCTCCAGGAAACAAGAGATCTGATATAGGGGAGAAATGAAGGGTATCCCTGATTGACAGTGTGGGTAACTTCTAGAACAAATATTGTGGTTAGAGGAGAAGAGCAGCCAGAGGCCTAGGAGGAATACTCCCAAAGAAGAAAGTGGGAGTTATTTTATTATGTGACTGACAACATTAGGAAGAATTTTTATAGCTATTTTAGAAAAGTTAGGGTTCAATTAAGTGGTGAGTACAAAGAAAACGAAGCAAAGAAACAAGCAAAGTTAAGAGACCAAGATAACTATTAACTGCAAAGGAAATAGAACACCAAACAAGGCTGGTAATAATATTAGTAAACTAAATGACAGTAAACTACATGGCTCAGCTGTGACTAGCACTTACATGGTTATTACCATGTAAAAACATACCACGATATGAATAAAAACTGTAATTTAAACCTCATTGAAAGCATGGTGGAGAGACATGTATGTGCGGCAGGGTGCAAGAAGACAAAGATTGGGTAAAAGGAAGTCAATAAATAATGTCTGTAATTTAAAAATGAAACTGTATCCAGTTAGTCATGTTATATGCCTTCAATGAGGGAAAATATTTAGAGGATTTCAATGTGGTTGTCTCTGAAGAGTGGGAAATTAGGAATGAAAAGGGATGAGAAGAGGGAACATTTATTTTCCTTTATTGGGTTTATAGCACTATTTATTTACTGGAACTATGTATATGTATTGCTTTGCTAAATACAAAAATTAAATTAAAAAAAGGACAATGATACCAATGTGGAATATGCTTATGGTATAAAATGTAGACAACAAAATTATGTCAAGTCTCTGAATGCTAACTATGCAAAAGGAACATTTAAACATAAAAACAGTTGGTTTTTAGCTATTGTGGCATTTAAAATGGGCAGTCTGGTGCTATCAGCAAGGAGCTGTCACTTTGAAACTTGTAAGTTAAGAAGAGCCACTTCGAAGAATGGTTTACCACATCACACTTTATCAAATGTCAGCAAGAGAATTACGTCATGTTTGTATTTTACTCAATAACAAAATAGAAAAGTTTAATGTTATGGACTTAAAAAGTAGAATAATATAGTCTTTGCCTTGCTGTTAATTTTGACTAAAGTAAATAAAATTCCCAAAGTTACCCGTTACACATGTATTGATTTTATAGTAGAGGAATGTAATTAAATGATTAAAATAAGGGACACCTGGGTGGCTCAGTTGGTTAAGCAGCTGCCTTCAGCTCAGGTCATGATCCCAGCGTCCTGGGATCGAGTCCCACATTGGGCTCCTTGCTTGTCAGGGAGCCTGCTTCTCCCTCTGCCTCTGCCTGCCACTCTGTCTGCCTGTGCTCGCTCTCCCTCCTCTCTCTCTGACAAATAAATAAATAAAATTAAAAAAAATGATTAAAGTAAGTTAACATAGACATTCTTGTTTTTTTTATTTTCAAACATTTTGGTGCCACTGCTCTTTTTGATTCTGTCCGCAGAACAGCAAGTAGCTCAATTTGGCACTTGCCTGACCCATCCAAGATTTTTTCCATTTTAAAGAGTGAACAAAAGGATCTTAGAAAAGTCGAATGCCAAAGTCTTCCAGTGACAAGGATGAGATATAAAACAATATGGTTTGTTAAATGAAGACAGAACAACATTTCTAAACTTCAAATTCAAGGAGAAAGGCATAGTTGCCATCTGTTCAAATAATGTCTATCTGCAATTTCAGACAAAACTCAGTAGTTCAGCCACTTCAATTAAATTTTACAAAAGGCCCAATCTTCCAAAATGAAATAGAAATACATTTTTTTTGTCCATTCTGAAACTAAAATTGTCAGGACAACAGGGAATTTTTTTTTTTTTTTTTGATCAGAAAGAAAATAGGAAGAAAAACATGAAATTTCTAGGAAGGTAAGAAATATAAAGGCCCAAGTTTTCAAATAATTATAGTGGAAACTTCTGCTATAATTTAAAAAAAGCTTTCTGTGGGACATCTAAACAGAACTAAAGCTTTAGACAATGGTGAAATCCCCTAACTTCTCCTCTATTGAACTTTGTCCTATGAAAATGCTAAATCAAGAGATTAGCCTTTGTTATGTTAAAATTTATTTCTGTTAATAGAATCATACATGTTAATTTTTCAATATTTAAAAATTGCAGTAAGTATGGAACGGAAAAATTAGCCACACTCCTACTCCCCAGAGACAATCATTGGTGGCATACAGATACACATCACCTCCATCTTCATTCATATCGGGATGAAAAGATATATTTATTTGCTTTTAAATTGGAATCAAAGTATACATTTTTTTAATCTTCCTTTTCATTTAATATGTCACAAACTTATTAACACTAATTCTCTAAAACATTGGTGTTATCTTTCTCTGAAGTTTTTTGAGGGCAGTTCTGAGTTTGCTGAATACTATGGCTCCTGAGGAAAATAATCCATCCTTTCTTTCTTTATCTTTTTGTTTTTTCTTAATTGGCTTTTAAAAACTACTTAAGGGCGTCTGGGTGGCTCAGTCAGTTAAGTGTCTGCCTTTGACTCAGTCATGACCTAGGGTCATCCGGCTCCTTTCTCAGTGGGGAGTCTGTTTCTCCCTCTGCACCTTCCCCCACTCTTGCTCCTGTTCTCTCTCTCACTCTCAAAAATAAATGAATAAAAAATCTTAAAAAAAATACTTGAAACATAAAACAATTACAGATGTTAGATAGTTCCAACCTTGACAAGAGAAGAGCTTATTTTATATAAAAGTGCTATTTGTTTAAGTATAAACCAGGCATTATGGGATCTGTATTGGTTTGTTATATATTCTTTGTGCCATTAAAAAAAGCAAAACAAAAAATTAAACTATCTCTTTCATCTCTTGGAAAAAAGAAGATGCAATTCATGATCCACAGCAAGGCTGTTCTGGATGTGCCTTGAACCATTACCAGAAGTCCCTTTCCAGGAAGGAAATTTGCCAACGTTCTCTAACCCCAAAGTAGCACAATTTTCAATCCCCCAGGTTTATCAGTGATATTTCCATTCTTGTGTCACAGGTTGGGTTCCCCAGGAGGTAGGCTCTGAGATGAGCATGCTGCCCATTTCCTGGGGTTTCAACGTGGTCAGCACCTACGGAAAGGGGAGGAAAGGAAGCAAGCCGGATGGGGCAGACTGGGAAGGTGAGCTCTGCTGCCACCAACACAAGCCTCAGGCTCCTTGCGAGGAGTTCTGAAGCTATAGCTCCCTCGTGGCACGTGAGCAGAGTCTTTAATACTGGCTCTGATCACTGGATGCAGCTACCCAGAAGGGGGTGCCATTTTGTGTTTGTGGCTCTCAACTGAGACAATGTCCAATGAAACCTGATGACTGAGGTCTGTCTGCCATCAACACTGCCATCATCAACTGGAGCTGGAGATCCCCCTCATTCCGTAAGGGGGATCTGTGAAGTATAATGTCTACCTCCTCTCATCTTCCTGCCTAGAAACCTAGGAGATGTCTTGTCTTGTCACATCATATCATATCATATCATATCATATCCAGTAAAGTTACCATGCAGTGTTATATTTGTTTCAGGTGTACAATATAGTAATTCAGTAATTGTATATATTACTCAGTGTTCATCGTGATAAGTGAACTCTTCATCTCCTTTACCTATTTCACCCATCTGCCCACTCAACTCCCCTCCGGTAACCATTAGTTTGTTCTTTATAGTTAAGAGTCTTTTTTGGTTTATCTTTTTTCAAAATTTTATTTATTTGAAAGAAAGAGACAGAGAAGGCATGAATGGGGAGAGGGGCAGAGGGAAAGGGAGAGGGACAAGCAGACTCTTTGCTGAATGGGCAAGGAGCAAGCCCAAGCCCAGGACCCAAGCCCAGGACCCCACAATCCCGAGATCATGACCCGAACTGAAGTCACACGGTTAACCAACTGAGCCACCCAGGCACCCCGCTCTTCTTCTGTTTGTTTTATTTCTTAAATCACATATATGAGTGAAATCATATGGTATTTGTCTTTCTCTGACCGATTTATTTGCTTAGCTTAATACCCTCTAGTTCCATCCTTGTTGTTGCAAATGGTGAGATTTTGTTCTTTTTTATGGCTGACCATTATACATATAACACATAATATATATATGTTACTTATATATATAATGTATATACATACACACACACACACACACACACACACCCCACATCTTCCTTATCCATTCACCTATCAGTGGATACTTGGGGTGCTCCCATAATTTGGCTATTCAAAATACTGCTTCCATAAACATAGGGATGCACATATTTTTTTCAAATTAGTGTTGCTTTCATATTCTTTGGGTTAATACCCAGTAGTAGAATTACTGGATCATGTGATATTCTTATTTGAAATTGTTTGAGGAACTTCCATATTGTTTTCAATAGTGGCTTTACCAGTTTGCATTCCTGCCAACAGTGCACAAGGATCCTTTTTCTCCACATCCTCACCAACACTTGTTTTTTCATGTGTTTTTGATTTTAGCCATCCTGACAGCTGTGAGGTGATAACTCATTGTGGCTTTGATTTACATTTCCCTGATGATTAGTGACATTGAGCCTCTTTTAATGTGTCTGTTAGCCATCTGTCTATATTGTTTGGAGAAATGTCTGTTCATGTCCTCTGTCCACTTTTAATCAAAACATTTTTTTGATGCTGTGTTGTGTAAGTTCTTTATATATTTTGCATACTAACCCTTTATCAGATATGCCATTTGCAAATATCTTCTCCCATTTAGTAAATTGCCTTTTAGTTTTATTCATTCTTTCCTTTGTTGTGTAGAAGTTTTTATTTTGATGTAGTCTCAACAGTTTGCTTTGGCTTTTGTTCCTGGGAGACATTTTAAATCATGCCTTTTCTTTATCAAATCTGTCACCAAGTCTAGTGTTGGTTCCTTCAAAAAGTTCCTTCAAATAGATATTTTTTTTTTCTCTAAACCTATGGTTGTCTATCTCCCTTTCCTTTTTTGCCCCATGTAGAATCTCATCACACCAGACCTGAATCTCGTCATTACTCTAGCAGCTTCCTGGATGGGCTCCCGGCCTCCTACTTCTCCCTACTAATACATTTCACATATCACTGACAGATTATTAATGCTCTTGAACCACGGCTTTAATCATATTATTTTCTATTTAAAGAACGTGTATTTGTTCACTATTGGCTAATGTGTACTAATTTCAGTTTCCTTTGTTTAGCTTTCAAGGCCCTGAAAGGAGTGGTCAGGATTCAGTACATGATGTCTATTGTCATTCTGTGAGAAAGCACAGGACCTCATACGTCTAAGACATTTATGGAGCCTGGTGAATGTGCCCTGGGCAGCAGCTCTGCCCCTAACCGACTGAGCCCCCCCAGGTACCCCAGCAACTCTGCTCCTAGATGAGGAAGCCCCCTGCTTTGTAACCATACCCAACACCAATGTAGACACCTTCAGTGGGACTGGCTATTGTACAATCTCCTCCTGGCTACCAGAAGTGCTGAAAGTAAAAATGAATTCTGGAAGAAGGTGTCTTCAGGAAGGTTAATGAACATGTGTGAACTCAGTCTGGTGGTGAATGACTGAAGATACACGCAGACAGTGGCTAGACCATGTATAAAAAGAGAGCTCTGACCTATAAGCTGTAGCGATCTGCCCATGATTTACGGTAACCAGCCTAGGATGAATTTGCTTCTGTCAGACTTGTAAGAAGCCAGAGAGCTACCCCTAGTAACAGTCCAGGAAGCTAAGCAATATCTTCTGTAACAACTGGCTCAAAATAACTAGGACTTGATTAATAACTGACAGCTTCCCTAAATTTTGGCCTTGCTGCCAACTCAGAACCAACCAGAGAAAGTCAAATAAATACCTCCACCCAATCTTTGAGGATTCTAGTTAACTGCCTACAGCTTCCCCATGCCCACAGCTTTGCGAAGGCAAACCTGGAGCTCCCCATTCCTTAGCCTGCCTTTGAGCTTCTGTCCAAAACCCAAGTGATGGTGGCTGACTTCCTTGCGGTAGCAAGCTCTGAGTAAATAACCTTGGCTTCTTTCATTTGGTTGTTCTTCATTTATTCCACAATGGACTTATTTAAAACAAAGGGCCAAATGTCCTGTCACTGGGTCTTAATAGGGACCAATTTCCAGGTTAGAAAGCAATGCAACTTTCCCTGCACTGTGTACTCTGACTATATCCGCGCCGGTTTGTTCAACCTTTCTGGAGGGGATTGATCAGCAATTTTCCTAAGAAACACTATCTGCCTCCTTCATAAGACCTTAAAAGTGCTGCATCTACAGGATCATCTATCAACTTCTTTCCATTTCTGAATCAGAAAGTGTGACATGGATAGTTCATTTCTCCATGTAATTCTAACTCAGGCTTAAATAACAACTTCTTGACAAAGGCAGTTTGATTTTAGAATTGATGGATATTGCTTTTGCTTTTTAACGTTTGCAAATAGTTGTATTTTCAGAGTAAAACGTAACGCAGGTAGTTCAGGGACCTTTCCTTGCACTTTCTAACTTGTTAGCAAACGTGACTCCAGGCATCTGCTATATACTTCTTTGTTCTATACCAGAAAGCCCTGTAAGTAAACAAAACAGAAAACCCAGGAATTTGTAACTGGACCAGAAAATCAGAGGTATACGGTGACTGACTGATCACAAGAACAAAAGGGATCTGGGAAAGATGAGAGTCTAATGATCGTTTGCTGAAGGAATGATAATATGAGCAGAGGGAAAAGGAGAATGAGCAGCTGGGAACATCAGGACACATGGTCTGGGCATTTGTGCTCTCAAAGTAGAGCTGGACTAAGCATATCCAATGCATGCTGCAGCTTCCTTCTCTATTGCTAGCCACAACTTTTAGGGGAAAAGGTCCTTTGTGAGAAAATCTGAGGACCAGATAGGAGGGCATGGCCCTAAATAGTGAAGGATAGTTGTGGTCACACCCGAGGAGGAGTGACCAGGGCAGTCAAAACTCACCAACAGTTGTAAATGCCTTCCTCTGACACCTTTTAAAAATACTTAAATTTCTAATTTCATTTTAAATTCATTTATAATACATTTAAATAATTATTTTTAATTGAAAAAATTAATTAAATTTTTCAAGTATGACTTCAGTTAAACAAGATGTTGCCCTTCCTAGGTCAGTCTATCATTTAGCTTTTCATAAAAAAATTTTCTTTTCTATGGGACTCTGGGTATAAACACAATTAAAGCTGTTTTACTTATACCTCATTATTGGAAATGGTTTAAAACTACAAAAAGATCACAAAGCAATGGAAAATAAACTTGTTTGAGCTGGAGAGTGGCTGGCACCCTGTCCACACACCCCTTGTGGGAGCCTGGGCACCAAGGCAGGATGCCTGGAATCCTGGCTATATGAGGACTAGGTAGGGTCTAGGGATACAGGATTGAAAGACAACAGATTGTCTTTTAGAAACAAATGGAAGTGACAGTTTCCTCAAAGCCTGTGGAGAAAGCCCAGGATAAAGTTTCCCCGGAATTTATCTGGGAATCCCCTAACTGGTTACAGGGTTGGGTGAGGAATAGGCTTGGGAAGATGTCACTTCGAAGACCCCATACCTCTCCAAGAGATGAGGCTCTAAGGATAAGGACAAGTAGGACATCTCTCTAGGATGTGAAAGCTGTGGTAAGGGTGGACCAGAGACCCTTCTCACTCAGGTGAGAGCAGCAGCCATTTGGGGGCAGCCGTGTGGCTGCTCTGATAGCTGAGGGAAGACTGGCTCAGCAGGACCCTGTGATAGTCACTGGAAGCTAGATTGTCTCCCCTCCTTCCCCACTCTGGTATTCTGCCACAAAAAGTAGGGGTCATTGTGGCTTTTCAAATGATACAGGGAATTCTAAAACCTTGTTTAGAAAAACTGCTGAAAATATTCTGAATAAAAGACCCTGTTAATGGTCAAGTGTGTATTAGTAAGTAAAAGACGATAACCCGAAAATGTTCCAACTATATGACATTCCATAAAAGACAAAACTATGGAGGTGGTAAAAAGTTCAGTGGTTGCCAGGGGTTAGCGAGGAAAGAGGGATGAATATGTGAGCACAAGATTTTTAGGGCAGTGAAATTATTCTGTATGATACTATAATGGTGGATACATGTCATTGTACATTTATCAAACCCACAGAAAGTGTAACACCTATGAATGTAAACTAACATAAATTATAGATTTTGGATGATAATGAGCTGTAATGTATTGTCATCAGTTGTAACAAGTGTGTCACTCTGGCATAGGACGTTGGTGGTGACAGGATGTGTGTGGGGTTGGGGATGGTAATATGGGAACTCTATACTTTCCATTCAACTTTGCTGTGCACCTAAATCTGCTCTAAAAAAAGTCTATTTTAAAAATTAAGAAAGATAAGAAAACAAATATTCATTTATAGTGCCTTATCGTTACAGAATTACCTTTACTAGTGCTCTTTGTATTTTTATGGACATTCATATTCTTACATTGGCTCACTTGATTTCAGTCTGAAGAACTTCTTTTATTGCCTCTTGTAAGGTGGGTATTCTACAAAAAAATGATCTGTTTTTATTAAAAAAATAAAAACTCTGTTCCTGCAGCGCAAAAAGTGGTGTGTGTGCCTTTCAACTTTCACCCCACTTGATTTTGCACGCTCTTCCTCCAAAGGCATCTTCTAAAACATCCCCCAACAGTTTTGCCTCATTATTCACAATAGCCAAAAGGTGAAAACAACCCAACAGTCCATCAAGAGATGAATAGATAAACAAATTGTGGTATATCCATGGGATGGAATATTATTCAGCCATCACAAGGAGCAGAACTCACTGATACAGGCTTCAACATGGACAAACCTTGCAATGATTATGCTAAGTCAAAGCAGCCAGACACAAAAGGTCACATCATGTATGAATCCACTTATATACAGAGAACACAAACCAGTGGTTGCCAGGAGCTGGGGAAAGATGGAGTGGGAGCAACTGTTTAATGTACTTAGGGGTTTCGTTCTGAGATGATGAGAGTGTTTTGGAACTAAACAGAACTAACACCACGGTGAGTGTACTACATACCACTGAGTTGTTAACTTCAAAATGGATCACTTTGGGGCACGTGGGTGGCTCAGTAGGTTAAGCACTTGCTTTGGGCTCAGGTCATGATCCCAGGGTCTTGGGATTGAGTCCCACATAGGGCTCCCTGCTCAGCAGAGAGCCTGGTTCTCCTGTTCCCTCTGATGATCCCCCTGCCTTTGTTCTCTCTCTCTCTCTCTGTCAAATAAATCAATAAAAGTCTTAAAAAAATAAGATGGATAACTTTATTTTCTGTGAATTTCTTTTTTGTTGTTGTTTAAAGATTTTATTTATTTATTTATTTGGGTATAGGGGTGTGGGGGAGTAGGGGCCGAGGGAGAGAGAGAATCTCAAGTAGACTTGTCACTGAGTAAGGATCCTGACATGGGGCTTGGTTCCAGGACCCTGAACTCATGACTGGAGCTGAAATCAAGCATCCAACGCTTAAGTGACTGAGAACACCCTGGCGTCCCTATGTGAATTTCTCAGCTAACAAAAAAAGGCATTAAAGGGAGAGAAAAAAGAACTACATGAAGAGACAGGACAAAGAACAACTCCTCAGCAGCTGTCAGCAAATACAGACAGACCTTCAATCTCTTTAGTTATTCATTTAGTCATTCATTCAATAAATGTTTATCAAATTTAAAATTGTTTTTGTTTATTTTCTCCAAAGTCAGCAAGCTATCCATCATCATTGTATCTCTCATTATCTTTTCAGTAAACATGTGACTTAATCAGCTCATATTTCTCATTCCTTCCCTTCAAAAACCCTGCTCTTTCTAGCCACTCCCCCAAATATATACACACAAACCCTTCAGCCACAGAAGAAGTTCACTACATATGAATGTAATCATATGGTATTTGTCTTCCTCTGACTGACTTATTTCACTTAGCATAATACTCTC
Organism: Enhydra lutris kenyoni; assembly: GCF_002288905.1. Lineage (NCBI taxonomy): Eukaryota > Metazoa > Chordata > Mammalia > Carnivora > Mustelidae > Enhydra > Enhydra lutris. The sequence continues at coordinate 40,741,544 of NW_019154101.1, read as the reverse complement.
TAGCTCCATCCACATCATTGCAAATGGCAAGATTTCATTCTTTTTGATGGCTGAGTAATAGTCCATTATATGTCTATACCACTTCTCCTTTATTTCATGCATACGTGGAATTTAAGTAACAACATGGATGAACATAGGGGAAGGGAAAAGGAAAAGAAAGGGAAGCGAACCATAAGAATAAACTGAGGGTTGATAGAGGGAGGTGGGTGAGGGATGGGCTAGATGCGGGATGGCCATTAAGGAGGGCATGTGATGTGATGAGCACTGGGTGTTATATGTAAGTGATGAATCACTAAATTCTATACCTGAAACCACTTTTACCATACCAACAGTGAACTAACTAGAATTTAAATAAAAACTTGAAATAAAGAAAAAAAAAAAAGAAAAAGAAAAAGTTCACGACATCCTCATTGTTTTGAAAAGGTACAAAGTGTTGAGACCTCTAGTTGCAGCTCTACTATTTCTGGAAAGATCCCCAGCACTTCTTCTGTAACAGCTAGTGCAACAGCAGCCAGGCCCAGAGGGCCAGAACCAGACCTCCGGTTTCTATACCCAAGGCCCTGGAACCTGACTGATCCTTCCCAAGAGAACACTGTGTCCTGCTGGCTTTAGGCAAATAGGAACTGCCAGGTACTCATTTCCTAGAGCCTCCCTTAAAATCAAACTTCTTCCAAAATGCTACATTCCATTATCTTGAAACTTACCTTTAAAGGTAATTGGAAATTAATAGAAACCAATTTAAAAAACAACAACAACAAAAAACAAAGAATAAACTAGGAGACCAGACTAGACTACTCTCTAAAGAGTAAACTAGATAAATGTAAGCTATTCTTTGCTGCATCGGGTGAAAATTACATTTCAGTGAAAAGGTAGATTTTCATATCATTGGACTCAGTAATGAAGTGACAGGAACGTAAAAATCTTCCTTTATTTTCATTGTACTTATATGGAGATAAATGTCTGTGAATTCTGTTTTATTTGTAGTTCCCATTCTAAGACCTCATAAATTATTTTTATTTGGGTTGTATTGTCTCCTTGGATTTTGCTTCGATGTGTTTGCCAGTGATCTGTTAATTTTTATTTTAAAGGGGAAACATGTACAGAATCTCGTTGGCTTCCAAAACATGAGCTAACTGCAATCCTATCACTTCTCTTCTGAGCTGGTTTTGAAACAACAGTTGGGTTCTTACTTTAAGCCTCACTCTGTTTTTCCTGTCTCAGCTTTATGTCTGTGAGATTTGTGAATTGTAAACAACAATCATTTTTTAATGTTCTTAGGGAAATGCTTTGGCTGCATTTCAAGTCTTTTATGTATTCTCCTCATGATGTTATCTGTAATTAAGCTTTAGATAATTAACATTTCCCTCAAAATCAGTATCTCTATATCTTTTCCCCTTGTTTGTTACAGAACATTAAACTAAACTCAGTGCTGCTTCTCCTATGTCCTCCTCCTGATCTGAAGGTCAACCAAGTTTTATTTTTTTCTAATGTAAATAGTAAGTGGAGCTTGGGCTGAAAAGTAGCATTTAATCTGGTAGTTAACACCACGGTCTGAGACTGGAAAAGAGATTGTTTTTACGTAGCTAGACTATTCCTTTTGCATGTAAACTATTCTCATAAGCGTTCTCAGCCAAGTGATGGAAATAAGGCAGCGGTGATATAAAGACCTGAGGCAAGGAGGTGATTCAGCCAAACCTCTCGATGCATCCCAGCTACTTTCAGGAGAGACTTGGCTGTTAAACAACTCCCCAGGTTGGAGAGGAGGCATTTTTCTTGCAGGGGTAGTGATCATACGCTTGGAAATAGCTCACACAAACCATTTTGCCATTATTCTGTTATTATAGCTATTAGAAGAATAGAAGCTATGTTTTAAATCTAATTGGCACATCTCTCTGTAGGAATTCAAACTCTTACAGAATTCCCTTTTCCTTTCTACTCATGTAGGTGGGGAGAACAGCAGTGTGAGTGAGACTTGTCAAAAGCATGAGGGAGAGGAGTAGAAACCCAAAGCCCTTGACATGGAAAGTGTAGGACAAATCTTCTGGATACTTCCCTTGAAGAATTACAAATCATGATAGGAATGACAAATACTGTCTCAAAGGAAAGGGCTCTTATTTAACATACACTTAGCTATAACTAAAGACACAATAGCCCTTCTAGCAGTGTGCCCTGGAGCCAGTGCCCTCCTCTGCTACTGGACATGGATGACCAAACCAAGCACTCAAAGACAGTGATGCTGTCTGCTGGGTCAGATCATTTTTTTAATCTAAAAACTCAGCACACATCTTCAAGAGAGACAAGATTATTTTCTAAAGAGTATTTGACTGTAATTACTAAAAGGTAAGAAGATTAGTACAACAGGAAATGAACTAGAGCTATTCTAGTCTCACAAAATAAATAATGAACCATATTTTCCAAGGAACAGGATTAAAACCTTGGTGTTTAAAATTAGAGGTGAGGTACTGTCTCATTTTGATCATATATAGTTGATGCTATAAATCCATTCTTCTGAAGAGGTTCAAGACCACTCTCTACCTCTCTACCTCTAAGGTTTGAGACTAGGAAATACAAAGGGCACAGACAACCTGGACTTTGGACAGAGACAACCAAAAAGGAGGCTAGATGGTTAGTTGCAAAGAAATAGCAAAGCTGGCAATGTCCTGTTACCAATATTCTTTAATGGCTCAGATCTCCCATCTTTAACCACCTGGCAAATATTTCAACTTTTAGTGACAGGATGATATGTATAAAATATGTAGCAGGGTCTCTGTTTGAACAAGAGTTGTGTTCAGATTAGGATTCAGACGTGCCTAAGGATGGCTGTGTGATGACCAGCCAAAGGGTGAATTTCGTGATGGATTGAGAAGTCCCTTGGACCAGAATTAACATTGAGAGAATAAGGAGATATACGGGAACAATGCGTTGGCAAGGGACACTGCTTCTGTGAATAGCAAGGCCCTATCATTCCGGTGTAACAAAATTACAAATCATGCCTGGTAAGACTTGTCAATGCTTGTAACTATATCCATAGCACTTGCATACTTCATAGCCAGTTTATCCATGGAAATCTGTGCAATCTAAGGCTTTACCAAAATCTATATTTTATTTCTCAAGTTTTTTTTATTTTGCTTTAAAACCAACTAAATGTACATTACAAAGTCCAAGTAGTTTATTTCTTAGAAAATCGTTTTAGTCATAAATCCAGACATTAACCATGAAACAACATTTCTTCTACCTAGATATTTCACACTGAAGTTGAAACAATGTGAAAACCAATGTAACAAATTTAGACCAGCAGATTTTTTTTTTTTTTCCTCTTGAAAAAGTCTTTCCACTTCTGAAGAAATGTCCTCTCAAGGGACATGAACATGTTCAGGCCACTGACTTTCTCATAAACAGGATCTGGAGGGAGCTACATTTTCCACGGCGAAAACATCCAGATTTATCAAAAGAAAAAAAAAATTCTCACAATCAGCTAAACTGAAACCTTTGAGGGACTGACGTTACATTTCCAAAATGTCTGTGTTCTGTGTTTCAAAGGCAAATGCATTGTCCACATGATTGGGTAAATATTTCTTTTATAAAGTAATGATAATTTTTATTTAGAAACACTTAACGACAGGGTATTCCTCAAGGCAAATTCAAAAAAAGTTCTTATGTAAGGCAGCCAGTTTTTTGATAAAGTTGCCAAGTAGTTCTCAACTTGAAAGCTCATTGGGAGTTCTGAGAAAGGTGGAAAGAGGACTTTGGTTAACCTCATCTGAGCTGTACTTGCAGGAAATAAAATATTTCCCATTTCTCCTACTCGCAGATTGGCTGGCACATAAAACCTGTGTGGATCTGGGGCTGGGCTCAGGAGACTTTTTGTTGTTGTTGGGCAGCACTGGCTACACAGAGCTGCGTCCTCCATGACACACCAGCTAGGCCCATGCTCTTGTGTTTGGGGCCATTGCCCTTGCTGGGCCCAGAGGGTAAGGAAGAACACTCATGAATAGCCCATGAACTTGGTGGTTATAAGGCAATCCAAATAAAGGATGCCTTTCCATGAAACTATGGGCTCAGCTCCTCCAGGACTAATGTGTGGATCTCAAGGTGTCGGAGCTAAACATAATAGCAAGTAAAAACCAAATGTCTTCCCCCCTACCCCGCCAGCCAAAATAAGTTGGTATTAGGAGGTTTGAAGTCTCTCCATTATAGACTGCAGTCCTGTTTTCTGTTTGCATTTTTTTTTTTTTTTTTTTTTTTTAATGGCAGGCAGGAGATGTAGAGTGCTTTGAGATGATTTTTGGATGTGTTTGGGCAGTAGGCACACACAGTGTGTTGCTCGGTGTGAGGGACGAGACTACATCTGGTCAGAGGAATGGACAGGCCCTTCTGCTGGTAGGAAGACAGAGCCAGATGGCCCAGGAGGCAGCTCCCAGGGTTTCAGCAGTGGCTGAGTGGTTTCCCAGGCCTGAGAACAACTCTGACACACCCCCAGGGCATTAGGTGGCTGAGCAGCAGACAGAGAGAAAGCAAGTAGAGAGGACTGATTGGTGGCAGAGAAATCTGTCCATAAGCACACATGACCATCATGGTGACTCTAGATACTGCACATGTTTGTGTGTGTGTGTGTGTGTGTGTGTGTGTGTGTGTGTGTGTGTGTATAAACTAAGTTCCCCTGGGTTGCTGCAGTTTTGGGGAAAACAAAGCCAGGGATACAGGCCTTGTTCCTAAATGTGTGATCCAGTTTTTACTCCTCTCCTGGAAAGCCTAACAAAAGTGACTGAGGTTCTGGCTGATACTAGTTCTGCTAAATTATTATTATCTTATAAATTATAAGGTCAGAAATCCTTTTAATTAAGCAATTGGAATAACATGATAAAAATAATCTCTAGAACAGTCTAAGTTTGCATAAAAGAAATATATTAAAATCATATAATTGCATAATGGGTGGAGTTCTTGAAGTATCTTTCTCAAAATTCCCACAGAGGCATGAATATGTTTATGTATAAATACGTGTTTGTGTCTAGTTATATATCAATTAAACGGTTAAGTAAAGAGCAAAGAGATTTGTTTCTCTTTAAAGTTTTCTATTATTAGTGATTTCTAAGAAAAAAAATGTAACAGTAAACTTTTATGACCTGGTAGGTTTTGGGGGAGGTGGTGGTGTTAGAACCAGCCTCAAAATAAAGCGTCCCAGACACTATTTTCTTCTGGAACAGAGTTTGAAATCTGCTTATGAAATTGATTCCAGAAAAGGAGAGTGTTAAATAAGGGAAAGCCAAAAATATTTCACATTTGCTAATAGTCTAAATAGTCACAAGACGTTTATCACTATGAATTGAATGACTCTAAGTCCCTAATTAAACTGCTATTTCTAGGCCTTCACCACAATGAAAATTCTGTAAAGAAGGCTATCAACCAGTTACCAACCTAATTTTTTTTAAATTTTTTTTTAAAGATTTTATTTATTTGACAGAGAGAGATCATAAGTAGGCAGAGAGGCAGGCAGAGAGAGAGAGGGGAGGAAACAGGCTCCCCGCGGAGCAGAGAGCCCGATGTGGGGCTCGATCCCAGGACCCTGGGATCATGACCTGAACTGAAGGCAGAGGCTTTAACCCACTGAGCCACCCAGGTGCCCCGTTACCAACCTAATTTAACCAGTCTGAATTAACACAGGAAACAACATCTAAGGAGAGGGCATAATTTTGACTCATACTATATAGGTTTAAAATTCTAAACTAGATAGTAAGTGCTAGATAGACAAGGACCATTTCTCTCTTTCTTTACAGGGACTAGGCACTGAACAGCGCTCTGCAGAGTCAGTATTCCATAAATCCTACCGACTGACTTGTAAGAGTCTCTCAAAAAACCATAAAAATGTCATTTCATTCAAGTTCCAGGTTAGAACATCCTAGGAGGCTCCCTGTCCAGTAATAATAAACTCATCAAATAATGATGCCAACAATTGGACATGCTCACAAGCCTCATGTAAAGGGATCAGTGTTGCTCAATTTGCAGAGAGGAAATCTCTGGCTTCCTGTCAAAAATCAAACATGTGGACACTGTGATTCAGCCCTGTCCTATTGTCGGTCCCAAAACCAAAGATGAAAAAGTTATGATGAGAAGAAGATTAATTTGTGTTTGGATGCAAGGAACATATCCAACAGTCAGGTGGCATGTTCTCGATGGGTGCCCATAAACCTGCTCACCCTTCTGAGTTTCCAGGATCATACATACAGATGTTGTTTGGGTCGCTGGCTCAGACTCCTCTCCAGGAAAAAATGAGAGCAAGAACCTTTAAATAGGGACTTTAAAAACATTTATTCACAATTATTTTCAGTACCTGATAGGCACCACTTATTGACCTAGACATTGGGGCTCGAACGGTGAGCAAAATAGACCCTCTGAGTTTCAGGATATTCAAAAGCAATCAGAGAAAAGAAGTATCATATACTTTGAAGAGAACTAAATATAAGTTATGGAGCAGTTATCTGACTCATAAATATGCACTTAGCACTAGAAATGACATAGGGGCACAACAGTAGCTTCATTCTGCTACAAGCCACCAGCTTCGCCTCACCATAGGAACTAGAAAACCCTTGTGAATGTCCTGTAATGTCTGTTGGGGTTTCAATTTTCTTTAACTTTCCCCCTTTCTTTTTCTGATCTGACTCTTTCGTCTGAAGTCTCATTGCTGACTTTCTGGTCTTAGACTTACCCAGACTTCACCAACCAAATACGGTTTTAAATTTTTTTACTTAGGAAGCTTTCAAACATGCACAAAGTTGAACACATCATGATTCAATGAATGATTCATTATACAACAAATCTCATTATTTTATTAGTGAGTTTCAATGACCATCAACATTTTGACAATTTTGTTTGATTTATCTCTACTACTCCCCTTTCAAAAAAGTCCATTTTATTTCCATTGCTTGAGATATTTTGATGTTTAATTACTACTGATAAATAAAACAGAGTTTCCAGCCATGGTGCCAATGCCCAGAAAAGAGTAAATCTCAAAAATATTTGCTAAATGAATGACTACCTTCAACAAAAGACTCTCTGTTTTGGGGTTTTCAAGCCATTGAGGGTAGGAAAAAGAAACAGGCATTCTGAGTTCAGCGCTGGGTGGTAAGGTTTAGGAAAATTCTTCTTTAGACATGCAAACTTTGTTCAAGTTTTCTGTCCTATTTCCCACCCATAGCCTAGTTCCAAAGAGGAAAGCAGGGAAAAAGCATAGCATGGCAATAGAACTAAAGGTAAAATTCATCTCTCTTTATGATTTCTGAACACTGAATTCAAACAAATAGTACTCTAAAGTACATAGTTACCTTCCAAGGATCATACAGGGTGTCATTTTAATGAATGGCAACTGTGCTCAAAATTATCTGGTTTATTATGTATTTTTAAATTGTACTCCATGTGCACATAGTATCCAAAGTACCAGTTCTAGAACCTGAGAATCAAGCAATACAAGTCTCAAAAATGCTGAATAAAACAGACATGATGTGCTCTGGTGAGTTACAGAATGAACTCCCATCAGAAAAACGTCCTGAATCTAGATTCATTCTTAACTTCCTTAGAAAATTGCCACTGGAGAGGCAAAATTTGTGGGTAACATAGAACTAAGAAAAGAACTTAAAATGATATCAAGTGAAAAATAAACAGATAGTGTCACCCAGGGATGATGAATCAGGAGACTTAATCCTATCCTGGCTTTCTGTCAAAACTCCAAACAAATGAAGTTATAATCTCAATCTTTCCTTTTACCTATTAAGCAAAACCAAAGTAAAATCCCATTTGTTTGAATGGTACAAGAATTCATCAAATGATATTTGAATAATATGGTATAGTTAGAAGAAGATTGATCTGGGAATCAGAAAACCTAAATGTGTGACACTGGGCAGATCACTACCTGTCTGGGTCTTAGTGTCTCATTAGTGTCACAATGTATACTGGGAACACACTCTCACATCCAAAGTTCTCTTTAATGTTTCAGAGCAGTAAAAACTGATCTGGTGTGGCTCTTTGATATATTCAAATAGAGAAAAGTAGATCTGTTCTTGTTGAAACAAAGGCAAGAAGAAAGTTCAGAGCCCCAACGGCTCAGCATCCTTTCCATGTCCAGATCTCTTCTGGAGCCATAGGGTTTTAGAATCCTAACCTAGAATTCCTTAAGATTGATCAACTCTGGAATGCTATCATTATATCATGGTTAAACAAATCTAAGCCAACTATTTATAAAACTATTAAGAAATGTAAATGTTACTTTTTTGGTGTATGAAAAATTATTACTATTTCTGTGTAATATTTTAGTCTCTGAAAAAGGATCCAATCCATCAGAAAAGGAAATGCTATAAGGCTTATTCCAAAGCTAAATCAGTATGCCTGTTAGAATCTTTCTTCTCATCTGTCCCACCTCAAGGTAAACATTTCTTTGAAACTGTACTTATGTTTTTTTTTTTTTTTCCTCCTCCCTATTTACAAATCAACTATGTTTGGGTGGTAAATTATTTTACATTTTTAAAAATAAGCATAAAAATGTTCTCTGAAATAATACTTCTAATCTACTGTTGACTCTAAAGGTTTTCTCATAGACTAGTGGTAGCCAGTTCACTGTAGGAAGAAAATGGACTCCCTGAGTCTTCCACTGGCATCTCACTTGAGCAGCACTGATGATGGCACACACACAGAGGCAGAATACAGGAACATCAGTTTTAACCCCAATTATGCATTTCCCTATAGAATATGTGTTATGGGCTGACCTGTATGCCCCCCAGTTTTTATGTTGAAGCCCTCACCCCCAGTACCACAGAATGAGATGGGTATTTGGAGACATGGCAGAGAAGATGTGATGAGGTAAAAATAAAACCCTTAGGGTAGGCTTTAATCAAATCTGATTGGTGTCCATATGAGAAGAGAAAATCTGGGTACCATAAGAGACACCAGGTATGAGAGAGCACAGAAGAAAGGCCATGTGAGGACCCAGGGAGAAGGAGGCTGTCTGTGAGCCAAGGGGAGGCCCCAGAGACAACCAAATCTGCTCACATCTTGATCTTCAACCCCCAGCCTCCAGAACTGTGAAAAAATAATTGTCCATGGTTGAAGCCCCCTAGTCTGGCATTTTGTTAAATATAGCCCTAGCCAACTAACACAGTATGTTTACACAGACACAAATACACCCACAGATACTACAGAAAAGGATGTCTGTCTAGCTACTCACACACATATACACACCTCAGAGATTATCTACCTTCTTCAATTTAAGGCTTCCTAATATATTCCCCAACACTGAAAATGCCACTTCATCAAATTATTTTGGAATTTAGCACATTACGTATGATTATGTTTTCATCTTACACTAAAATGTGTAAGTCGAACTGGGAAAATATCCCATTTTTATTTTTTTATATCACATCAAGAGATACAAGCCCCTTCATGTCTGCCAGTTTGCTAAAGAAAATTCTTTAGCACGATTTCCGACTATGCAGGATTCTATAGCAAGAATGAGATTGGCTGATGATTGAACAGAAAGAATTTTGGGATGTAAATTTAATTTTATGATTAGATACATTTTCCTTTCAGATCAGTGTTATTGGGTTGTTTCTATGTTCAAGAGAATCACTGAAATAAGTTTCTGTGTGTTTGCTTGTTTGTTTTTGTTTTTGTGAAGGAGTTTGGAAGCTCAACATTGTAATATGTGATGATGGTAATAAATAAATCATTCCTTTGGTATTAATGATATTAACATTTCATGTAAGTCATTCATTAAGCTCTCAAGTGAATGCCCAAAGCTATTATAATTCAGTACATAGTCACTTAGCATGAAACATATGCATTCTCAAGCACTATATCCATTTTAGAATCGATAGTACCACTGGGTCTACAAGGTCCTGAGAAGATTTCATTTTCCCACTAGTCTAAAGTGATTGTGCTATGTTCCCTGACCTTCGAAAGCTTTTTGTCATTTTTCTGTCATGTAGCTTAGTGCTTCTTTCCTCCATTCATTCCATTTAAATACGTGCTGTGGGTAAATCCAATAAACTAAGTAGCCATTTAGTTAAAACCCTCATGGGGTCAGAGCTCTAGGGAATGTTTCAAGGCACCAATGTTCCTTCTTCAACTCTGATTTCCTAGATCATTGATCATCTTCCACCAGCTCTTTGAAATAGATCGTTTTGCCACATGCCCTTTAATCCCCCCTGTTGAAAGGAACGCTGGGCCTGCTACCAAGCAGCTGGTGCTCCACTTGGGGTTGGAGGAAAGGAGAGGAAAACCCTTCTTTTCATGATTCATAACCTAAAACTCTCCTGAAGAGAGGTAATCTCTACGTGTTGCCAAACAAGAGTCCCTGAAGATGAGTGGGGAGGACTCCCTCTATGGCCTCACTCCCCAGGGCACTGCCATCATGGCAGGCATTGCTGATAAACAATTCTCTTCTCTCCCCTTCAATGATAAATCACATGGTCAAAGGTGCCAGTAGGGTTGTGACAGTTTTTCTTACATTAGTGCTTCGCTGACTGGAGAGTATATCAAGGTTGAGGTGGGAGAAGAAGGTCAAGAGAAACCCATGGCCTTGTAAACAGTAGGTACTTAATACCATGGAATATAAATGAAGGAACGAAGATGAAGGTGCCATTTTTAAAATCTGTCAACTCAAAAGATGGCATTGCACTATACCCACGTTCTCTCAGTAAATGAAATAACAGGTTTTAACATGAAAACAGAATTCCAGAGTGAAAATAAATCTGGTAAATGCTGGGACAAACCAAATGAAAAGATCTTTTTAAAAATTTCTTAACTGTAGGATCCCTCCCAACTCAGATCTCCATGAAATAACCATCATATGCTGTTATCTGCAGAAACTGTTTCTTCTAGAAGGTATTTGAGAAAGGCTACAGTAAAAAGCCCTTTCCTCACAGTGGGAATGAACTGTCTATGGCCTTAAACTGACTGGCACAGAATTTTAGATTCTCTCACCCGTCTGTGGACTGGGCCAGCCGCACCGCCTCAGGAAAGAGCGCCCAGCGGCCTTGTTGACCCAGGCTCCACTTTTGATGTGCTACAGGTGCAATGCATATGTATGGCAGAAAAGTCAATGCCAAGTTTCCTTCTGATTTTTACACATTAAAAAAAAATATATATATATATATATATGTTTGGGAAAAGAAGCATGTATTATATCATCTCATCACAGAGAAAGATTGTGTAAGGGAAGGGCGAAGAGGACAGGGTGCTGTGGTAGAGTTTCACAAAGGGAAGAGAAACAAAAATAAAATTTGAAAATGTGTAGAGACAGAGAACGCCTCCCTCCGTACTCCTCAGCTGATAACAAAGCCTGACAGAAGAAAATGCAATTCAAATCAATCCAACAAGAATAATAGGTGCCGTGGGACTGCAAAGCGAGATGCTTGCTTATGCGACACCACCTGATGGGAGGGAGCGTGCTGGCTGCCACGGATTTATTTTGTTATTTAGTAAATATAGCACATTTCCGGTGATGACCGATTCTTATTTAAATATGCATTTTAAGAGTTTTGGTCTACTTATAAGTTCAATAACAAGGAAATGATTAATTTAACATATTAATCCACTCAGAGGAACCACTAAACAGATGGTTATGAATATTATACTGCAACCCAGAAACACTTTAAGTTAGTGTTCATGAAAAATACAGAGGTAAGCATGTACACTTTTGTTATTTCTAGCAAAAACAATGAAGAATAATAACTAAGAAACAGTTAAAATGTGAAGAGTAATTATTTTAGGGAGAGGTCATTATAGATCATTCTTTTTCCCCCATCCTTTCAAAATTCATAATGTGGTTCTACAACTTCTATTGTTTAAAAGTGTAATGTATTGCATGGAGCACTGGGTGTGGTGCATAAACAATGAATTCTGGAACACTGAAAAGAAATATAAAATGAAATAAAAATAAAAATGTATACATTTAATGACCTGGCTTCATTTTCAAGTGTGACTTTGTTATTTAGGATTTTTTTGTTTTGTTTGTTTTTTTAAGCTTGAATTACTCTTTTCAAGTTTTAGAGTGGAGACAAATTGGAAAAACAGAGATTGATATGTACATATTTAAAAAATTATGATTTGAATTTCCAGGAAATCTCTGTTCTGTTGATTGTTAGATGACTAAAGAGACACTGAACTTTGCTTCACTCTGAGTTCTGGCAGTTGGCTTTTGTTATGAGCACAGTATCCATTTTCAAATTAATTTCCAATAACCTTTCCCGCTATCTTCAAAAGGGATGTAAAACCTTTACTCTCCAAAATCAGGGTCCATTCTGCCCAAGATTTTTCTGTGTTTTTTTTTTTTCTTTCACACAAAGGTCAACAACCAAATTTTCACCAATGAAAATTTTACCTGAGACAAATTTCAGAGACCATTTTTCTTATGTCTGTAATCAGTTGTAGGTCTAGCAAAATGAACCTGCCATGATATACTAAGGATGTTTTTCTTTTTGCAGTCAATGACAGAAATTACGTGCAAGGGGAACCTGGATGGCTCAGTTGGTTCAGTGTTGGACTCTTGATTTTGGCTCAAGTCATGATCTCAGGGTCATGAGATCAAGCAGCTGAGATGGGCTCCAGTCTCAGCCTGGAGTCTGCTCTGTATTCTAGTTCTCTCTCTCTCTCCCTCGGCTTCTGCCGGCACGCTCTCTCTTTCACACAAATGAATAGATAAAATCTTAAAAAAAATTACGTGCAATCTTGGAACTCAAATTTAACATACCACAAAATTCTGCAGAATCTCTTGACACAGACGGGGGACTAAATTTACTCTCTGGTCATGGCCAAGTCTATCAGTGGGTTGAAGAAGAGCAATTGACACAAGTGGCCAGCACCCCACTCTCTGATTAGAAGCTCCAGGTTTTATCTTTAAGAACTACTCCAAGAACTCAGGGACCCACTGTTCTAAGATGTCAGATTTGACACTTTGGCCTTCTCTATTGTAAATTCAACACAGAACCTATTCTGCCAAACACTTAAAAAGTAAACATATATGTGAAAAAATGGTGGTAAACAAATTAGGTCATTAGGCTCATAGTATGTTGTGATGCCCCTGCATTTCTGGCTTATTCTGTTATCCTCAGGCTGACTCGCTCACCAGTACACCCCATCTCTTAGGGGTAGTGCTGGAGAGACTTTATAAATTATTTGTGTGATAGGGTCCCCAAATCTACAAAAAAGATATTATTTCTTTTCTTTTGGGGAAAAAAAAAAAACTACTGGAAGGAAACATGCAGCCAAAAATCTAGAGCTGAAACTACTGATTTTCCTGTGTATGCCATTATGGAGGAAAATTTTGCAGCCAATTTGAGAGTGATTAGAAAAGACCAGATTCTATTACCCACTTTCTTTGGTTTATGCTACCACTGGAATATGAATTTCACCTCTTGGTGTTGATTTTTTATGTCAACTTGACTGGCCACTGGGTGTCCAGAGAAAACATTAGTTCTAGATGTGTCTGGGAGGGTGTTTCTGGGTGAGAGGAGCATTTGATTCAGTAGACTCAGTAAAGCAGATTGTCCTTCTCCAGGTGAGTGAACATCACCCAATCTGTTGAGAGCCTGACTAGAATCAAAAGCAGAGGAAGGAGAAATTCATACATGCACACCCCTGTCCCCCTCCCCGGGGCTTTTTTTTTTTTTTTTTTTTTTTGATCCCTGTTTTGCTACTTGAGCTATAACATCTCATCTCATCTCCTCCTGCTCTTGGACTGGAATTTACACCATTGGCTTCCCTGGTTCTCAGGCCTTCAGGCTGGGATTGCATTATACCACTGGCTTCCTGGGGCTCTGGCTTGTAGACACCCGACAGACTGTGGGACCTCTCGGTTGTCATAATCACACGAGTCAATTCCTTATAGTAAATCTCCACATATGTCCTGTTGGTTCTGTTTCTCTGGAGAATCCTGACTAATATGGAGTTTATTTCTCCTTTCACAGCCTATGGCCAATCTTGTTGCTAAAGTATGGAAAGATCTCTTGATGAAAGCTCTGTAAACACAACATATTTGCTTAATGCACTTCAGATCACTAATTCATGCAGTTTCTCTAGCATTTTCTTCTTCATAATATAGTCTGGTGATCTTTATTCAAAGAGGCAAATAGTATTAGTACCAAGTGTTCTGTGCTTACAAGAAAAATGATGCATTTACATTAATATTACCACTCTTTCTTTTGCCCTCCTTCCTCCTTCTCTCTCTTCTTCCCTCTCTCCCTCCCTTCTTTCCTTCCTCTCTCTTTCCTTCTCTCTTTCTTTCTAACATCAGGGTTTGCAGAGCGATCAACCGCCATAGAGCAATCTGACTTGCTTGTCTGTGCCCAACGGTGAAAATGCATCCTGATCTCCTTATTCCCCAAAGTCATGACTCCAGCCTAAAAGCAGACCTTTATTACCAATTGATCTGGTATTGTCTTGTCCCCAAAGCACATGATGCCCAGATCACAGTTCTCAAGAAAAAAAAAAAACTAATAATGATTTCAGTTAAATGCAAAATTGGACTTTCCACCTTTTTCCCAATCAAGGTTGGATTAGGATTTCTGAAAGGTCAGGATATCTGAACACCCTCTAATAACTCGGGGTAGAGGAAACATAGTGGTTTTTAAAAAAATAATTTAAAAAAGATTTTTATTTATTTATTTGAAAGAGAGAGGGCATGCACAAAGAAGCAGAGGGAGCGGCAGAGGGAGAAGCAGATTCCCTGGCAAGCAGGGAGCCTGACACAGGGCTGATCCCAGGATCCTGAGATCATGACTTGAGCCAAAGGCAGGTGCTTAACCAACTGAGCCATCCAGGTGCCCCTTTATAAAAATATTTTTTAAAGTGTATTTACTTTACATAATCTCTTTACCCAATGTGGGGCTTGAACTCACAACCCCAATATCAAGAGTCACGTGCTTGTCCAACTGAGCTATCCAGGTATGCCTTGGAAATAAGGTGTTTTTATTTCCTTTGCACTAATTAAAGGAGGCAGTCAAATGCATGTTTTCCATCTCCACTTTCCACATATATTCCATATATATTTTCCGTAGGATATGCTACTGTCTTAAAATACTTTTTCTTGGAGTCCACAATTTGTAACCAATTGCACAATCCCCTCTTTGGTCAGCTTCTGAGAGAAGCTAGATCTTTTTTATGCTCTAAATTTTGTTTACTGTGTATAATTGCTCAGTAGTTTGAGATCACTTTTTCTTACCCCATTAAAATGTTTGAAAACAAACAAATCTAACTAAATGGTTTTCCCTGAGCTATTTATACTAAGTTAATAATCTATTAATAATATGTAATGGGAGTTAACACTGAAATAGAAAAACACACATTATTTTGACAAACTACCCTCAGGGTCTGATAAGACTTAACCAATTATTTATGTACAGTGAAGAGAAATCTGGTAAACAAGTATACCAAACCTTGCTAAGCTGTGCTCAAATTTGGGTCCAATTCATCTCACACCTTCCAGGGAAGAACAGCAAAATGATTCAGTGGCTTACAAAAAATTCCACCAGGTGCTGATTTCCCTGAGGTTTGGGGAGGTGCTTACATTTGAATAAGACCCCCCCCCAAAAAAAAAGATACAACATTAAAATGTCACAGGTTTGCTGCATGGTTTCCTTCACTTTATATTCATGTACTTTGAGATCAAGGCCACTTTGTCTGAATATTTACTTTTAAGAAAAACAACCCCGTCTGAACCTACCCTTTCTTTTGGGTATGAAAAAAACTGGGGCTCCAAAAGTTTGGCTATCTTGTGCAGGATCACCTGGACCTTAGGCTAGCAGAGTATGATCTAAAGGCACCAAATTATAGAAAAGGCCTGTCCTAATAGGGGATTGACGACCCAATCACACTGCACGTTGCTTTTGATGGCTCAAAGGATTTTCTTAATTTAGAAAAATCTTTTGCTGATTTCTTCTGTCCTAAACTGCTTCAAATTAGATTAGGGGATCTATAAGCAATTGACCGATGATATATATTGATGTCCTTGGACAGAATTCCCTTAAGTGTGTCTTTTTTTACATTTTTTTCTTTAAACATTAGTCTTTTATTACTGCTCCAAAAGAGACTGTCTTTAGCTAAAAATGGGAGAAATCATTTTATGTTACATGCCTCTTTTAGAAACAAAAATTTCTCTTTAAAGAAAAAATGTAAAAAAAAAGAAGTAAAAAAAAGAAAAAAGAAAAAATGTTTTACTGTATTTGGCTGCAGAAACCTTTTTTTGTGTGTAGTGGTTATTTTTGATAACAACAATTCACATGCTCTAGAGCATGTAACATGCTGTTTTGCATTCGGTCGGTGCTTAATAATTGCCTGAGACCCTGAATTGGCAAACATTAACTCTGTGTGAACTTCTTCAACATACTCCATTATATATAGGTTTTTCTGTGGTCTCACAATGATTTGCTCCCAAGGACTATTCCTAAGGAGGTTAATTTTCAATAGGTGTTTGAAATTTTACCATTTAGGGAAGAATATGCTGTTTTACTTTTGCTCAATACCGACTCTAACACATGATCTCTAGACAGCAAGGACTTTTAGTGGAACCATGATCTGAAAGAGCAGAGTGAAGTCATCATTTCACTGGAGCCTTTAGATATATATATATATTTTGGTCATTATATATATATTTCAGTCATCATATATATATTTCAGTCATCTTATATTTCAGTCATTATATATATATTTCAGTCATTATATATATATAATTTCAGTGTATATGTAGAATATATGTATATATCTAAATGTATATTTTATAATTTTTAAAAGGAAAAAGAAATAACATAGCATCTAATTCTATGCCTAATTATATTATACCCTCATCCACCAAAAGGTGAGAGTGGGCATCAGTCATGTTTAGAGGGTCGCAAAGTCAGTGCGACCATCCTGGCCTTCTCTACCAGACAGGGGAGCAAAGGGGCAGGAAGCTCTACACTTTTTCCAGCTGCTGAGTTACTTCTTCATAGTATGACACCATTATTTTACATTGTTATTTTACCTGATGTGGTGGTGAATTTCAGTCACATTGTGACTCTAGTCTAAGCATTAAAATACATTTCTAAATTCACCTCAGAGGAATCTGGAAATTCAGTTGTATTATTCAAACTTCTGTTCCCTGTTCTGGAAATGGCTGACAAAATTCTCACTTTTACTGCCTACGGGAGTCTCTGTTTTAGTTCCAATTTATTAATGATTCTATGGCATTAATCATTCTCTTTGTCAGAAAAGCTTTCGGGTACCCCAAGGTACACTATTGTCAAAACCTGATCTATAACATTTTTAAGAAATAAAAGACACTATGGCTTTTAGTTTTTTGTATTTTAGCGTTCCTGAAAAGGTTCTTCTTGTTCTTATCAAAGAGGTAGTTAACGCAATAATCATCTTAAACATTTTAACAAACCGATGCAGAAAATGGCTGAATATTTCCAAGTTCCTTTCTCAGCCCACGGGCTCAGGAATATGAATTAGGTGCAACTGATATAAATGTTGAATCTTTAATATTTCACACCAAAAGAAATGCCTCCAGCTAGCTTTTAGCATACTGCTGTAATCTTGGGTAATGAATTAATCATACTCGTCCTTAACATAGAATGTTCAGGTGGAATTCATACCAAAGAGTATGGATCAGATAAGCAAGCACTTTTGCTCCTGAAAACTATTTCACCCGTACATTAGAGTTCATGGAATTGACTAATCTCCACAGACTCGGATCTAAAATTAATACAGGTCCCAAAGCCCCAGTGTCGGAAGAGTGCCAGATAAGAATCCCAAATCAGACTTCCAGAAGTGCTTCCAAGGAGGAGAGGGGCACCCAGGGAACCGGTGATATTAATTCAGTAAATAGGAATTTATCCTACTTACTTTTGTCCTGAGGCCTTTCTGATTAGCAACCCATTTTCAGCCATAGTCGGGAGGGACTGCTTGGTGGAGGGCTGGTTCTCTTAACCAAAGAGGGGGGTATCTGCATGTACTAACATTCCCTAGACCAGATCTCTAAGTACCTGGGTGACACTTAATTAATACCAAAGTTGATTAGAAATTTAAATGCCCATAATGGTCATCACGAAGCAGGGGCTGACTCACGGTCATACAGTGAGGGAGGTTTTGGCTCACATGTACTTTTGATGCTATAGGATTATTTGATCTCTTATAGATAATAGCTGGTTTTTGTTTTGTTATCTGCACCCCTAGTGAGCTCCCCCTACCCATTATTTAATGGCTCTCCTCATTTCTTACAAGCAATATTTTGGAGCTTAGGAGAAGTAGCATGAGATTCACTATTGAAATTTGGCTTCATGTAGTTGGATTTGGAGAAGCAGGAAGCCTAGACTGATAGGCCCACTGGCACCCTTGGGCTGCAGAAGGGCAGGCCAGAGGTGAGCTGATCACCACACTGAAAACCAGAATGGGAGGACCTTCGGAAAGGTGATAACATGGACGAATGTGTATTTTATGGCCCTGTATCAATAATTCTCATACCATTTGTTAGATGGCCATTGCCTTCATCTATCCATTCTCTTAATAAATACATGCTGAGGATCTGTAACATTTAAGGTACTGTCCTGGCAATGCAGATTAGACAAAAGTGTATGACGTGGTTTCTATCCTTCAGTTTATGCAAACTGAAGGATGGGGAGAGGGGAGCCCAAGAAACAAAGGAGAGCATGTGTGCCATAGTCAAAAGGCCAACCATAAGCTTACTTACCTTCATTATTTCTAGTTTTATGAATTTTGTAAGGTGAATTTATTTAATCCTCTTTATATAGGTTTCCTACTTTTCAATTTAGGCTTTATTTAGAAAGTATAACTCCTTTATTATATTACTTGGTAACATAGAAATCCTACACACAAATATTTAAAATACAGAAGAAGAAATTGACAACTGTAGCTATCTATAATACAAGGTCAAATGAGACAAGTGTTACAGAAGAGCATGAAGTGCTAGGAGCATTTAAATAAATAAGACGTTGCTTTGATTTGGAAGGAGCACAGAGTGAAGGCTGCAGAAAGGAGTGAACTTTCAGATTGACTACAAAGAATATGTAGGATTTCAAGGGAGACCAAAGAATACAGGGGTGCAAATGCCATGTAAGAAGGACCTTAACTACTTAACAACTGACTGAAAAGTGGCAGGGACAGGTCTAAGAATGGCTGGGAAGTGTTGGTGTGTGTGGGAAGTCTGGGGCCTGAGGAGTGAGGGTCACAACAAGGAAGGTAGGTGAGCAACAGCAACAGGTGGGGGTTTGGGAGCATGAGGGTAGGGTGTATTGTAGAAAGCAGGGGTAAGATCCTAGGGAAAATGTCCAATACAGAAACTGAAACACAGCCTCTAGTCCTTGGAACAAATTTTAGTCCCTATATATTGGAGATTGCTGATGTGGAAAGTATGTGTGTGTTATTGAGGAAACCAGGGTTGAGAGGAAAAAGAGAAAATGATAGACATTCATGGAATGTCCACATTAAGAGCAGAGAGGAAGAAGAAAAGTCATATACTAGAAAATTATAGCACATGGAAACCAAAGAAGGTAATATAGTAAAGGTTTGTGAGAATACTGGAACTTTTGGGGCACCTGGGTAGCTCAGTAGGTTAGGCATCCCATTCCTGTTTTCAGGGCAGGTCATGATCTCAGGGTCATGAGATCGAACCCCCCATCAGGCTCTGCACTCAGTGGGGGGAGTCTGCTTGGAGAGTCTCTCCCTTTGTCCCTCCTTCCACTTGCATGTACACACATGCTCTTTCTCTCTCAAAATAAATAAATCTTTAAAAACAATCCTACTGAAACTTTTAAGTCACAGTATCTCCTCTAATACATCCCACATGGACTAAAAACATTTTTAAAAAGGGAAATCTTTAAAAATGAAAAGAAATCACAGATGAATATTTACCAGATATTTGCATGGGAAAGAACTTTCCAAAAGTAAAAGCAATGTAAGATATGATTACATAAAATATATGTAACCAGGACAATATTTTGCCAAGATCAAACACACACATCCTAATTTTCTCCCTTACTCAGGTCCCATCTGGAGCCTCCTCCTTCCGAGGTACAGCCACCTGATGACTTGCACAGAGCAGGCGGAAGCCTGGGAAAAGTGGGGACCACTAAGGGCCCAAATCTGTTTAATCACAATCTAACCCCTCAAGGGCTGGGTGTGACTGATGGCCGCCTACCCTTCTCCAGGAGTTCCCTGAGGCTGAGGCCTGGAGGCCTGCTGCTCTGGGCTGGAAGAATGGTTGGACACAGGGAAGTTAAAATGAAAAAAGCCAGAGGGATTGTGCATGGCAGAAGAAAGTGAGAAGGTAGGAGAACAGAAGTGGTGGAACGTGTATGTCCTGGCTGTGGCTGTTGGATATGGGGACTCAGAAGGAGAATGGGCCTCCGTCTCCACCTCCACACAGTACTTTAGAAAGAGCTGGCCTCTCAGGCTGCCTCTTTACTCACCCAAGAGCAGCCCCATCAAGGGAGACCTGCTGGTGAGGCGCAGGGAGGCCTGGGAGGATGACTTTTCTGGACACCTCTTGATTTACATGTGCTGTGTCTGACACCTGCTCCCAGAAGGTCGTGGAACTGAGTTGAGAGCCCGTGAGCCTGGCAGCATGGTGAGGGCGAGAAGTTGCTCTGCAGAGTCTGGGGATGGATTCCTTGGCCCCTTGGGAGAACATGACAGTCGCCAGAGGCACTATGGCATGTGTTAGAGTAAGCAGTTAGTTAGGTTCTAACAGGATACCTGGAGGCCAGGGATGAGAAAATTATGGCCAGCTATCAGGGGAAGTCAGAGGCCTGTCCGGGCAGCTCGCCAGAAAAAGCTAGATCAACCCAGACAGGCCCAAGATGGTGAGTGCCATGATGGGGAAATCCCTGTCCAAATAAGGAAGAAAAGATGTGGAAATGCTGCTTCCAAGAATTCCTCATCATAAGGAAAGAACATTTCACTCCCTAGTTAACAGCTGTCAATAAAAGAAGAACCCAAGACTCAGGGCACGCAGCTCTCTTCCTCTAGGGCTTGCCTGCTCTCACCTCTCAAGAGCATCCTTTTGCTTTAATAATCTTTTTGCAGTGTTGTGTGCCTGTCCTTGAATCCTTTCTTCTGATAAGAACAAGAACCTCTGGGGACATCTTTGGGATAGCCCGGGTTGATACATCAGGCCCTGAGGTCTCCCCACTTCACCCAGCAACACACCTAATCAAGGAAAGCCCAGCCAAGCCAGGCATCACCACGAAGGTGGCTGGGGACAGAGAGAGAGACAGAAAGAGAAACTGAGAGAGCGAGAGAGAGTCAGTTCACCCCCAGTGGTTGTACCAGTAATGACTCAACTCTATCACTCTATTTGGAACAGAGCTGGAGAAAAGGGTTGGGAATGAGGGAGGTTAAGCAATTCTCTCAACAAACCAAACATGGCTTAATTGGCCTGTTTAAATAATCAGCTCAGCAAAAAATGAAAGAAGAAAAAAGTCCTAAAAATTAATTTCTACCTTCCTACTGCATGCATAAGAGTTTATAAGGAAGACCAGAAAAGTTGCAGATAAAACAAACACATTTATCTGCATACTGAAGCCTTGTATGGAGTGAATTTGTAATCCTGGTGCATTTCCATTTGTCAAAAGCGACCTTAGTAAAATTAAAAGACCAATAGCAAATAAAGGGAAAAATGCCAGAGATTAAACAAATGATTGATATCTTTTGCCGATATAGAACTCTTCCAAATAAATAGGAAATATGCTAAGATTTCAGGGGGAGCAACACGCAAAAAACAATGATAAAAAAATCCCCCAAATAACCAATTTATAAACTGACAAATATCAACGGCTTATAGACATATAAATACCTAACCGGTTAATCAAAACAATAAAAAATAAATAACATCAGGGCCATTTTCACTCATCAGAAGAGGACATATTGTACGAGTTTCCTGAAAATGGAGTGGTCAATATTCACCAGTGACATTCAAAATTCTTATATTTTTTCATCTATTAATTCCACTTTTAGAAAATTATTATAAAGAAGCCATTAGAAATGTGGACCCATTCAATAGTGAAATTCAACATTATTCAAGACTTACGGGAAGATCTGAGACTGTAAATGACAATCTCTTTTCCAAGCTCACAGCTCACAAACAGATAAACTGTTGAGTGTTCTCATAGTAAAGAGAGCCTGGAAGAGAATTTAACTTTATAACTTTTCTTGGTATTGTATTTCATCTTTTATCAAATTTGCAAACCCTATAAATGGTAGGTTGGAGGCACGGTAACAGACACAGTGAATTATGGACCCAGAGAGAGCAAAACAGGGATGGAGACAAGAGTAGGAGAGAGAATCCACAATCAACCCAACTAGCAGTTGCAGTTCAGGGTGAAGAATAAAGAGATGGTGACAGCTCCTCAGTTTCTGGATCCCTAACAATGTTACTTCATATAAATATTTCACCTATCAGAAGTCTCCTACTTGACTGTGTAGGAGACTCACTGGGATCCTTGTTAAAAATACAGATTGCTAGGCCTTACCCCCAGATTGGCAAAGTGGAGAAGGACCAGAAACGCATTTTTAAAATATTTTTTATTTTTAAGTAATCTCTGCAACCAAGGGGGGTTTGAACTTACAACTCTGTGTTAAAGAGTTGCAGGCTTTACTGACAGACCCAATCAGGAGCCCTAGAAAGGCAATCCTCAGATAAGTCCACTTGAAAAATACAGCAAAGCGTTTTGTTTTTGTTTTTGTTTCTGTTTTTTTTTTTTTTAAGTTTTTACTTCTAAATAATAAGCAAATTATTAGCTCAGTTAATAACCAGGGGTGAATCATGCATAGTGAACATAACCAAAGTATGGCACAGTATAAATGGCCAGGGCAGTGTTGCTACCTACCGGCAAATATGGAATATGAGGGATAGAGGCAGAAAGAGGAAGAAGGATGATGCCCAAGAAAGAAAGAATAACAGCATTTACAGGGCTGTGAGATAATAAGAAATATATTTATAAATAATAAATAATAACATATATCATATATATGTATATTATGGGATATACATACATATATGTGTAATAAAATCCATTATATACACACATATACACAACCTGTCCCTGCTAATAAGCTAGTATTTGTTCTTTGACACCAATTGTGACACAGAGCTCCTAAAACCCTTGGAATTTAACAGTAGCGTCTTTTGTTCTAATAAGGTGCCTCTTGGATGGCTCCTGGATGGTGGCTGGTCACCAGAAAGATCAAGCATGCTTGGACCAAGCTGGGGACTTTCATCCCTGCCCCTAATCCCCAGGAAGGGGAGAGGGGCTGAGGACTCAGTCAATGGTTGATCATGGCTAGATGCAAAACCTCCCTAAAAATCCTTCAGCTATGAGTTTGGAGAGCTTCCTGGGAGGTGAACACATCCGCATGCTGGGAGGGTGACTCACCCCAACTCTACTAGACAGAAGCTCTTGTGCTCAGGACCCTTCCCGTCCTCACCCTAGGTATCTCTTCCTCTGGGCATTCATTTGTATCTTTTGAAATATCCTTTGTAATAAATTGGCAATAGTAAGCACACTTTCTTCCAGGGTACTATAAGCCACCCTGGCAAACTATGGAACCTGAAGAGGAGGTCAGGGGATGCTCGGATTTGTAGCCAAGTTGTCGGGAAGTCGGGGGTAACCTGGAGACACTGCTTGTGAGTGGCATCTGAAGTGGGAGCAGTCTTGTGGGACTGAGTCTTTAACAGGCTGCTGGCAAGTGTACTTGAACATGATCCCTACTGTTAGTTTAAACCATCAATATGTGGGAAAGGCCTCTTGATACACTTTTTATGAGAAGTACATGCTCCTATATTTATAAATGAACACTTATTCCAAAAAAAGATTAAAACTTTTTTCTAATTTGAATTAATAAATCTGTCATAGTTACATAAATCTTAGGGGATGGGAATTTGCAAACAGCTCATAAATTTCCTTCTTGAGCAACTTCTCATTAGCAAAAGTCTGAAGAGAACTAGCGCGTTAGCTTGCATGAGGCGTTCAGAAGTCCATGTTCCTACTCACTGATACCAAATGCATTATCCCACAAATGACCTAGTGAGAACACTGATGAGATGGAAGTGGGCTGAAAAAGCCTTTCAGAAATGAAAGCTTCCTTTAAGTTTTCTGGAAAATGTAGGTACCATCTATCCTCCTTGAGCCAAAACTAGAGGTAAAAATAATTCCACCCTAAGCCCCTGTTGGATACTCATGACATTTTACTGCAAAGTTTTGTTCAGTGAATTCCCAAATGACTGTCGATGGCCTGGAAGAATGGCATCTCTGTGCAGGTCACAAGCAGATGAGGAACTGTTCTTGAATTTCAGAATTTCAGTAAAGTATAGAAATTAGAATGGTCCAAGATCCTTGTTGCCTAAGGTTATTGGCTTCACTACCCTCATGGTTGGAGACCGGATTTGAGATGAACTGTGAATAGGGTCACCTCTAATGCCAGTCCCTAATTAAAAAATTTCTTTAGGGGAAGGTCGGTCAGTAATTGGAACCTAGCCTGTGGTTAGAGATGTTTTGGGCCTGCCATCTTTTTCCAAACCTTGAATCTTGTTTTTTCTTCTTCTCTTCTGCACCCCCCAATCTTCTCCCACCCCTCCCCCTCCTTCTCCTCTTTCACCTCCATCTTGGTGTTGTAATCTGACCCTGCAGCTGGGACCCAAACTCCAAAACCTTGACACCAGATTATATTTTTGAGTCTGATGCACCCACTACTACTGGAAGTTTGTACAAAACTTCATACATATTTGCAATTATATATCATAACTACACATATTTACTAATATACATGTTTTATATATAAATAAAATAGCAAGTGTATTATGTAACATGTATTACAGTTGCAGATCATACTACCCTATATAAACATTTGGCTTATTTGTGTCTCTCATGCTTGAGTGTGTAAGACAATCACTTATGAAATCACTTATGAAAAATACAGAATCCTGGTTCCTACCCTCAGATTTGGGAAGGGGGAGGAGAAGCCAGAAAGCATCTTAATTAAGTGCTCTTGGCAATTCTTAAGCAAGTCTGCTTTGAAAAATACAGTGAAGAGTTTTCTTTTACCTTTTCCTTTTCAGTAATATATAAATTACTACCCCCAATGAATCATTAGTGGATAGCATGCACAGTGAAGAGAACAAAAAATGGTTTTGATGTTTTCCCCCGTGCCTCTGGAAATGGCCTCCTTACAGCATTAGCACAAGCAATGAACAAAGTTTTTTTAGGACATCTGAAGAAAATCAGGAGTTTCCCAATGTAAATTACCATAGCAGGGATGAGAGAAACACATTATTTTTTCCTGCCCTGGCATCCATGCTTGAGCAGATACTGTCCCAGTAAGCAAAGTTCTGGTATTTATTTATTTATTTGTTTGTTTGTTTATTTATTTATTTTTACAGAATATAGTTTTCTGATTACCTGGAGTTTGTTCTTTTAGAGATAGAGAGCTAGGGAGGCAAAGTCTTATCTATGGTGAAGAATGGATTCTGACTACAAACAACAAAATGAAATTCAAAGTTGTCTCCTAGCTACTGATCTTAGCTGGCATCTGAGAAATTTTGTAAAGGACACTGACCCTCATGAGCTGACCCCAACATCCTAGCATGCAGAACATCAAAGGGATTCATGCACATAAACTAAAGGGGGAAAAAAAAAACACCCAAACCTAAACCCTAAGAGGCTGAGTGCTCTTTTTGAAAAACAACTTTGATACAAAGACTATACAATTATGCAAAACTCGGGTCAGAGAAAAATTGGGTAAAATGATCTCAGATTGTCTTAATTTCAAAGAATGAATTTCTTCATGTTAAACATATAGCCTATGGGTTCTGGCTTCTGTTACCTTCCAAAATAAAGCGAGAAACAGTTTTCCTTATATATATTTTTTTGTTCCTGGCTTCTAAGGCTCTGCTTGTTAAGTAGATTTTCTGAGCGCATGGGAAAGATAAAAGCCTTTTTCATGTGGGGCACAGGGAAAGTGGTAGGGAAGGACTGGAAAAATGTTTTCTCTAATAACCTGCCCAAATTAGGTAAGCCCAGGGGGTGAGCCAAAAGATCTGATAATTATTTTTTTTAAGTAGAAATTGAATGGCCGAAAAGAGAGAGGGCAATAAATGGAATGGGCAGTGAGTCGAGCTCCTAATTCTAAGCATTTAAGAAATGTTTTGTAATGAAGGTGGTTGCCCACATGCATGTTCACCCAGAATGAAAGTGAATGAAATCCCTTAGAAGACCTTTGATCAGGGACTCTCCCCTGACAGCAGTCAGCTTGTGCTGAGAAGGAAGCACTCCATCCTGTCATGGGCGGGACATCACTGCCACCACTCAATTAGACAAAGGGGGACACCCTGGGGTTTACAATTCTTGAGGAGCCCCAATTAATTTATGCACCTGCTAGTGTGTGCCAAGCTGAGTTAAGATTTTTTTTACATTTTTATATACTTTCTCTCAAAAATATTCATATTTATTAATGTTGGCTTAGTAATGTTATTCCCCTGCAGAGAAAAGGAAACGTGTTCATCACAGCATTCTTGCCTACTTCCTCTCCCCTTCCTCCTTGTTTTAATTAACAATTGCTCAGTGCCCTGAGGGCTGTCATTAATTAAAAGATTTTTTAAAAAATCCTTCAGGAATAAGTAGAACTGATATTTTCCTCTTTTTAAACCTGAATGTGGTTTTAAGGTTTACTTTGTAGTGGGTTTTTTTTTTTTTTAATGGTCCTCTCCTTGTGATTAAATTTATTTCCGAAAGACTCAGTGGTTGATTTTATGCAAATGTAGGATTTTTCAATATAGGAAATAAAATCTCTTGATGTTTTATTAATTCATGCTTTCCTCAGAGTTTGGTAAAAGAGCTTTCACACCATGGGAATTATGTTTTATAAAAGAAAAAATAAACATTAGCAACTCTTGTAATTGGGAAAGTGTACATTTTGGTAAGTCCTTTTTTCCATTGTTTAAGAAGAAGGTAAAGATGTGCTTGGGATTTAAAAGAATTCACTGATGAAGGCAGATGGAGGAGATAACTGGTTAGTACATGTGCCTTCAAGCCATTAGGCTGTGACTTATACTATCTAATTACTAGTTCGACCACTGATAGAATTTTTTTCTCCCTCTAGTCTATGAAAAAACAGATTAAATAAGAGACTATAAAGGGACCAAAATGATTCCAAAGGTGGCTTAATGAAAAAAGAATAAAATGTTCTGCAGTTTTATGGAAGGTTATAAACCTTATGAAGTGAACCGTTTTCTGATGATAAAATGTTGCTGGAAAGGCGGTCCAGAACCTTCTGTCACACAGGAGAGCAGTGTCTCTTCCAGGACCAAGGTCATCAGGAGAGGCTTACAAATATTTTACTGTGACTCAGATCCCTTTTGTTGCAGGTTCTGAACTCCGCTTACAATGTTAAAATACTGTAATGCAAACCATGGAAATGAACTTTAAAAAATCACATGCACTTGTTTTGAATTATAAAAGCCAGTTTGTCTTCATTGAAGTCTCCTTGCCAGGAAATGCTTAGTGAAAAAATAACCGAGTTCTTTCTTTATGCTCTTGTCTCCTTAGTCTCTTTCAGGGTGTGATATGCCCAAGGGCCACCACACCAGCACACACATGTTTCAGAGCTTTCTTCTCTAGGCAAGCCCCCTTCACTTCTTCTCACCACATCCTCTCCTCCTCCAAGTGTGGGAACACTCTATGACTACCTTTTGGGACACACTGCCCCAACTACTCTTTATTCTATTTCTCAAAGACAGTTACAACTCTGTGAAAAATAACCTTCAGAAGTCATCAGTTCTGAGTTTGTGTAGTTCTAACTACTTCTTGACCTTTTGACTTAAAATACCTTTAAAATCTTGAAAGCAATATAAATACATCATGAGAAATTTAACAATTATGGAAAAATTCACCTAAAGTTTGGCAATCTTGAAACTGCCATATTATTTTAGGGTATTACATAATTATATTTTAATGTGATAATCATAGTTAATATCTTGGATTATATTCTACTTTTCCTATTAATATTAGACCAAAGACATTTACATGCTGCTATCCAGTCATTTATCAAATTGTAATATAGCTAGGTAGCCTTCATCAAGTAGACAGACTAACATTTACTTAATCATCCCTTCACATTATGATGTTTAGATCATTCCAATATTGCAATTAGGAATAATGCTGTCTTGAATATTTTCATGCCTAGTATCATTTCTTTAAGAGATCAGCCACAGCAACTTTCAAGATATGTCTCCAAAGACAAAAAAAAACAAAAGCGAAAATGAACTTTTGGGACTTCATCAAGATCAAAAGCTTCTGCACAGCAAAGGAAACAGTCAACAAAACAAAGAGGCAACCCACAGAATGGGAGAAGATATTTGCAAATGACAGTACAGACAAAAGGTTGATATCCAGGATCTATAAAGAACTTCTCAAACTCAACACACACAAAACAGATAATCATATCAAAAAATGGGCAGAAGATATGAACAGACACTTCTCCAATGAAGACATACAAATGGCTATCAGACACATGAAAAAATGTTCATCATCACTAGCCACCAGGGAGATTCAAATTAAAACCACATTGAAATACCACCTTACACCAGTTAGAATGGCCAAAATTAGCAAGACAAGAAACAATGCGTGTTGGGGTGGATGTGGAGAAAGGGGAACCCTCTTACACTGTTGGTGGGAATGCAAGTTGGTGCAGCCACTTTGGAGAACAGTGTGGAGATTCCTTAAGAAATTAAAAATAGAGCTTCCCTATGACCCTGCAATTGCACTACTGGGTATTTACCCCAAAGATACAGATGTAGTAAACAGTAGTAAATGTAGTAGTAAATGATGTAGTAAAAGGGCCATCTGTACCCCCATGTTTATAGCAGCAATGGCCATGGTCGCCAAACTGTGGAAAGAATCAAGATGCCCTTCAACGGACGAATGGATAAGGAAGATGTGGTCCATATACACTATGGAGTATTATGCCTCCATCAGAAAGGATGAATACCCAACTTTTGTAGCAACATGGACAGGACTGGAAGAGATTATGCTGAGTGAAAGAAGTCAAGCAGAGAGAGTTAATTATCATATGGTTTCACTTATTTGCGGAGCATAACGAATAACACCCAGGACATGGGGAGATGGAGAGGAGAAGGGAGTTGAGGGAAATTGGAACGGGAGATGAACCATGAGAGACAATGGACTCTGAAAAACAACCTGAGGGTTTTGAAGGGGCAGGGGGTGGGATGTTGGGAGAGCCAGGTGGTGGGTATTATGGAGGGCACACATTGCATGGAGCACTGGGTGTGGTGCAAAAACAATGAATTCTGTTATGCTGAAAAGAAATTAAAAAAAAGAGAGAGAGAGAGACTCAGAATGGAATTAATGGGTTAAAACATGTGAAGCTTACATGGGTTTTAAGATACATATATTTTACCTATCTTACATATATCTTAAGATATAGTGACAATGTCAAGTTTTGGTCTCCAAAAGTGATAAAAGTACGTTTATTTTCTGATTTTTGTTTTAAAACCATTTCCAATTTACAGAAAAATGAAAAGACTAGTACAAAGAACTGCTTTATACCCCTTGCCCAAAGACCCCAATCAAATTTCACCAATTGCCCCAATCATGTCCTCTATAGCAAAAGCACCACTGCAGAATCCTATATGTTCCCTGACTGCCATATCTCTTTAGTCTCCTTCAATCTGGAGCAGATCCTCAATCTCTCCTTCACCTTCATTTTGAAGATTACATAACCGACATCAGTTTCAATGTCTCTATCATCATCTGAAATGCAACAAAAATAAGGCAGATCTAGCCATCTTTCTCTTAAAGCCAACTCTCCTTGAATTCTTACTTTCTATCCTCTTTCTTCCAACAATCTATGCTTAAAACTTTTCCTTTCCTTTAGTCCACACAAAATTACCAAATTGTTAAATATTATTATCCAGCTGTCACTCGGTAACTTACTTACACATTTCATTAGTGCCTCAAACTCAACACATTCATCATTCAACTCATTAGTTTCTTTTCAACACCACCACCTCCTCAGCTTCCTATCTCTATAAATAACCTCTGAATGGCACCAACATTGGCCAAGTGGACCAAGTCAGTGTGAGGAAAGATAGGCAGCAGGAAAGCATGGGTGTATATTTGGCAACAACATGGTCCTGTGTGCTAGAAGAGTAGGTAGGACTAGAAGAAGGAGGGAATAAAGTGAGAATAAGCCTTTAAATGCTGCACTAAATCATTCAATTTTATTTGTGCCCTCTTTATGGACTAAACTGTAAGCATTTTAAGGCCATAGCTATTTTAAAAACTGTCTTATAACCATAGCACTAACTAGCTTTTCATATATAGAGAGTGTTAAATAAAAGTTTGTTTATAGGGGCACCGGGGTGGCTCAGTGGGTTAAAGCCTCTGCCTTCAGCTCAGGTCATGATCCCAGGGTCCTGGGATCAAGCCCCATATCGGGCTCTCTGCTCAGTGGGGAGCCTGCTTCCTCCTCTCTCTCTCTCTCTGCCTGCCTCTCCGCCTACTTGTGATCTCTCTCTCTCTCTGTCAAATAAATAAAATCTTAAAAAAAAAGTTTGTTTATAAAGTTGACAAATTATATTGGAACTTACAGCCTTTGAGAGTCCATCCTCTACTACAAATTACTTTCCTCTCTAAATGTGGCATGGCTATTTCTAACTATAATCATTGGATTTGGAAAAATGGGCAATCACCTTAACTCTAAACCGCAGTGGCAGGACTGGGTACACTAATTTAGCAAAAGATAAACAAATGCTTATTGAGGGACTGGTATTTTTATATTAACTTAATTGATGCCTTACTTAATTTAGTAAGTGCTAACCATTTGGGAAGTAAAAGTATGAAAATTTAAAACTCTAATTGTTTTTTAAAAAAGATTTATTTATTTATTGAGAAAGAAAGTGAGAGAACATGGCAAGGAAGGGCAGAAGGAGAGGGAGAAGGAAACTGAAGCAGACTCTGCACTGAATGCAGAGCCTGATGCAGGGCTCAATCTCATGACCCTGAGATCACAACTTGAGCCAAAACCAAGAGTTGGACACTTAACTGACTGCACCACCCAGGTGTCCCAGTTAAGTGGTCTTTTTACAAAGATGGACATACTGGCTTAATTTTCAAAGAATCTTTTTAAAAAAAATTATTAGACTTCCAGTTTTCATAAGCAAATAAGGAAAGACTAGTGGCTAATGCTTATAGAGAGAAA
This sequence comes from Enhydra lutris kenyoni, assembly GCF_002288905.1. Taxonomy (NCBI): domain Eukaryota; kingdom Metazoa; phylum Chordata; class Mammalia; order Carnivora; family Mustelidae; genus Enhydra; species Enhydra lutris. The sequence continues at coordinate 40,710,293 of NW_019154101.1, read as the reverse complement.
AAGCATGTATCTGGCTGTATTTTTATGAGACAAGTTGCATGTTCCTATCTAATTTATGGCAATAAATTCTGCATTAAAGACAAGAAAGTTGTTCAGTCAGCAACCTAATTCTATACCTCAAGGAACTAGAAAAAGAAGAAAAAGCTAAGCTCCAAGTTTGGGAGAATAAAGGAAATAATAAGATTAGAGCAGAAATAAATAAGATAGAGAATAGGGAGAAAATAGAAAAAAATAAGTGAAACTAAGTTTGTGTTTTTTTTTTTTTAAGATTTACTTATTTTAGAGGAGCAGGGGCAGAGGGAGAGAGAGAGGAAGTCTTAAGCAGGCTCTGTGCTGAGCCTGTAGCCCCTTGAAGGGCTCGATCTCACAACCCTGAGATCATGACCTGAGCTGAAACCAAGAGTTGGATGCTTAACCAACTGGGCCACCCAGGTGCCCTGAAACTAAGAATTTTTTTTAAATAAACAAAATTGGAAAACCCTTAGCTAAACTAATAAAGATAAAAAAGATTCAAATAAGTTAAATCAGAAATGAAAGAGGAGACATTATGACAGATGTTTTGGGAAGAAAAGGCCATAAGGAACTGTTATGAATCACTGTATGCCAACAAATTGAATAACACAGAAGGAATGGATACATTCTTAGAAATATACAACCTACTAAGAAGGAATCAAGAAGAAACAGAAAGGATGAACAGACTAATAATAAATAAGAAGATTGAATCAGTAATTAAAAAAAAAAAAAACAAAACTCCTAGTGAAGAAAATCCAGGACCAGATGACTTTATGTAATTCTGCCAAACATTTAAAAGAGAATTAACATCAATCTATCTTAGGGTCTTTCAAAGAATGGAAGACGAGGGAATACTCCAAATTTATTTTATGAGAATCTTATCAGCATCACCCTGATATCAAAGTCAGATGAAGATACCACAAGAAAAGACAACCACAGGTCAACATCCCTAATGAACATAGACACAAAAATCCTCAGTAAAATACTAGCGAACCAAATTCAGCAGCACAATAAAAATGATTATATACTATGTCCAATTGCTATTTATCTCTAGGATGCAAGGGTGTTTTAACACATGCAAATCAATGTAACTAACTACATTAAAATAACAAAAGATAAAAACTATATGATCATCTTAGTAGATGCAGAAAAGCATTTAACAAAATTCAACATCCATTTGTGAGAAAAACTCTCAACAAAATGAGTACAGAAAAACTTACCTCTACATAATAAAGGCTATACACAGGAAGTCCAGAGCTAACATCACAATCAATGGGGAAGAACTAGTATAAGATAAAGATGTCCACTTTCACTATTTCTAGCAACATAGTACTGGAAGTTCTAGTCATTAGACAGTAAAAAGCAATTAGACAGTAAAAAGAAATAAAGACATCCCAGTTAGAAAGAAAGAAATAAAACTATGTCTATAAATCGTATCATATGATCACATATGTAGAAAACCCTAAAGATTCAACAAAAAAAACCTCATAGAACTAATAAGCAAATCAGTAAATTGTAGGATACAATCTCAATATACAAAAGTTAGTGGTATTTCTATACACTAATAACAGATGAAAAGAAAATTAGGAAAATCACATATACAAGAGCATCAAAAAAGAATAAAATACTTGTGAATAAACTTAACCAAGAAGAGAAAGACTGGTTCACTGAAAATTATAAAATGCTGCTGGAGGAAATTAAAGACACAGATAAATAGAAAGACATTCAATGTTCAAGAATTGGAGGAATTATTTATTGTTAAAATGCTCATACTACCCAATGTGATCTTCAGATTCAGTGTAATCTCTATCAAAATTCCAATTGCATTCTTACAAAAATAGAAAAAGAAAAAGAAATCTTACAGTTCATATGAAACCAGAAAAAGCCTCGAATAACCAAAGCAATCTTGAGCAAGAAAAAAGCTGGAGGCATCACATTTACTAATTTCAAAATATGTTACAAAACTACAAGAATAAAAATAGGTATATAGACCAATGGAATAGAATAGAGAATCCAAAAATAAATCCATGCACTTACGGTCAACTGATTTTTGACAAAGGTACCAAGAATACACAATGAGGAAAGGATAAAGTTTCTTCAATAAATGGTGTTGGGAAAATTGGATATCTATATGTAAAAGAATGAAATTGGGCTCTTATCTTAAACCATATACAAAAAATCAACTCAAAATGAATTAAAGACTTAAATGTAAGATCAGAAACTGTGAAATTATTAGAAGAAAACATAGGGAAAACGCTTCTCGATATTGGTCTTGGCAATGATTTTTTGGATATGACACAAAAATCATAGGAATTAAAAGCAGAAGTAGACAAGTGGGATTGAGTCAAACTAAAAGGCTTTTGAACAATCAATAGAGTGATATGGCAACCTAAAGAATGGAAGAAAATTGTTACAAACCATATAGCTGATGTGGCATTAATATTCAAAATATATAAAGAAGACCTGGAATATAATGTATGCTAATCATAATTCAATAAAAAATAAAATGCCCCAGGATAAAAAAAAGTTGACTAAAATATATAAGAAACTCATACAACTCAATAGGAATAAAGCAAAGAATGTGATTAAAAAAATGGGCAGAGGGCTGTAATAGACATTTTATTTTATTTTATGTTATTTTTTTAGAGAAAGAGCGAGCACAAATAGGGGATAGAGGGGCAGAGAGAGGGAGAGAGAGAATCTTAAGCAGGCTCCATGTCTAGCAGAGTTCCCAATGCAGGACTCGATCTCATAACACTGAGCCAAAATCAGTCAGATGCTCAACTGACTGAGCCCAGGTGCCACTGGAATAGACATTTCTTTAAAGAAGACATGCAAAGGGCTAACAGGTACATGAAAAGATGTTCACCATCAGTAATCATCAGGAAAATACAAATGAAAACCCCAATAAGATCAACTCACACCAGTTAGGATGGCCATTATAAAAAAGACAAAAGATAACACATATCGGCAAGAATGTGGAGAAAAAGAAACTCATGTACAATGTTAGTAGGAATGTAAATTGGTGCAGCTGCTATGGAAAACAGTATGGAGGTTCCTCAAAAACTTAAAAATAGAAATATCATATGATCTAGCAATTCCATTTCTGAGTGTACATCCAAAGGAAATGAGGTCAATAACTTGAAGAGATAGCTGCACTTTCATGTTCTTTGCACATTATTCACAATAGTCAAGATATGGAAACAAACTAAATATCTGTCAATGTGTGAATGGATAAAGAAAATGTGAGATATAAACAATGAAATATTATTTAGCTTTAAATAAGAAAGAAATCTTGCCTCTTGTGACAATATAGGTGAACCCAGAGGACACTATGCTAAGTGAAATAAGTCAGACATAGAAAGATAAATGCTACATAATCTCACTTATGTTTGGAATCTACAACAGTCAAATTCATAGAAGCAGAAAGTAGAATGGAGCTATTAGGGGAAGGGGAAGAAGGAAATGGGGAGATGCTGGTGAAAGAGTGCAAAGTTGTGGTTATGTGAGGTGAAAAATTTCTGAAGATCTAATGTATAGCATGGGTGACTATCATTAACAATACTGAAATGTATACTTAAAATTTGCTAAGAGGGTAGATCTTAAGTGCTTGACTGCCAAAAAAAAAAAAAAAGGAAGAAAATGGTACGTTATGTGAAGTGATGGATATGTTAATTAGCTAGATTGTGACAATCATTTCTCAATGTATACATACATCAAGTTGTACACCTTAAATATACACATTTCCTGTTTGTCAATTATACCTCAATAAAGCTAGGGGGAAAAAAGGTAATGTGTGTGTTCTGTCTTGCTCCCTACTGGCTGTGTGACCAGGGTAAGGTACTTAATTACACCTCAAATTCACTGTTTGTAAAATGGAGATAATGATAATAGTTCCTACCTCATTAGAGTTACTGTATTAAATAAGTTAATATATGTGAAGAGCATATAACAAATGGTGAGGAGGGATGATACTCTCCTCAGGATGTTTTGAGCTGCAATAATCTTAAATCCAATCAATTCTGATTATGAATGCTTATTGATTCAATCAATATTTGTTTTTATCTTGGTATCAGATGTATAAGACATAATTCCCATCCTCAAAGAACATCACATGGTAAATATTTGAGAAGTAAAATAATATTTTTGGGAAAAGAAGATGCGGTGGTTAATTTTATGTGTCCACTTGACTGAGTATCTCTGGGTATGTGTGTGAGGGTGTTTCTGGCCAAGATTAGCATTTGAAATAGTAGAATCAGTAAAGCAGACTGCCCTCCCCAGTGTGGGTGGCCATCATCCAACCCACTGATATCCTGAATAGAACAAAAAGGGGGAGGAAGGCGGGCTTTGATCATTTTGCTTCCTGACTGCCTGCTTGAGCTGGGACATCGGTCTTCTCTGGCCCTTGTGCTGGGATTTACATAGCAGGCTCTTCTGGTTCCCAGGCCTTGTCCAGTTTGAAAAGGCCATACTGTGGGACTTCTCAGCCTCATAATCATGTGAGCCAATTTGTAATCATAAATCTCTTCCTGAATATATCTCATATTGATTCTCTTTCTTTGGAGAACCCTGACACAGAAGGCATGCTTCCTTTCTCTTGCCAGGTACTTATCTCAGTTGGTAAGAGAAAAAAATCTATCTTCTCTCTGCTCAATAGATTCTTGGATGAATCCCTTCTAGTCCTTCTCTAGTTCTCTTTACTAGTTCTCATAAGGGGGAAGAGTGGCTTGGCTTATCTAATTGATTCTGTTATTCATGGGGCCATGTGCCACTATGACCAGTATTACTGCATAGAAATATAATGCACTTTTGGGTTCAGATCAGCCTGATACTGGACAGGTGAGCATGCCCAAAGCTCTCAGTCTTTCTCTACTACTGTCACCTCCCTCTTCCTCCTTCCCACCAACACACTGAGTGTATTCTCACTTAGATCCACTCATGTATGCTACAACATGGATGAACCCTCTCAAAAATATTGTGCCAAGTGAAAGATGCCAGTCACGAAAGGCCATATATTGCATGTTCTCATTTACAGGACTCATCAGAACAGGTAACTCTATAAAGAAAAGTAGTCTAGTGGTTATCCAGGAGTTGGGAGTGAATGAGGGAGAGTGATTTGTTTAGGGGGGTGATGAAATTGTTCTAAAATTGCATGCAGTGATGGTTACACAACTCTGCAAATACAACAAAAAAACACTGAACTGTATAAACAGGTGAACTTTGCAGTATACAAATTATATCTGGTCAAGCTATTAAATAAGAGAAAATAAAGATCCCTTATTACCCATGTGCCCCAATCTCCCAGGTATACGGGGTTACTTCACCACCATTTCATATTAAATATATAAAATTCAGACACATAACTTTTCTCTGTTTATATTTATTGATCTATAACTTATAAGGAAAGCATGACTAAGGGTGGAAACTATACATTCCACTGATTTCTTACTTATCCCACTCAAAAAGTTCAAACTGCTCTTCCTCTATATTATCTTCATGTTCTGTGACAGATCATGTGTTTTCTTCCAACTAAAGAATTCCTAGGCACTCCCAACTTCCTTCTCTTCCCCCTTCTTACTCTTCACTGCTTCCTTTCCTCCTTCTCCTCCCCCTACTCTTCTTTTCAAGGCAACATCCACTTTCCAAGTTTTAAAATCTTGTCTTTATAAAAGCTTGCCTTGCTTGTTATTATGATGATGACATTTGATTCTCCTTGATTCATTAGAAACACTGAACATTTATTATATACCAGGTTCTGTGCTTACTACTGAACATCCCAAGATAAATGACCCAATTTCAGTCTTGGAGAGATTTCGGTCTAAGTGAAGTGATGTGATATGCATGTACCTGCATGCGAATAGTTTTATGACAACATAAAACTATGCAACAAATATGGGATGAGAGTATAACTAGTTTCAATCAGAAGAAATGGGATAGTCTCTCAATCCAAGCAAATCTTTCTACATTTGCCATATTGTCAGTTGATTTCAGAGTTCTTCAAGGTACCACGAACCAAACTGCAAAATTAAAGAGCAACATATAGGATTTAGAATTGGCCCCTGTACATAAAGAAGCCTACTAGCTAATTTTATATTCATGTGGAATCATAGATATTAAAGGAATTCAACTGTAAATCTGAAATCCTAATAGAAGGAACCAAAAGAATGTGAGGACACTAAAAAATAGAACCAAAGTTTGAAAGAGTGAATATTTCTGAATCACAAAATGAAACTCTTTTATAGACACAAACAAACCCAAACCAACCCAAACCCACTCCTTATTTCGAAGTAAGGAAATAGGTACAATACCTCTGAAGGCTAGATCCTCTCACACGTCAATGGGATCCCTGTACAACTCACGTTCACTTGGAGAAAGCTACCCTCTGAGACACAGAAACAAGAAGCAAGCTTAGCTCTGTAGCACCCTGCAAAGAGGAACTAAGACTAGTTTGTCGGTCCATGATGCTGCTGCCCACTTTTCCTTATATATTCTGATAGGCACTTTGGCATTTCATGAATAGATCTCCCAAAACACATAGACTCCCGAGTTAGTTACTGGGCTTTTTGATGCATAAGGTACCTCTCCGGGTCATCTGAATGCAATAAGCATGGTAAAGAGAAATGGTAAGCAAAGATCTTTGTCTGCAGGTTCCAAGGCCTCAAATCCCACTTCTTTACTTTATATGGCGGCTGATGACACATCTCTCAGACCTCATCTCCACATGGCTTCATATCAATTAATCTCCCGGCCCTTCCCACGTAGCTGATTTTCCAAAGTCACCCACCACCTGCTTCTAGCTGGAACTCTCTGGCACGAGCAGCCTGTCCTCCTGGCAGCTGTACCCATGTGGGGGTGCCATCACCACGTTCATCCTTAACCAGACACTCGCCTGTGCTTCTTCTTGCACCGCCTGGTTCAACCCTGGGTGATGCCTTGTTAGGAATATCTCTTCTCAATTTTCTATTATGTGCTCAGTGTATGTGTGTGTAATGAATAAATAAACTTATTCTATCATCCTTTAAAATTTACACAAAGCTGAACAGAATAGTTTTTCCACAGTTCATTTACCAGTCCCTAATAGGTACCTTCTACGACTGCTTTAGGGACCCAAAAAGAATGGGGAACACGCCAAGTTTTAAAACCCGCAGGATCAGAGAAAATGAAACTTGCTACTATCTTTTCATGTCTTTAAAGTGATAGGGCAATAAGGAAGCTGCTAAATCAGAATCAATCTAAAAAAATTTTTTTTTTCCTTTGGGAGTGATTGAGAGGGAGCATAAAAAGATGTCAGGCTAACAGATGGATTACTGCTCTTTCAGACTTGCAACCAGAAAACAAGGCCAGGCTGTGGATCTTGGTGTGAAATTGCAAGTCTTCTATCTATTTCAGGAGATCATGCTGGAACCGCTGATTTCATTTTCTTGCCATCCACCACTTCTCTTACGTACACAGCAGCTGCTACACCTCACGAGTGCTGGTCAAGGACAGGGCTAGAGTTATATTTCTGCACATTTTCCTGTTCCTAACTTTTTTTTTTTTTTTGGTGTGTACCAATATATAAAATTTATAAAAGTGGAGGAGCTTGTAAATATATGTTGCCCTATAGCAGATAATTCCTAAGATTGCATTACATCATTGAAAAGCAAAATACTGACTGCAATAGCACTTTCCAACCTCTTCTAAGGTCATTTTCCACCAGGTGACCTCTTGTTCTTTCCCCCTTTCCCATCCTCTACACACAGTTGTTCATCACTGCTGCATTTATATAACCTGTGTGCCTTAAGTATCTTTTCATTTTCTGAACATTCCCATTACCCTCCTCCCCACCAAATTTATTTTTTATTTGCTGACACCAATAAAAAGGGATATGCCAAGTCCAAGCTCATACTGGGTTTAGTATTTTTGAATCTGCTCTCTGTATTTCTCTTCTAGACTTATTTTCATTAAAAGAAAAAGGCTAATAAAACACATTGCCTTAATCAAGTACAATATGGAAGGGCAAAAATTCAGACAGTGAAGCAAGATGGTACTGTCTCATCACAAATCACACTACAGAGGTAACTATAGCCCCTGCATATAAAGCTGGGCTTATGCTTTGATCTTCAAATATAAAAGTCTAAGTTTTACTTTAGTTGAGTCATTTATTATTCAAATGACATAGTTTGATCTCATTTTCCTGGACTTTATATTTTCTTGCTCACCTTGACACTGGGAGAATTTTAAATATTTTAAATATCCTTTGTATTTATAGTCTGGTTTTTGGATATAAAACACTTTTAGTGTTTTATCATAAGGCAGTAAGTTTAATAGCAAATAGTCCCATAATCTACCAGCAAAGTGGCTCTAAATTTTTAACAGAAGTATGTCTTACTTCATTTTCTGAATCAACTAATTGAAAAGCCATCAACGATGACATAGCATTCTAATGTCAAAGAGAAGTCAAGAAAGTATGGTCCTAGTGTTGCCATTTATAGTTGTGTGTCATTGAGAAAATGATATCATTGCTCTGGGTCTTTAAATGTTTAGATCTGGATTCTGTGGTTCTTGAAATTTTTTAGGTCATAGATTCTTTTGAGAATCAGATGAAAATTGGTTTTTCTATCACCCACACAAAGACACACTTTTTTTCCCCACATTATTTAACTCTTTGTTGTAAGATCATGGTTAACAGCCAGTTCTGGGCCAAGTTTGAATTCCACCTTCACCATTTAATGGTTCTGTAATTTTGGGAAAGTTACCAATCCTCTCTAAGCTTTACTTCCTTATCCATTGAGTGGACAAAATAACACTTACTTCATAGGGCCATTATTGATTGTAATATATAAAAAAATAACTCAGTGCCTGGCATATAGTGGGCCTTAAATAAATGATAGGTAAAAAAAAATCCCTAAAGACAAAACCATTGAATTAAATTATCCCTAATAACATTTAATGTTTAAATTTTACTCTATGGATGTGTTTATTTATTTAAGAAAGAGAGAAAGCATATGCATGTGAAAGGGTGGGGTGGATAGGGGCAGAGGAAGAGCAGAGAGAGAGAGAATGTCAAGCAGAGAGTGTGGAGCCTGACTCGGGGTTTGATTTTAGCACCCAGAGATCACAACCTAAGCTGAAATCAAGAATCAGATGCTCAACTGACTGAGCCACCATGTACCCCTCTATGCATTTATGTTTTGTCTTTTGTTTTTAATAACTTTAATTTTCAGAGCAGTTTTACGTTCTAAGAAAAATTGAACAGAAGGTACAGAGATATCCCATATACTCCCAACCCCTACACATGCATGGCCTCCCCCTTATCAAGATCTTCCACCAGTGGCACATTTGTTACAACTGATGAATCTACATTCACACATCCATTATTATCCAAAGTCCATGGCTTACGTTAGGATTCACTCTTGTTGTAATTCTTTGGGACTGGACAAAGGCGGAGTATCATGCGTCCAGTATTATTGTATCATAAGAGAGTTTCACTAAAATCCTGAGCTCTGTTGATCCCCTCCTTGCCCCAAACCCTGGCAACCACTGATCGTTATACTTTCTCCATAGTTTTGCCTTTTCCAGAATATCATATTGTTGGAATCATATAGTTCATATGATTCATGCTGGCTTCTTTCACTTAGTAATATGCATTTACATTTCCTCCATGTCTTTTCATGGCTTGACAGCTCATTTTAGTGCTGAGTAATATTCTATTGCCTGGATATAACACAGTTTATTTATTCATTCACCTACTGAAGAACATCTTGGTTGCTTCCAAGTTTTGACAGTTATGAACAGAGCTGCTATATAAACATCTGTGTGCAGATTTTTGTGTAGACCTAAGTTTTCAACTCCTTTGGGTAAATACCAAAAAACAAGATTATTGGATCATGCAGTAACAGTATGTTTAGTTTTGTAAGAAACTGCCAAACTGTCTTCCAAAGTGGCTATGCTATTTTGCATTTCCACCAGCGATGAATGAGAGTTCCTGTTGTTCCCCATGCTTGCCAGCCTTTGGTGCTGTCAGTGTTTTGGATTTAGGCCATTCTAATAGGTACGTGTAGTAGTATCTCATTGTTCGTTCAGTTTGCCTTTCCTGGATGACCTACATCGTGGAGCATCTTTTCATACGCTTATTTGCCATCTGCGTATCTTCTTTGGTGAGGTGTCTGTTAAGGTCTTATTCAGAGGTCTATTTTAAAATCAACTTCTTTGTTTACTTACCGTTGAATTTTAAGAGTTCTTTTTGTATTTTGGATAATAGTTCTTCATCAGATATATTTTTGTATACATTTTCTCTCAGTTGATGGCTTGTCTTTTCATTCATTGGACAGTGTCTTTTGCAGAACAGAAATTTTTAATTTTAGTGAAGTCCAGTTTATCAATTACTCTTTCATAGAGCATGCTTAAGGTGTTGTATCTAAAACGTCACTGCCAAACCAAGGTCATCATCTATTTTGTCTTTCAGGAGTTTTGTATTTTGCATTTTGCATTTATTTTTGTTATCCACTTGAGTTAACTTTTGTAAAGGATATAAGATCTGTATCTAGATTCCCCCCCCTTTTTTTTGCCTATGGCTATTCTAGCTGGTATTTAATTTTATTTATAAACAAATAATATTTATTTATTACTTCATCATAGTACTTAAGTCTCCATCTACCAAGCAGGCATCACAGAAGGTTGTTTTTCAAAATATTTTTGGGGGAAAAATTGGGGAGTTGGCTGCAGGGGAGGTATTCCACTAAACAATGTGTGAATGCACTGCACAGATTTCTCTCTTTGAGGTTTGCAATGTTCACAGCATATTATAAGTTCTGGTGAGTCCTAAAGTAAGGAAAATATACTAAGGGGTTATCTCAGTGTTTCTCAAACTTATTTCATTGGGTTATTCTTTTTTTTTTTTTTTTACCCCAAATCCTGTTAATTTTTCAAGAATTAGTGTTTCAAGACACACTTCAGGAAAAGCTCATTCAGTCTGTTATTCTTTTCTCTCCTTCAGTCTCATTTCCTTATTTATTCAGAGGCCACTGTGTACAGCGGACATCAGTATTGCTGAACTGTTAAGTTCATATAAAAATAGCTATCCAAGACGGATGATATGTTTTGTCTGTGTTGACAGGGCCTAAAACACAGCCTAATCAATCAATCAATCAGCCAAAATTCTTGACACACTGAACACCAACGGCTAAAATTATGCTTGCAATCAAATGTAGTGAGACACTCCTTGATAAGACCACAGTCTCAACATTCATACCCTACAAATACTGAATATTAAGAGTGCTTCACACAGTCATCATCCAGAGATACATGGGATGGCTGACATCCATTCAGTCACCTCATCAAAGGATTCAACTGAGAGTTATGGAAAACAATTTGGAAACTATAAGTAGCTGCTGAATTGATGCATCATTGAGACCATCATTCTGGTATTGGGGGCTCTGAATGTCTGGTGTGAAAATTTGGGTAATCACAGTAGACTTAGGATACAGATTTGATATTAGTTAAATGCCTTTAGCTAGACTAAAATTTAACAGATGCTTAGAAAATTCAAATCCTTTTTCCTTTATTTAGTCTAGATCTTCCAAAAAATCTTACTACTTTCCTCTTTGACTTTTTATCTAGATACACATAGTATTTCTGCACTAGTGACCCGAATTGTGACCAGAAACTTGGATTACAGAAGTAGGAAGTAAAATATTAAAAAAAAAAAAAAACCCTGAGAAAGAAATATCATGCAAAAAAACAAAAACAAAAGCAAAAACCCCCAAGGGAAACAAAAACCACAGCCACAGACAAACAAACAAAAACTCAAACAACCCCAAAACATGAAAAAATGAAAAAAAAAGAAAAGAAAAGAAAGAAAGCAAAAACAAGGGACACCTGGGTGGCTCAACGGGTTAAGCCTCTGCCTTCGGCTCAGGTCATGATCTCAGGGTCCTGGAATCAAGCCCTGCATTGGGCTCTCTGCTCAGCAGGGAGTCTGCTTCCTCCTCTCTCTCTCTCTGCCTGCCTCTCTGCCTACTTGTGACCTGTCAAATAAATAAATAAAATCTTAAAAAAAAAAAAGAAAGCAAAAACAACTGAGAGAAATAAGTTTAGCTTCTTAAGTGAAGACATTGAGTATTTTCCAAAAACAGAATTGTGTTTTTTTACCTTCATAGGAATTATCCAACTTTTATGGATAAAAAAAAAACCCAGAACAACTTGACCCTAAAGAGAGAAGAGACTCTAAATTCTGTCATATATAAACCCCATTCTCTAGAAATAAATAACTCCATCCTGCAACTTAGCAAAATAACTGGATAAAAATAGTTCTTTTTCCCAGGAATTCTGAATAGCCAATAAGGATTATTTGTTTTAGCACATGCTGTGTTTTACAGGCAATTTCAGGACTGGATTTCCAACAAATGCTTCCCCTGGATAAAACTTTTATATTTAAGAAAATGTATTTTAAGGTCGAGGCTTATTTTAGCCACTTATAAGCCTCAGGATTCTGAAGATATAAGTTTAAATTGGCATTGTGTCTTTACCAGTTGCTTAACAGGATTTTGCTCCATCAAACAGGCACATAAATAAAAAAATATTTGAAGTGACTCGTGCTACATCATAGCTGGAAACAACAAAACATTTAAAAGGTCTTTTGTATAACAGATTATGAGTTGCCAGCTGTTTTTCTGATCCATAGAGCAAATCCTGCACGGGAAGACCGCTGCCCAGAAGGCATGAGCTGACATTGATTTGAATCCACCAGCTCTCCCAGTGGATCAGATGGCATCTCGGCGCTGGAATCAGTATCACTATCACATACTCATCTGTCATCTCATGGGACAAGAGCTGTAAGAAATATGAAAGGACACTGCTCCCGTTTGGAGATAGCTACATTTATGTCTGTTTAAGAAACAAACAAACAAACAAACAAACAAAAAAACCCCAAACCACCATCTATAATGTGCATGTTAAAATGATACCTAGCTCTAAAAAATAGAACCCCTCCTTTTCTGTCCCCAATATTAAGAAACTCAGCAGCACAATACATTCCTTCTTCTTCCCAGCCCCGTTTTTAGCCTTCCTTGGGATTGAGCCAACCAAGTTCTTTTCAAGGCTGTTTGGAAGTGATCTGTCCTCTCAGAAACTCACACCCAAAGACATTTCAGAGCGGCTGCCACTCGTGCCTTGTGCCCATTTCTATCCTTGTGAGTGCGCCCACCATGAAGGGGACTCAGGAAATCAGAGTCAGAAACGTTTCTACAGTTTTATGTATTCTCCAGTTTCCAGGATGGGCCTTTAGTTTGAAAGACTGCAACCATTGTGGAGAAAGCAACTTCAAATTTTAACTCATTTTCTAAATTTATTTTCTAAAATAAATTGGCCTGTTTTCACGAAAAGCAGTGTCACCCTTCTGAGTGGATTAGCCCTCTGCATGTTCCCTTTTTCCCCTGAATGGCAGGATGTGGACTTTCAGGAAATGTTTGTGAAGCTCAGTAATTCAAACCAGCCCAACTTTAGCTAAGGGTACAGAAAAAGCACAAATCCCCACTCCAAATCACTTACATCCAGCCACCCACCCATCCATTCACCCAGCCAGCCAGCCAGCCAGCCAGTTAACCAGCCAACAAATATTTACTGATTACATGTTATGTACCTGAAGATACAGCCACAGATAAACAGACAGGACCTCTGCTGTCATGAAGGGAGGATGTGTTACCCTAAAACCACTGGGACTTAATGATAATCACTGCTGTTATTTCTTGAGGGTTCATCTTAATTCTCTTCTTGGCTCAGTTCAGTCTTTGCCAGGAACATGTTCAGGGACAACATCTTGGGTTTAAGAATATAAAATATATTTAGAGACGCAAAGATGACACGGGGCCTCTGCAAAATGGCCTGTCAAAGATTCTTAAACAGATAAGAACCTTAACAGAAAAAGTCATAAATACATTCAACAGAGAATACTAAATATAGTGATGGAGGCATAGATGTTGTCTGCATGATGAATTGTTGGCCAAATATTTCATTCAGAAAAAAAGTGAAATCAATTCATGCAGCTCTTATAAAGAAAGATATCACTAAATGCAAAGCTTGTTTAGCAAAAAATAAATCCAATAGGCACAGTAGCAAGAGCCTCTTGGGAATAACAGGTCATTAGAAGCTTTTAAGATTCTCATAACAGATGACATTCCCTTAGGTCCTTTTCAATCCCAATGTGGCCCTCATCGTTCCTTCTTTGGCTGCTGTTTAAGTCAGGAGGCTGCAGGATAATATATCTTGACATCATAGCCTAAAATATCAGATGGGCTCAATTGTTATGCAAGTAATGCCTCTCTGCAAATGAACGCGGGGAGATGGGATGCTACCAAGTGAAGAGGAAAATGCGTGCCACGTCCACTCCCTGCTGCCTGTGGCTTAATCTGAAATAACATCTGTGAACGAACATGTGACACTTCGATCCAACAATGCATTTGATGGGCAAAAGTATCTGTAATGAAATTTCTAGTACAAGGGAATCAGGACACTGCAGCATTTGCCTCTGCCTGCCCTGACCCTCACCACCCCACCCCCACGCAACTCTCCCAAGAAGGGGAGCTGGCTGGAATCAGCTCCACCTGGAAAGCAGCATTTTACAGCCCTCTCCCCTGTTCTCCTTCCCCCCCACCAGCCATTAGGTCTCCAAACCCAGGGATGGATTCTTCCTTGGGGGCAAAAGTGTTTAAACCCTCAAGAAGGCTACCAGAGAAATGCTCTGCTCTGTGCAACCTCAATTCAAAAAAAAAAAAAAATTAAAAAAAATAATTTTGTAATTAGTATCTACGAATATTGATACTCTTGAGGTACGTTCCTTTTTTTCCCCTTCTCCTTCATAAATTATCTTGGGGCATCAAAAACTGTATTTAAAGCGATTTGAAAATAATCACAGGAGTTGTCGGGCAACTGATTCATGCTGAGAGATAAAATGTAGATAAAAGGATGTCGGAGAAACAGATTCAGGGAAATATCTCCCGGATGTACATACCCAGAGCATGCCTCTGTCTGCTTTTAAGGGTCTTTTCAGGATAAAAACAGTGGAAAAAAAACCTATACGCATATGAATGCAAAAATATCAGGAGAATTCCTTGCAAGTTTCTCATATTTCCACCATTCCTCAGCATGCACTGCCAAGATGCCTCTGGGCTTGACAATGTGTCTATTATCAGCAACCCCTCCCTGTATATTAATAAGAAGATTCAGGCTGCTTAACTGCTGAATGAGGCTTAAATTAGTTACTGCCTTAACTTAGTTATAAGCCTCCATTTTCGTACTCATCACAGCATAAGGTTTTAGAAGCACCTGCAGAAGCACGTGTATGCAAGAAAGATTATTATCATTTTTGAAGGGAAAAGGGTAGAAAATGGGGTCTGATGACAGTGCTTTGCTGCAGCCATTGTAGGAGGTATAACTGAGATACCATAAGAACATTGTGTAATTCTGTAGATAACACGTGTTGCAATGGTCCACCACATCCCCAGTCCTAAACCAGCTTGTTAAAAGGGCGCATGAGGGAGCTCCTTGAGAGGCTGTACTCCCACGTCTTGTCTCAGGAAATAAATGGAATAAATAAATGAGGGAACTATGGATGTCATGGCGGTGCACAGCACACTTAATCACAGCTAGCAGAAGATGGAGCATAGTGAGGGAGGTTTTCTGGGCTAGTACATCCCTTCTGCTCTCATTCCATTCACCAGAACTCAGCACATGGGATCACAGTCCCTGTGCCAAAGAGGAAGTAGAAATGGGTTCAGTGAACAGCCAGTCAGTCTCTGACACAAGAACTCAAACACCCAGCCACTTGAAATGTCTGCCTGGTCCCTGGCTACAGCTCTGTAAGGTCTGCCACCTCTCGAGAATCTGCTGCCTTTCTTATGCTTCCAACATACAGTCTACATCTCTGAAGAATCCTGGCTTCTGGAAGAGCGGACAGCCTATCCAGCAGAATCCTGGACGGTCGGCCTTGAGTCAGATTTTTTTTCCAGTCTATTCCATTCTTATCCCTAGTTCCATTAAGGCATGGTTGGCTCCATCTTCCCAGTTCTAGGTCCTTGTTCTAATTTCAGTTCCAGTAGCAGGGTCACTGTATTGTTCATTTACCTAAATCCAGACATTAATTTCTGCCCAGTGCCCAGTTCCTCTGGGGTTGGGTCTGACCAGTCAAGGGCCCATCAGGAAACAGAAATCACCTAAAACAGTACAATGTGAGGAGCTGGACCCAGGCACCATTTACAGAGATGAAGGGAAGATGTGCAGAAAATGTAAGAAATAGTGAAGCAACCAGGGTTAGGTCAGAGGGGCTAAAAAGGAGTGGTAATAGGGATCAGTAGGAAAGGCCATTCTATGGGAGGCTGAGAGCTATAGCTAGCTCAAGGCGGCCTCACAGGCAAGGGTCTGGGGGAACCAACACTCCCACATTACCCTTCTTCCACTCTCTGATCTCCTGCTGGTGATTCTCACTGGCAAAATGCAATAGCAAGCCACAGAGCAAGGGTTTCCTTTGATCATGTCTATTCAGGTTGACCTCTGGGAGCCCAGAGCACAGTGAGAGCTAGAGGAGTAATTGGAATCCACAGGGCACAGCAGCTCTGTGTCTGCCCCTTTAGATCCCCCTTTTAAAGCCCAGCCACCATGGCTGAATTCCCTCTGCTAGCTACCACACTTTGGGACAGAGTACTGCCAACCTGCTGGGACTCCAGATGTCTCCCCCTAGGGTCACCTGCCTATTTACCTGGGACTCCTCCTATCCCCCAGTTAGAAGAACAGTTTGTGTGAGGCAAGTCCACTTAATTTCTGAGGAAGCATGCTGTCATGCAAATATCATGGACTCCAGAGTCAGAGAGACCTGGGTTCAAAATTCCTGCCTGTCATTTTTAGCTGCATGACATGGATCAAGTTAGACTTTCTGAATTTCACTTGTAAAGTATGGCTGATGAGACCAATATTCCCAATTGGATAGTGTCACCCCAAGAATCTGATGAGAATCTGGATGAAAGTAACTTATAAATTTTACAATATTATACAACATGAGGTGGTATCATGTAGCTCTTGAGGACATGGTAGGAGCCACCACAATCAAAACATGCAGATGCAACATATTTTCTTAAGAATACATAGTAATTTAATTTCTTTACTAGATTTTATAGAGGAAATTTACTATTTTTCATTATTCTATTAGCATCCCTATTTACACAAATCCTGCGTAGTATTTGTGTATATGGCTGGCTGCATAGTGTATTTTCCAGTATTTCTCTAGTCTGTCCTTCCTAAATTTCCTTTCTAAACAGCTATGCCCACTTCTTTTTCCCAAACAGCATCATCTGAGTATAATGAAAATGAATCTTCCCAGGATCTAACCTGAACCATCAAATAGCGACACATATCACAATGATTAATGGAGACCCCAAGCTTGAACCACCATGTGCTTTTCCTAAGTCCACAGCTTTGTGTCGGCCCTGGGGTCAGAAGCTGCCCACAGAGAACCCAGTGTTCTAATATATGAAACTGTTCATCTCCAGCAAGAAGAGGTTTCTTTTCTTAACTTTTGTGAGACCCAACTCACATCTCTGCCGCTAAGGGAAGGGGAGCGGTATGCGGTATCCCTTAACTCAATTTAGGAGGACACTTATGTAAAATCTGAATGTCAACAATGAGAGACAATGAGAGAGACCAGAAATTCCCACTTCAGGGTGCCTTTTTTTTTTTTTTTTTTTTGCATTCAGTATGTATTCAGAGATGCCAAGAGCATTAGGTCCCCATTTAAATTCTTTCTGAAATGGAAGAACATTTTTATGAACAGATATTTTTTTAGAAACCCAAGTGCCTTCAAACTATCACCTTGCTGTGTTGCAAAGCATTCCCACCCAGCATCTCTGCATCCCAGGAACCGAGCAGGAGAAGCTCTGGACAATTATGCTGCCCATCATCTGCCAATACAGAACTAGAATAACCTTAAATTCTCACCCAGTCTTGCTTTACTGAGATGGCTGATTTTTTTAGCTGCTCTTTTTAGAATGTATGACTATACCCGGGCCTCATACACCTGTTCCGCAGTCTGTCAATTGTCTTAGTTTATCTCTTGTTCTTTTCAGTTTTTATTTATTGATTTATTTGAGAAAGAGAGAGAGTGCACACACATGAGTGGCAGGGGTGGGGCAGAGGGAGAAGGAGAAGCAGGGTCTCCACTGAACAGGGAGCCAGATGTGGGGCTTGATCCCAGGACACTGGGATCATGACCTGAGCCGAAGGAGAAACTTAGCCAACTGAGCCACCCAGGTTTTCCGGTTCTTTTCAGTTTTATAACATTATTGCCTGATCTGTAAGTAAAATTCCCTTTTCATAAGCTTCCTGTGTACTCAAACACACCATCTTCCTTATGCCCGATCACTCACTCCTCTTTGGCCTGTAACATGATGGCTTACTTCCCCTTCTCCCCTTGGGTGCCCCTGTCATCCTATTCCCTGCTCTCAGAATTGATTGTTCTCGGAATGTCCTTACCTTTCTCCCTCTCCTCCTTCCTTGGGAGGTGAATCTCCAGAGCCTCAGTTCTTGTCCCTTTGCCTTTTCCTCCCATATTTTCTACCACTACCACGACCTGGGTGCTGCCTCTCCTGTTCCTCTGTCTCCACTGCTCACTAATCACCTGCAGCCCAGGGGCATCACAGTGCCAACTGGAGGTTCTGCCTTTGTGGTATTCTCCTAATTGGAGAGGTGCGGGGTGATCCACTGGGGTCCTTCTATTGATAATCTTTTAACTAGAATAGAAAAGAACTTAAAACTTACATTTAATGTACAATTTGAGAATACTCAATGTCCAAAATGATTTATAAGTATATATAACTCAGTTATTGAATGAGGTGGACTTGATGTAGATGAAATTAAGTGAGAACTGGACATTTGTTCACACCACTGTCTTCCAGCAAGCTCTTTGAATGATTCTTTGCATGCAGGTGAAATCTTAGCCAGGTGTGCTGGTTAACTTGAAGTGCCAGTGTGACTGGGCTAAGGCATGCCCAGAGAGCTGGTAAAACATTATTTCTGGGTGTCTCTGCAAGGGTGTTTCTGAAAGAGACTAACATTTGATTCAGTAGATTGAGGAAAAAAGATGTGCCCTCATCAATGTGGGGGGGGCATTATCTAATCCACTGGGGGCCTGAATAGAATAAAAGTGTGGAAGAAAGGGCAAATCTCTTTATCTTCTTGAGCTGGGATGTCCATCTTTTCCTGTCCTTGGACATGAGAGCTCCTGGTTGTCAGGCCTTTGGACTCTGTGACTCATACCAGCATCCCCTTGGATTCGCAGGCCTTTCGACTTGGACTTAGTGACACCACTGGCTTTCCTGGTTCTCCAGTTGCAGATAGCAGGTCGTGGGACTTCTTGGTCTCCATTAGCGCATAAGCGAATTCTTACGGTGAATCTTTTCTTTATCTCTCTGTGTGTATGTGTGTGTGTGTGTACATATCATATGTATATCATCATCTATCTTTGTCCTACTAGCTCTGTTCCTCTGGAGAACCCTAACTAAATACATCAGCTCCCATACCTTCTTAGGGCACCTTTCTGGTATCAGTCAGAGGTCTCTAGTCAGAGGTCATCTAGCCATCTAGTACTTTCCCTCCCACCTCAGTCTGACTACAGCTTAACAAAATGAAATAGGGAGGAGGTGCAGTGAAGGTGTTCAGTTTCCCCTCTGCACTTCAATTCCTTTTTTCAAGTTCCCTCTACTTCTTCCAGCTTGGATGTGGGAGAGAGGAACAAAAGGACCCAAGAGTTGCCTTCCTCATGCAGCACCAGAGTGACCCTAATGAAAGTTAAGTTCTAGCACATCTACCTCTCTGCTCTTCAAGATCCTCAGGGGCTTTCCATCGTGTTTAACATGAACTTCATCATCCTTGCTGTGGCCCACCAAGCCACGATGATCTGGCCCCAGTCACCTATGACCTCCTCTTCCAGTGGCCTCCCTCCTCTCTAGCTCACTCTGCTCCAGTCCTATTGGCCTCCCAGCTCTTCCTTGAACATGCCAGGGACCTTCCTTCTTTCATGACTTTGCAATGGCTAGTTCTTTTGCCTAGAATACTCTTCCCACAGACATCAACACAATTAACTCCTTTATCAATGGAAATTTTTGTCTGATGTCACCTCCTCAGAGGTGCTTTTCAGGACCCTCTTTCTCCAGAGCCCTTTTTATTTTCTGAATACCATATTGCATACTTACTAATTGTGCTTCTTATCTTTCAGTCCTATGTGTTGGAGAGGATGATGTACTCTAAAGCATAAATTCACAACACCTCATTGATGGGAAATGAAGTAAGATATTATAGTTGAACCAGATTTTCAATGAGATAAGCAAAATTGGGCCATTTATAAACATAGTGTAAGCAAGCTGACCCATTTACCTTTGACAACAAATAATTTTATGGCCACAATCTACCTGTTCAAATGTCTTTTTCCTCTACTTACCATATACATATTCCTCTCCAGGGTGTCACACACTGAACACATTAGAAGTAATCCTCTATCCTAGCTCTTTTCTTAAACCTGTCTTCTCCTCTAAAATGTCTTTCCTCTTTTTCTCTGCCTATCCAAATACTACTTCATTGTTTTGTAGGCCTTTTCAAGGTTCTGCTTCTCTATGAATCAAGAAAAATGAACAAATGTTCATGAAGCAAACACATACTATGTACCAACAAAAATAACAACAAATGGTTTTAATTCTCCTTATAATTCTATAAGGTAAGTATTACTACCCCAGTAAGTGCTCATTGTCCTCAAGTAACTTGCCTAAGATCCTATGACTGTCAGTATTGGGATCCAAACGCAATCAGAAAACCCCAGATACCACACATACTCCATGTGGCCAAAATGCTTCCAGAACTACTCCAACCCATCCTCTTCATTTCTTCTTTCTTGGAACCATATTCATATCAGATCCTCTTGAACTTGTCCCTTTCACTGTTGTTTAATTTTGTACACGTGCATGTCTTGTAGAGCACACAATTGAACTCCTTTGTGTTACCATGGAAGCTCCTCTTTAACACTGACGGGATGGGCAGAGCCCATGCAGGAAGCAGGGGAGGAGCAGTTGGTGAGCTGGAGGAGAGCTTGAAGTATTGAATTTTGACAAAATAGGGAGGTTTACGATGGAGAAAGTAATCCATAAATCCAGACAATGCAGAGAAGAAGAATTCAAAAAGAAATCAGAACTATCCACTGGATTTCTTAATTGGGAGCAATTATCATTTGTGATTTTTGTAAAAGAAAGTTCAGCAGGCTGTTGGAGATAGAAACCAGAGTGAGGAAATGGAAGTAGTGAGCATAGAAGAATTCGTCTTTCCAGAAATCTATCTTTGAAAAGTGAAGAGAAATTGCATAGCAATTTTAAGGAGAAAATTTTAAGGATAGGGCCCTATGAAGAAAGAAGGAAGGGAGGGAAAGAAGAAAAGATGCAGAGAACGAAGGATAAAAGGGAGAGGATCAGCATGTAGTGATATTTACGATAATAGGGTTTTTGCTTATGTCTCTAAAATTCCATGAGATGTCAGCCCTGAGGGTATTATGATTTAGAACGATATTGAACATGCGACCTTTCAGTAGTTTATGTGCTCCCGAATCCCTCTGCCCTAACCTCTCCAATTAAAAAGGCTTGAATTATTTAAATTTTCCTAAAAACACTATATGCAATAGGATTTTCTTTTGTATGTTTAGTTTGTTTTTTTTTTTTCTTTTGCTCTTCATAAACCTTGAAAAAGGGGAAGTCGACATGGTGAAGCGGCTGACTTTGGTACCCAGTGCCTCGTGACAATTCAGGAACAAGGTCCCCAAATCTCAGGCCATCATGGCAAGCAAGCCTTCTGAGTAGTGCCAAAGACTGTGTGGACCGTCATCTTTCCTAAGAGTACCAAATACCGTCAGATGATCATGAAGAGCTGAGGTGTAGAAGCAGACAATCCGCGACATTGTATAATTTACCAGCTGCCTTATTTGTAAAGTAATAGAGCTAAGAAACCAGGAGTACATACTGCGAGCCTGCAATCTATCACTTGGTATACACACCGTGTGTTTATGGGCCCTTAAGGGATAGAAGCCAAGTTCTGTTATCATTACCTCTTCAACATGGCAAAGGTTAAAGTGCTACACCTAATGTAACTTCAGAGTTTTATATTGCAAAGATGTTGGGGGTATGTTACTTAACGATCACTCTTTGATTTAAAGATACAAGCAGTTTGCTTAGGGCCCTGCCTTGGTCTCCAGCAGTCAGAGCTGCAGCAGTAAAACACAGGCAGTGACAGATGGTTATTAGCACAAGGAAACCTCCTCAAGGGCTCTGGCAAGCTCACAAGGTCCACACTTTGAACCCAAATCGGTGCATTCCCAAAGTTTAGAGGTTTCCAACACCAGAGGGCAAGGGGATTAATGGGAGACAATCAGGGAACAAAGGTCACAAAGCTGCAGGCAGCACAGTCCCAATTTATTAAACAGCCTCTAATTAGGATTGGTCTGGTGCAAATGTACAGGCAGAGCTCAATCAATAGTTCAAGCTGGAATTCTGTAACAAAGCGGGGGGACGTGGGGGAGGCTCTGTTCCAGAAACCTTAGAAACCTTCAAACTCCTGGAAAAATAAAATGTGGGAGAGGGCATCTTTTTTGCCCAGTTTAATATATGAAATCCTATTTTTTTGCCTCAGTCTTCCAGCTTCTTGGGCATTTTCTATGTAAAGATATTGGCAGTTTTTAATTTTTAAAAATTAACTCTAATTAAAACTTCTAAAAACGGACCATGATAGGGACCTGAGAGTTGTCCTACTGGTTGTTATGCTAAAGCAAAGGAGAACAGTGTGGCAAAGAACGTATTGTATTCTTATTCCAAAGTGCTCCTAAATACAGTCTCTTTAGTATATATGTGTTCATCGTATTTACACACACACACACACAATTTCCTCTCCAGTGATAAGTTAAGAAGAGTAAGTCCCAAGTAGAAGACTATAGGAGAAATTAGAAATGGATATAAATCATTCTTGAAATAAAATACTAACACAGGAATCAAATGAGTAACCAGAAAGCCAGCCTTTAGTCATTAATCTACTGTCTCACCACAGGAAGGCAGGTAACATCTTTTAAATGCAGGGCAGGTGCCAAGTGATTAATTAGGAAAGGTCTCCGAGAAATCTACAGAATAATGTCTCATGGAAATACTTTATATCTGCAAAGAAATAAAGGTGAATGTGTCTCATGCATTGAACAACACAGCTGGGCAGCTGGTGGAGAGGGTGGCGAGAAGCCAATGATGTGACTCAGTCAGGCATCCCCACAAATGGTTGGGAAGCTTGTTGTCATTTCCTTTCTATTGAAGGGGATGGAAAGGAGGCTGTGGTTGAATCTCACACACACAAATCATTGTAGCACAAAGTTGTATCTTCAAACTTTAAACAGGTATATGATATATACCAAAAGAACAGGAAACAAAGGTAAGAAAAACACATAAAATAGCTATTGAATATTTAAGGCCCAATGGCAAACAAAATAAACAAATACAATGTCAGTTCCTTTCAATAAAAATATCATATATAAGGGCTAATCCACATGAGCTTAATACTGTAAGAGGGAAGGTGGCTTTCTTTTAAATATAATTTTTACAAGGCAAAGTTTTAAGAGGAAATCCCAGTGTTTGAAATGCTTTCTTAATGGCCTGAATTACACTTAACAAAGTTTGTCACTAACCCAGTCATCAACCAGATGGCCTGGCAATAAATGTATCTACTCAAGGGTCTTGAATGATCTGAGGATTCAGAGACTTGGAGCTTCACAGTCCTGTGTCCCAGGCATGATGGTGGCAATAGATGGACAGACTGCTCTGATTTCTGTGATTTGGAAGCTGCACCTGCTCCAGACTCACTGCTGTGTGTCCTCTGGAGATCCTAGAAGAAAGATCCAGAGAGGTTCGGAGCCCAGTGATAATTAGCAGCGCAACACAACTTCTGATAGATTGAATGAATCTCCTTACTGGAGGCAGTGACCGGGGTATTTTGGAGCATGTTAAAGAAATCTGGCTGGTCAGTATTAAGAAGGAATCATCTGGAGAATTGTATAAAGGTGTAAAAATATCATAGCATTTCTGTTCTTTGCAATATTTTTCTTAAAATAAGTCCAGAAGAACAATGAGTAGACTGAGGTCAAGTAGACTGAGGTCAGACGTGGTGCACTCTGTCTACAAGCCTTCAAACGAAGGCTTTTGTGAACTAAAAAATGAATCTCTTCTCTGAAAAAACAAAGTTGAGGTCACTGAAGACTATGGGAAACTCATTTTCACACAAACAGATACATAGAATGAAGGGGAGCTGTATTGAATTCCTGCTATACAACTAAACTACTAAAATATCAGATGGGCAGACAGTTAAAAAAAATTCCATATAAGGGATTTGAAGAATTGGTGACAAGCATAATTTTAATTTTCCCTGACTTCAGGAGCTTTCTTAAAAATGGCCCCTCTTTCGGGTCTCAGGTTTAAACAAGGGCCTTAGGGTAAGGAGGTAACCTGGGGACAGTAGTGACCGGCCTTTCGGCTAAGAAAGATATGCCGTAGGATTTGTCCATGATGGTGGTTTAGCTCACACCGCACACAGGCTAATCCTTAATGGCAATGAAATAGGATGGCTCCAAGGCTAAGAAGGACCATAGGGGAAACAACTGGTATTGGAAAACTGGTAAGTGGGGGCATACTCATTCTCTTATTTTACTCACCTTTTTGGGGCCGGTCAAGAAATACAATCTAAAAATCATTTTTTCTCTTCAGCTTAACTGAATTGCGTGTCTTACTGCCCAGTGACTTATGCAATAAATGTTACTAAAAGGACTAATTTAAGATCTGAATTTATTTTAATTAGTTTTTGAAATACTGCAGCAGATGTGAGTCTGCTTATATGCAACCTGTACTGGCTGAGAATCTCAATGAAGTCTCAAACATTTTATACTGATGGAGAAGACAGTTTTAAGTAATATGAACAGGAAGAAGAAGTCAAAGGAAGGGGGAAAGAAGGAAGCAGGCTTGTGTGGTTTTGGACATGTTCCCTGCACACACGCAGCCAGTTATGGTGGGGTCGCGGCGTGGTATTAATAACTGACAGCTGTTGTTAACTCCTATGGAAGAGTAGATAACCTTACGTGGAATCCATACCCAGATCCTGGGCTGCAGAGTAATGAGTCCCCCTGGAATGAAAGCTTCGGCCCTCTTTGTTGTAACTATTGATCTACTGTAGAGGCCTGATGTGATTTAGATGAGGGAGGAAGAGATAATGGCATTGATTATTCTATTTGGGAAGCAGACTAAGACAGAACTAAGGTACAATACATGAACAGAAAAAAAACCCACTCAATCATTCCTCGTCTTTTCTTTGCAGTCCAAGGCAACACAAGTTGTCATAGTAACAGGGGAATACATCTTGATAAACAAGTAGCTTTGAATTTCAGGGACACTTTGGTGGGACAAAACCCTAACATTGCTTTTGCTGTCCTAGCTTTTTGGGGACCATGGATGACAGTCCTGTCAAAGCCCTGGATAGTGGCTTACCAGTGAGGGGTGAGCTTGAGGGACCGAGTGCTCACTCAGAGAGAAGAGTGTTCCCCAGTGGAGGTCATAATTTTTCGCTTCATTAGGTAAAAATGTCTTTGATTCAAAACTGGACTGTGTCATGTAATGAATGCAGTGTGGCCGACTTAGACCACTCATCATAGGTCAGTTTCTCAGCTGGAGATGGAAGGGCTGAGGGGTGGTAGATTTTACCCCCAGGGGATATTTGGTCATGTCTGGAGACAGTCTGGATTGTCTGGATTGAGAGTGGAGGTACTACTTTAATCTGGTGGGTAGGTCCCAGGGATGGTGTCAAACATCATACAATGCACAACAGCCTGATAGAACAAAGGATTATCTGGCCCAAATTGTCAGTAGTGCCAACATTAAGAAACCTTGGTCTAGTCTATTTTGTAACAGGGTTACCTAGAATTTGTTTAGAATTTTTCACCAAAAAGCAGCTCAAATGCCTAATAGATTGCCTTGGAACAAGAATCCAAGAGAAAAACACAAATGAAAATGAAAAGCACAAACAAAATGAAAAGCATCGTTGCTGTGTTTTTTGCCTGGGTCTTATCCCTGTCATCTGCTTAAAAGCTATTTCAACTACAGCATATCACTGTTAAGCATCCCCGCTTCCCCCCACCCCTATTTAACCCCCCCACTGCATTCTGGGGAGAAAATGAAGAGGTAGAATAATGGCCCTGACTTCCAATGGGTTAATATTCTAGGCCTGTAAATAATAGAATGGAGTAGATTTAGAATGTCTTTCCTGTGACAAAGAACAGGAGGGACAGGAGAGGAATTGTGTCATGATGTTCTGGAATTCAGAGTCAGAAAGAATGAAGATCTTATCTGTTGTAAGCAGCCAGTGTGGAGTCTAGCAGTTATGAGCTCAACTTGTCAGGTGGACAGAGCTGGCTGTATTGCATAAAGCGGTAGGATTCTGAAGCAAGCTAAACCTCTCTTGAATGCTCATTTCTCACCTGTGAAGTGGGCTTACTTGTATCTTCCTCACACACATATGAAGACTGTGGTATACTGCAGTCATTTTTAGCTTTCATGACCTTTATTGCAGAAGAGAAGACCACAGGTCAGCGGCATGGATTAGAGGTAAACAACAAGTCCAGGGGTGTCTGGGTGGCTCTGTTGGTGAAGTGTCTGACTCTTGATTTCAGCTCAGGTCATGACCTTAGGGTTGTGGGATCAAACCTTTTGTCAGGCTCTTCATTCAGTGGGGAGTCATCACTCAATGGAGATTGTCTTTCTCCTTCTACCTCTGCCCCTCCTTTCTCTCCAGTCACACGAGCACACTCTCTCAAATAAATACGTTTTTTTAAAGGTAAACAATACCAAAGGACTAACAGACACATGAAAAAGTGCTCAACATCCCTTGGCATCAGGGAAATAAAAATCAAAACCACATGAGATACTGCTTCGCACCAGTCAGAAAGGCTAAAATTAACAAGTCAGGGAATGACAGATGTTGGCGAGGATGTGGAAAAAGGGGAGCCCTCCTACATTGTTGGTAGGAATGCAAGCTGGTGCAGCCACTCTGGAAAACAGTATGGAGGTTCCTCAAAAAGTTGAAAATAGAGCTACCCTATGACCCAGCAATCACACGATGGAAGAGCCCAGACGTCCATTGACAGATAAATGAATAAAGAAGATGTGAGATACACACACACAAACACACACACACACACACACACACACACACACGAATATTATGCAGCCATCAAAAAAATTGAAATCTTGCTATTCTCAACAACATGGTTGAAACCAGAGGGTATTATGCTAGGTGAAATAAGTCAGAAAAGACAAATATCATATGATCTCACTGATATGTGGAATTTAAGAAATAAGGCAGAGGATCATAAGGAAGAGAGGAAAAAATTAAACAAGGCAAAACCAGAGGGAGACAAACCATAAGCGACTCTTAATCTTAGGAAACAAACTGAGGGTTGCTGGAGGGAAGGTGGGGGTGGGGAGTCTAGGTGCTGAACACTGGGGAGGTTATGTGTTGTGGTGAGCACTGTGTGTTGTGTAGACTGGTGAATCACAGACCTGTATCCATGAAACAAATAACACATTACATGTTAATAATAAAAATAAAATAAAATCCTTTGGTAGCTTCACAGTAAAATAAATAAATAAATAAATAAATGGTAAACAACAAGTTTGAAAAAGCCAGGGGTATACCTGAAATCTGGCCTAAGGTCAGAGTTCTGCCCATAACATGGGCCATACAATTCTTTCCTTTGATTCCCATGAGCACTCCTCTTGCATTAACACTGGATGCATATCAGCCTCCATCACACACCGGGTACTATTTTGGGTACTAGAGACACAAACACAAGTAAGACAAAAGCACTAGAATCATGGTATGGGTGAAGTTGAAAGGAAATGGGCTAGGGTTACATATTTAGCCTCATAGGGTTGGGCCGATTTAAAGCTGAGATGGTCTTTGAACTGGCACTGAATAGTGAAGAAAGTTGGGATGGGGTGGAGCAGGGAGGCCCCAGAGACTCTAGAAGCAGTAAAGGATAGTGTTTGGGATCTGCTGGTAGTTGAGCAAAGAATTGCAGGATTCAACAGGATGTTACATAGTCTGTCTTTTATGAATGGGAATACTTTATGCTGATCTAAAACTCCAGTTTACAAAGCATTCCCACATGCTCTGCCACCACTGCTACTATGTCATGATGAAATGAACCTTTATTGAGGACTTACTATGTACCAGGAGCTATGGTGAGCATTTTACAAGAACCAGCTTGTGTATTTTAAACAAGAAATGCAATCTATCAGGAAGATGCTACTATCAATGTGAGGAAGGAAATTATTAATTTATTTGTTAATTATGAAGAAACTTAAAGGGGATTTAGTGACAAAAATTTTTATGCCAAAATTTACATACTAGTTAATAGCATGCTTTGGATAAAACAGGCATCTTTTGACTCCATGTCCAATGCTGTCTTAATTAACAGTTACATATATGTCTCACATTTCCCTTTCTTCCTTATATGTTCACCCCTTTCTAGATTCTAAATTCTCTAAGGGTGAGGACTATCTGTCATTGTGTGTCCTTGCAGTTTGGGTAGGGATCGGAGATAGGGATCAAGAATTAGGTGTCTAGAGCAGAATCAAGATTTAGGAAATGTTGGTGGAATTTAATAAAGAATTAGTACTGGAAATTATCTCAAGGGAGTACTCTCCTTTAAAATGTATTGGTAAAAATGGAATGATCCTGGGTATGAAAGCAGCAGCTCAATTTGAAAAAGAGCAATGATTGTAGTGTTTATCAGTGGGAGAATTAATAGAGAGAACTCTGAATATTACCTTGTCTGGCCAACCTAGGCTATTTGCTCAGGTTCAGGCCATATGTATAAGATTCCAATGAGTTTTCATCAGTACATATGTCCCCAGTGAGGCTTTGAATGAATGAAAACTTTTCTAAGTACTGAGCTTTGCTTGCTGGGAAGTAAGAGAAGTTACTTCAATAATGCTGCCAGTAGTTCAGTAAGGATTGAAGTAAAGAGTTCAAGCCTCCCCCATCCTGGTGCCCATTAGGCTAGTGAGCCTCTAGATATGTGCAAGTGTCTGAAAACTCACAGAGCAGGTGGCAACAACAGGGATATTTTTCTCTTAGAATTTTTTTTTAGACGAGGGTTCAAATAAATTTTAATACTTGAAAATTGTAAACACTTAAATATCACACACTGATTATGATATTATGGTCTAACATTTTGATTTCAGGGACTTGCATCAGGATCTTGGGTTCTTGATGGGAGGGGTTGAAGATGTGTACATGTAGGAGGGTTGTGAATGACTGGCTACAGACAGGATGTAGTAGATCACATTTTCCAAGATGGCCACATCAAGGTCTTTCATCCTACATACTCTTCTTATAATTTGGTATCTACATGCTTCCTATCAAGAAGTGGAGTTAATGTTCCCTTGGAGTTTGAGCAGGCCTGGGAGTAGAGAGGAAGTGAGGTAATTCCTGAGGCAAGGTCATAAAAGAAGATGGAGCTTTAACATGGTTTCTCTTGGGCGCCTGGGTGGCTCAGTGGGTTAAGCCTCTGCCTTCGGCTCAGGTCATGATCTCAGGGTCCTGGGATCGAGTCCCGCATCAGGCTCTCTGCTCAGCAGGGAACCTGCTTCTCCCTCTCTCTCTCTGCCTGCCTCTCTGCCTACTTGTGATCTCTCTCTGTCAAATAAATAAATAAATTCTTTAAAAAAAAAACAAACAAAAAACATGGTTTCTCTTGGGATACTTTTTCTGGGAACCCAGCTGCTATGCTGTGAGGAAGCAGAGGCCACCTGCAGATGTTCTGGCTGAAAACCCCAATTAAGAGCTCAACAGACAGTCACCATGAATTGCCAGGCACATCAGTCCTTTGAGGTGACTTCAGTTCTAGCCACTGACTGCAATTGCATGAGAGACCCCATGTGACACCCTTAGCTGAACCCAATCAACCCCAGGACCATAAGAGATAATACTGTTTTAGCCACTTAGTTTGGGGATGATGTGTTACACAGCAATAAGTAATTGGAACAACTAGTTCACTCACTTCCTGTACTGTGTTCACTTTTATAGATTAAACATTTTTTATGCTTTCGTTATATATAGTATACATATATTACACATGAGAAAAAGCCAGTGATATGATATATAAAACCTTTAAAAAGGTTTGCTAAACTCTTTAGGCTTTATATATATGTGTGTGTATATATATATACATACATATGTATATGTGTGCGTGTTATATAAATATAATCATATATAAAATCATATATATATGTGTATTGCATATATATGTGTATTGCATATATATATATATATAGAGAGAGAGAGAGAGAGAGAGAGTGAGCGCAAATGGATCTGAAAGCACAATTCAGACAGTTCCAAATCCTACATCATAATTTCTCAAATTTAATTTAGAACTTTGCATTTCTGCTGACATTCTTGTTTCTTGTTTTTTGCTGAAATTGGTTTTTAATGATAATCTTACTGCTTGTGGGCATTTAAACTATGAATTCTGAGATTAGCAGTAGAAGTTGAGTTAGAGAGATCTCATCATATTCAGATAGCTGAATAGCCAAGCAAATCACACCATGAACTGTCACCCTTACGGCTGATAAACATCTTTAATCCTATTCAAATATATTCTACTTCCAAGGCTATTCATAATATGGTTCCCCCCCCACCATCAATTCTATTCATTCAGGTTGCCAAAAACCCCCAAATTATTCTCCCTTCTTTAGATAAATTATCATAATATATCAGTAATATATCAAAGGTGACTCGACCCAGGTTCCTACCTCCTCTCAATGGAGCAGGTTAAAAAAAAATACCTTTACTTATATGGTATAAAGACACAGGCAAAGTCATATATAGGGTCAATACAAGTCCTGTAAATTGGATTCAGAGGAAAGACTTCTCTCTCTCTAAATTGAGTTCAATCACCTAAATAGTAGGGCAAGTGAAAGAGAAATAACAAAGAGAATGGTCTGATGTTGGCATAAAGCTGAGGCCAGTTAATTGAGTATTAGTTGACGGTACTGGGTCCAGATTGTTGATGGCATACAGTATAGCCATATCCTGACTCCTGGAAAGAATTTTCAAGATTCCAATGATAATTTAACCCTGCAGACTAAGTCCTCGGACATTTCCATTGGCTTCCTGTCTAATTGCTCTACAGTTAAAAATAACACTCAAATAAAAAGAAAATACACCCACATAAGATCTCAACAGTAGTTAAATCTGAGTAAGGCATATGCTGAGCTCCTAGCCTTTGGAGTTACAGATGAAATTCAGTTCCTGATCTGAAGCTCAACATATAGATGTATTATATTAATTTGGTAGAGTTGTTGTAACAAAGTACCACAGACTTGGCTTAAACATCAGAAATATATTGTCTCATAGTTCTGGAAGCCAGAAGTCCAAGATCAAAGTGCAACAAAGAATCTTTGGTTGACCAAACTTTAGCCAAGCTTCTCAAATATCTCCTAGCCCATCTGTGCACTTCCTTGTAAAATGTAGTTTTAGCAAGAATCCTGCTAGGCACTTCATCTTCAGCCTTGATATCTGATCAGGTTCCTCACATTCCATCATCCCCTGGTTGACAGATATCTAACTCTGGCCTATCTTCAGCAAAAACACAAACATAAACACAAATAAAAACAAAAACTGTCCCCCCCCAAAACCCAAATTGAGTTTATTTAGCCAGAACCTCATCCTTACCCTTAATGTTCCCTCTTGGTAATTTTCCATCCACCGATCACCATCCTGCATCTTGGCTGTAAATTCCCACTTGCTCATGCTGTGTGTTTGGAGTTGAGCCCAAACTCTCTCCACTGTAAAATCCCACCACACTAGTCTGCATGCTTACTGTGATGGTCCTGAATCCTTACCATCTTCACTAATTGTCCCTGAATACAGTATTCTCTTTAATGGGTGCTGGTAGAGGTGTTTCCTTCAGAGGGCTGTAAGGGAAGGGTCTATTCCAAGTCTTTCTTCTTCATTTGTAGATGGCCATCTTCCTGTTCACATGTCATTCTCCCTCTGTGTGTCTCTCTTCAAATTTCCCTTTTCTATAAGGACACCCGTCATATTGGATTAGGGTCCCACCCTAAGGACCTTGCTTTAGCTTGATTACCTTATAAAGACCCTATAGCCAAAAAAGGCCACTTTCTGAGGTCCTGAGGGTTAGAACTTCAACATACGAATTTTGGGGGAAGGGAGATACAATTTTACTCATAGCAAGTGTGATAGGCAAATAGAGAAAGAAAGTGCAGTGTAAAAAACACAATGATAGGAGGACTTGCTGTCTTTCTG
This sequence comes from Enhydra lutris kenyoni, assembly GCF_002288905.1. Classification (NCBI taxonomy): domain Eukaryota; kingdom Metazoa; phylum Chordata; class Mammalia; order Carnivora; family Mustelidae; genus Enhydra; species Enhydra lutris. The sequence goes on along the minus strand of NW_019154101.1, from coordinate 40,677,875 downwards.
GAAAGTAAAGGCACATGCAATTAAGACAATAATTCAGCTGTGTGTAGTACAGATCCAGAGACTTCTAGCATGACACCGCCTTCAATATCAGGGCTCAAAAGGACATCCCCAGAATTGTACACACTCCTTGTAAGACACCCTCTGAGTTGCCCCACATTACTTACGGTATTCTCACTACTTTCTGCCTAGAGGCTTCAAGACTATTGCCCCTAATCATGGTTTCCACCATATGAAGCCCAGCTCTCCCCTCATCTGTGTGCTAACTCCCATCAGGCTATGCAAAGACTTCTTCTGTACCTTCTGGAAAACACAAGCTGTCACTGGCAAAATACCCATACCCTTGACCTCCTTTCTAAATATTCTCTTCACTTTAGCCTGTCTGAATCTTGGTACCACCAAGGAGGCTGTTTCCTGAGCCACTCTTTCAGCTGGTAGCCATTTTTCTCCTACAGCTCTCTTATCATTGGATCGAGAAGTGAGGTATTAGACTTTCTTGCTCCATCTAGATTCTTCTTTTCCCTTAAAAATAAACACCTTTGAACCTTCTATCTTCACGTTATAACCTTATACTTATCTACTAACTCCCAGGGCAGTCTCTCTTACTTCTTGAAGATTTTAGCTCTTGGCTCACTCTCTACAAAACTACTCCTATTATAACTCATGATGAGTCTTATATCCATGTAGGAAATTCTTCTAAAACCTTGGCCTCTCAGTTTCTTGATCTCCTCTCTTCCAATTATCTTGTTTCCCACTTACCTCAGTCATGTGATTCCCATGGTCATCATATTTAAACCTTGCTATTTTCAATACTTGTAAGATAATCTTTACCTCTAGCATCCCATTCCATCCTATACCGCCATCTCATATATTTCATGACCATCCCGCTAGGATCCCCATTCCTTCAGCCCCATCAGCTCCTATGGTTCGATACTCTTTTTTCACTGTCTCTCACCCTTTCCTGATGACCGCAACCAACTCCATGTCCTTAATTCCTTATTCAGCTAAAATGTTGTGGACAATCATTAGAGCAACTCCTTTACTTATATCTATAACATCCTCATCCTTTCTCATTTTGATAATGCCAGCAGGACAAAAGCTAATTTCTTAAATTCACCTCTCCACCTATTCCACATCTGCATGAGGATGTCAAAAAACACAGTCCTTGTTTCCTGGACTGACTTTAAATCCATGCCTTTATACCCCTTTTCTGTTCTTTCCTCATCCAACCTCCTGATGATTTTACACAACCTCATAGCTCAATATTTCTTAGAAATTTTGCATTAGGGAACACAACTCCTTGTTGTCATGATTTAAAATTCATTTTAGGGGCACCTGGGTGGCTCAGTGGGTTAAAGCCTCTGCCTTCGGCTCAGGTCATGATCCCAGGGTCCTGGGATCGAGCCCCGCATCGGGCTCTCTGCTCAGCGGGGAGCCTGCTTCCTCCTCTCTCTCTGCCTGCCTCTCTGCCTACTTGTGATCTCTGTCTGTCAAATAAATAAAATCTTTAAAAAAAATAAAAAAATAAAATTCATTTTATACAAGAAGGGTAAAATTTATTTAAAAGGGGGCAAAGTTATTCTTCTTTAAAAAGACAAAATTCTCCCTGAGAAGTCTTTCAGTAGTTACTTCTGCAATTGCAGTTTAAGCAGTAGTAGTTCATAAAAATTCAGAAACTTTAGGTAACTGAGATTTTATTCCAACTGATGAATCTGAAAGATCTGGTAGTTGATACTCTAATTGGACAACCAGGACAGGATTCTTCATAAACTAAAGAGAAAAATCATTTCTCTAAGAAATGTGGGCTCATCAACTTCTTTTTAGAAGAAGATGTCACCCCTTACCATTCCTAGTTTTCTCTCAGGCAAAGTGCTGTTCTGCTTTGGACATACTTAATGGGCCAGTCATAGTTACTCACAATGTTCAAATGCAAACTGATGATAATGTCTTCCACTTAACATCATCTCTGTTTTCAGGCACTGCATGTGAATCTGAGATTTGAGAAAAAGTATTTATATGTCATGTATATGTATTTTTTTAGTGTGTGTGTGTGTGTGTGTGTGTGTGTGTGTGTGTGTGTGTTTGCTTTTACTCTCTGAGAGACTAGTTTCCAGTTGTAGTTTGACTTGCATTCCCTTCCTTCTCTTAGGAAATTTAATACCTGACTGTAATCTAAACTCCCTGTTTGTGTAACAAAAAAAAAAAAAAAAAAAAAGAAGAAAAGCAAAGAAAAGAAAGAAAAACTGAAGTGAAACTGTGGACCCTTCCTTAATCTTGAAACACTAATTACCTACTCATAGGTTCTCCTTCCCTTGTTGGTCTGCTTCATGGATTTCCCAACATAGAATAGTATCTACTTATTTAAATCAAATACTTTCCTTAATATCACTTCAAACTACTTTCTGGTACCCGCCTGTCATCGTGATGGACATTGCTGATGAAAGGTAGGATTCTCTAGAATTTAATGGAAAAAAAAGAATAAAATACATTTTGATGAATTTTGTTGATATTAAAATGAGTGACTTTTTAAGTAAAACTTTATAACTATTTTCAAGATCACTACTGGGGAAAGGTAGTGATTTTAACACTGGAAACGCATATTTCCACTTCCTTAAGTTCTTAATTCCCTTCTATAAACAAAGGAAAGCATAAAATCCCTACTGGTCACTAAAAGTACCTGAGACTGAGTCTACCTGGATGATACAGGGCCTGCTGTCTCAGTCTTTTTTTTTTTTTTTTTTTTTTAAGATTTTATTTATTTGAGAGAGAGAGAGAGAGAGAGAGAGAGAGAGAGCATGAGAGAGAGAGATATCACAAACACAGGGGAGGAGCAGAGGGAAAAGCAGACTCCCCAATGAGCAGGGAGTGTGATGTCTACTCAATCCCAGCACCCTGGGATCATGACCTGAGCTGAAGGCAGATGCTTAACCAACTGAGCCACCCAGGAGCCCCAATGTTATCTCAGTCTTAATGGTTCCAGTGAATCTGTTGGTTTTTCATCTAAGATGCTCACATCTCTTCTTAAGTATGAGAAACATATAAAAATTAAATAGGCAATACTTGGACAAATTTGGGACTTGTTATTCATAGTCAAATCATTAAGATCTTGTCTGTCCTTTTCATCTTAAAGAAAATTCCATATTTTGCTTAGATTTCCAGAGAGTGTATGTATTTTTCTGTCTTTATTGAACTGATTATGTATTTAAAAATCATTAATGTAGTAAATTTCATTAATAGAGGCTAACATTAACAGATGTTAACATTAGTTAAACAAACTGTCCACCTTGTAAAAAACATTCTTATCATAGGTATTATCTTTTTACACACTGCTGAATTAAAATTGTTAATATTTACTTAGGATTTTTGCTTCTATTTGCATGAGAGAGATTAGTCAATCATTATTTCCTTCTAATAACCATCTTTTGTAAAGATTTTGGTAACAAGGTTATCATAGTTTCATAAAATGGCTCAGGAGTACACATTTTTTAATATATTCATGAATAGTATATGACTAAAATTATGTCTTAAATGTTTGGCAGACTTTCCTCTTGAAACAGTGTGAACTAGAATTTTCTTTCTTGGAGACTTTCAATCTCTTTGTTTTTGATGTTTTACAGCTTCATTGTAATCTTTTTAAGTGTGGATTTCTTCGTGTTTTTTTATTCTGTTTTGGATTTTAGGGCTTCCTGATTCTGAGGATTAGTATTTTTCTCCATTCTTTACATTCTGTCCTCCTTGCACTCTAAATATATTTATGTTATTCCTTTTTAAACTCTTCTCTATGTTTCTCAATTTCTCCTTTATATTTTCCATCTTCTTGCCCTTCTGGGCTGTAATCTGAATTAAAATTACCTTTTAATCTATTTTTCAATTTTCTAGTCTTCTCTTCAGCTGTGTCTAATCCTCAGTTGATTTGCGTTTTGTTCATTATTTACTTATTGTTTTATTTCTAGAAGTTCTATTTAGTTCTCCTTGGTTATATGTGTACATGTATGTATGTATGTATTTAAATAAGCTCCATGCACAGTGTGGAGCCCAATGTGGGGCTTAAACTCACAACCTTAAGATCAAGACCTGAGCTGAGATCAAGAGTCAGATGCTTAACTGACTGAGCCACCCAGGCACTCCATCCTTCATTAGTTTTTAAAGTCTCTTGTTTCTGGCACACACTTCCATTTCCATATTTTATTTCTTTAAACATATTTTTTATTATGTTTAGTCAGCTAACATATATACATCATTAGTTTTTGATGTAGTGTTCAGCGATTCCTTAGTTGTGTATGACACCCAGTGCTCATCACCACACATGGCCTCCTTAAATACCTGTCACCCAGCTACCCCATATCCCCCCACTTCCCTTCTGTAACCCTCAGTTGTTTCCCAGAGTTCAAAGTCTCTCATAGTTTGTCTCCCTCTCTGATTTCATACTCATTTTATATTTTATTTCTGATAATTATATTATCTAAAGTCTTGTTTATGGAGTCTTGTTTGTGAGTATGACTAGGTTCTCCACTGTAAGCTCATGACATATTATCCATGACATTTCTTTGAAGGCTGGATTGCACGTGGGTTTCCATATAGGATTTGCATCTCTCTGTAAAGTTACTGATGGAGTCTTCAACCCAGTACTACTGTAAAGTTCATTCCTAACTTGAACTTTGTGAATGACTGGAGAGTGTGAATTTGGTTGGTAAACTCATCTGGTGTCTGGTGTTGTTATAGATTTTCAGGGAAAATATTTTCCTCCCAGTGCCAATCTTCCTGTCTTACCCAGATAGGCAGTTTTTGTTGCTTCTCCCAGGGTATGAATGAATGTTGAAGAGATAGGATTTTTTTCCTAGTTTGCCTTTACACTTTATGCTAGGAGATATTCCTATTAAATTTTCCATCTTGGGAGAGATTCTCTTAGTTTGGAACTCCTGTTCACTCTGAGATCATAAAGTTCAAGAGCAACTTGAGCGAACACCCTCAGGGTAAATGCTGGCTTCAGTAATCAGCTCACATCTCCTCTTACTTCTTTGAGTAGTTTTTGATGTCTGTGAATTTTTGGCATTTCTACTATCTCATATAAGCATTTAAAGCTTTTTAAAAATTCCACTATTTTCAGTTCTTCTTATAGACAATGTCTATTCAGAGTTTATAGTCTATGATCATGTACAGTATTTCCAAAAACAAAACTCGGGAGTCCTTTTGAAGACTGGAAAAACCATAGCTAGGCTTGATGGTTTTTATTTAGCTAAGCTGACATATTAAACTAATTACAAGTTTCAGAAACAGTAAAGCATATATTTGCTGCTAATGTCATTCTGTGGCTTGGGTCTTAATTATATAAGAATGTCAATTTTCTTTTGTATAAGAATGGGAAATGATTATTTGATCCTTTTAGTTCTTTGAATTTTTAATAAATAGGCTTCATTATTTAACTTGTTTTCAAAAGCCTAAACCAAGCAAGACTTTAAAGACATTGCTTGTGTCTAATCTGGAACCTGTACAAACTTAAAAACTAGTTAGTGGAGAAAATGCTAGAAATTTACATAATGGCTTAAAGATTTTTAAAATAAATTCTTTTTCCTTTCTTGGTACATGAAAAATCAAGAGTTCACTGTGCTTGAAATTTATAAGTTCTCACAAACATTTTTTCTACATGTTGACATAAGAATAAAATAACTGAAAAGCAACAGTCATCTCTTAAGGGATCACAGGTCCAGCAAGGAAATGGGAAATAAAACTTTCAGTCTAACATTTAAAAGGCTCAGGTTTCATAAAAGGACATGAGTCTTTGGAGAGTTTTTCACTGAGACAATGCATGTCTCAAGTGGAGGCTTTGGTGTGAAAGATCACAAGACATCATTTCTTCAGTTTAATAATCCATTTAATACCATCTTTCAATCCCATTTCATGCTCAGTAAAGCAAGAATAAGTGAACTTTTTGCTGACACTGGTTTTGTTGAAGAGCTTTTGTTTATAACACGGTGGCGACATGATCTTATCATGGTCCATTATTATTGGGTTGCTTCTGTCCCCCATCCAAGTAATGCTTTCCTGTGATGTGTGCATTTTTTTCATAGCAATGACTCCTGTCTTATGCTAAAGTGGTTTGACAGTACTTGCTCGCTTTTAGAAGAGAGACACATTCCAACGTTCTGCTTCAAAAATCTATTTAAGTGGTCACCTTTACTCAACCATCTCTGAATTCTGAGGAGAAAATATGAATTCTACTGCTTGAAAATGAACAAAGACAAAGGAAACTCTGGACACTGAACAAACTTTGGGGGTGCTGAACAGTTGGTACTTGATGACTCTATGCTGAAGCTAAATTCTTTCATGAGCTTTGATTACTTATGAAAAACAGGCTGACAAATTACTAAGAAAAGGAGTTGGGGGAGTCAAGCAAAGAAAACTCAGCCCTTAGTATTATGTCTACTTAAGATCTGTGAATGTTATGTGCTATATATTTCTATTTTTCCTGTCTGAGAGTCTTAATAGTAATCAGAGAATGATATGAGTCTAGGATCAAAGATGTTTACATGGGGTATATTTTAATGGCCTGACTCAACATTTGCAAAGGAAATTCATTATATGGCTTTCATAAAAGTTGTATACTATGACAATTTTATCTTAAATTTTTATAGCACTTCCTGGGCTGTTTTCACACAGTCAGTAATATTGCTCTTTCTTTTTTAAGATGAAAGAATGGAAATTTAGAGACCAAATGAATGACCTTATCAAAGTCCCATAGCACAGTGTTATTAGCAAAGCCACATTCTCAACCTAGGTCTTCTGACTCATAAATCAGTGCCCTCTTTGTCACACCAGCCATGCTCCTTGGCATCCCAGGGTTCCCTGATGTCCCTCTGATTATTGTCCCTCTATCACACTTGGAAGGGCACAAAACAAAATCACACAAATCAACAAATAGTTGATCTAGGCACTCACCACAAATCTGATCCCCAGTTTAGGAGATTCTTTCTACCATATCACAAAATAAACATAAATTTCCACGCACAGCAATGGTCTATTATGGATTCATTAAAATTGGGCAATGGATACACACACCACTAAATAACTAAAGAGACAGTTTAGAAAAATATTTATGAATGATAGTTCCCAGAAGGGTTTCACATCATGAAGAATCTAACAGATATAAAATGTCCACTGTATGTGGAATGTACTCCTGGTAAAAGTTCTTTGCCAGAAGGACCTGAAAAGAGGGGGAAATATAGGACATGTGTTTAAAGGAATATCAGATTTCAACCACCATCAGCATAAAGGTAGAGGGATGTAGAATGTCTTAATGGCTCTGATGTGTACAGAAATGTTTGGAGAATAGAGAAAAATCTTACACAGAAAAGTAAGGAGCTGTGTTTTAGGGAAGAGAGCTGGAAACACAAATCAATGACTAGGATCAGCCCCTATACTGCCACGAGAAGCAGGAGTCTTGGGGTGAGTCTCTAGTCCTTTCTGAGCCTTGGCATTCTCTGTAAATGTGGGATAATGACTTATACCACAAAGTGGTTTAAAGGAGTAAATTAGATTGAGTGTGAAAGTGCTTTGTAGATCGTAAAACAATACAGAAGGTAAGGGAGTGTGAAGGACTGCTTGTCACATATGTCTGTAAAACTTGGCTATGGATTTTGTCTTGACGGTACCAACCACCCAAGTAGTAAAACCACCTTCCTAAACTGCCTTGGGTGCTTTGCAGACCACCCTCTTTCTACCACCCCCTCCCCAATACCCCATGGTTGTTCTTTGACTTGATGCACCAGTTTGTGAAGCCATGTGTCAAATGTCAGATGTGGCATTGGGGAAATGGTGAACTAAGATTTGTGCCTCACTAGAGCATTACTGAGTATTTTGTACACTTTGGGTAATGCCAATGTAAGTCACCACTAAGAGCTGTGTTCATGTGATAGCTTCCATTCACATCTGAGGTGCTATGTTTGATTTCTAAACATACCTGAAAAAATACTTTCATTAAAAATTTTTTTCAAGAAAGCACATCATTCTTTCTTTCCTTCTCCTGGCTCTTTGTTCCCTTTTTTGAATTCCTAGAACTGGGCTTCATACCCCACAAAATTATCATGGCAACCACGATCGGTTTCCGTTTGCTTAGACACGTCTTCCTCAATCATGGGCAACAGAATGATAAAGGGTGGACTTCTATAACAGCTCTTCCCATCTTCATTGACAATACTGTCAAAGCAAGCTCAGGTGAGTTTTCAAGTTATCTGTGAGGTCAACTGGAAATCAAAAGGCATGAAAAACAGAGTCAGTTTGCATTTAACGAGGGGGTCAGTAGAAAAGAAAATAAGACATTTCCTGCATCTAAGAGTTCAGAGTCATGTGCCAGATATTAATCACACTCCCACATAATTAATGTTGTGCTTGTGTTTTGACAGACAGCTTGATACAAATTAGAAACCACCTTAAATCTTATTCAAGATTCTTTTTTAAATGTCAGTACTGAATTTCATACAGTCTGACCTAAGAGCATGTGTATAAGGTGTAGAGACAGACTGCAAAGAAGCCCCAGCAGTTATTAACAGATATGTAAAGCAGTACAGATTTTGGGGTGTGCTGTATGACTCTCACTCTGATCCAACTTCTATCTGTATCTGGGATTGAGACAGAGAAGAAAGCTGATCAAATGTACAAATGAAACAAAGATGGGCAGGATAACGAACAAACACGACAGACTCAAACTTAACAGGAAAAAAAATCTGGCATTGAGAGTAGATTTACAGTAAGTCATAGGTAAGAACCAAAGATCCTATAATGAAGAACTGAAGGCTTCAGTTTCACCGAAGGTGATATGGTTGCATTGAATAAGAAGACATAAAACTAGCCTGTGTTATAGGAGGAAATATTGAAAGATACCTTTTGCATCTAATAACAGAGTCCGTCCTTCCTCAAAGGCTGCACATTAGAATAACTAAGGAAGTTTTAAAATAAATTCAGGTTCCCTGGGCTTTCCACAACTTGTCTACATTCTTTTTCTGAACATCTTTCAGCTACCTCTTCTGGCATGTGATGTGACTATTATATTCTTGTGGTTCTAATGTCTTTTATTCTATCCTGTGATATTTTTGTATATCTGATTCAGTATCTTCAAAAATTAACTTTTACATTTTGCTGAGATTACCTCCATTCTGTCAAGAACTAGCTGGTAAGACTTGGCTTTATTGAGTATTGGCATTGCTGCAAAACACGAATGTTCTTGGCATAATTCCTCACAACTGCCTCCCGAAGTAGTTTCTCTCATATTTCATGATTTGGTTGAAAACCCAATATGGTTAGGAAAAAGATGTGCATAAGTGAAGCGTAATTATATTGATTCATGTTCAGCTGATAAGGATTTATTTGTCCTCAAGGCATAATAATGGCTGAGATTTGCCCATGATCAATAACTCTTGAACCGATAAATCTTGATATTGGCAACAAAAGCCAATATCTACTTAAACTTTTTTCAAAGTGTTGTTATAATATGCTGATGGCATGAAACATATGGACACATAAAACACAGTCTCTTGAGCTTTATGTTGACACTGTATTTGTATCCTCTAAGAGTTAATATTCTAGATTCCAGTGACATAGGAGCAACCTGCTGATCAAGGGGAAAGTTAATAATGAGGACTAATAGTTACTAACAGTTTTTAGAAGAGCAAATAAGATTAGTGTATGTGGAAGCACTTTGTTGAAACACAAACCACTGTAGAAATGTGAAGTATAACAGAGTTTGCCTATGGGTTTTAAGCTTTGTGCAACATGCTTGCAAAATAAAGGCTTTTTTTTTTTTTTTTTTTTTTTTTTTTTTTTGTAAAAGAGCAGGAATAGAAGATATGAGAGGAAATGAGGCAAAAGGAACAGTGACAACACTATATTGGGTACCTATCATGAGCCAGGAGCTAAGGGGATTATATGATGTGTATTTTTATATTTCATTCCCATAGTCCTAATAGGTTCAAGCCAAAACTCAAGCACAACTCAAATTCCTACAGAACTAAGGTTTAGGCTAAGGAACTGGTTCTACAGTTTTAAGTAGCAGAGCTGGAATTTAAGTCCATGTTTGTCTAAACCCAAAGATCATGGTCTTTCCTGGTTGCTGTAAACAGAAAGTTTCAATGGTTACCTTTTCAAAGTCATTTGGGATTTGTTAGTGGCATGGCAAGTCCTTTCCCTAGATTGGCTAACAGGCCTGTGCTGTTCTTCCCTTTTCACACTAGCATTATTTTCCCTGCTACACTCACATGCCTCAGATAACTCTGTGCCATGACACTATATATCGGTGACTGACAATGATAAAAGGATGAATCATGTAGGTTGTTCCTTGGGGAAGTGAAAAGATTTGGGGGGAACAGAAGGATGCTGGAATGTCTTTGGCCTTCAGGAACACTTAGTGTCTTTCCCTTACCATCTGGTCAGCTGCCATTAAAAAAAATACTGTATCTTGGGGGGCTTAAACACTAGAAGCTTATTTTCTCACAGTTCTGGAGCCTGGGAAGTCTAAGATCAAGGCGTCAGCTGACTTGGTTCCTGGGGGGAGCTCTTCTCCTAGGTTATGGATGCCTACTGTGTCCTTATATGGTAGAGAGAGAGAGAGGTTGATTGATCTCTGATGTCATTTCCTCTTTTTGTAAGGATACCAGGTCAAGTAGATCAGGGCTCCACGCTATGGCCTTATTTAACATTAATCATCTCCTTAAAGACTTTATCTCCAAAACAGTCACATGGGTGTGTGTGGGGGGGTAGGATTTCAACTTATGAATTTTGGGGAGCACATTCAATCCATGGCAACCAGTGCAACACATTGGACCTGTACGCAGAGATGTGCTCATGGGTTCATGTTCATTCTACCACCTATGGCCGTCCATATGAACTCGGGCAAATTTCTTATAAACATTCCTGAATCTCAGTATCATCACCTGACTGATAATGTGGAAATCATTATGATGGCCCAGTGAACACCAGTGGGTTGCAAGGAGGATGGACCTTGACAACACGTAGGTAGTCCTGTGTTTTTGTGCATAAGATTTCCTGAGAAAATGTAAGTGGGACTAACATCCCAAAGATAGACTAGGGTGTCAGAAGGAACTTCTATTTTATGAACTATAGAAAGTATTCTAAAATCTCTAAACATCACCTCATAGATAGAAATTTTAGAAATATATTTTAAGTTTTTATGCATGTTCTTTTAGTCATTTACTTATTACTGTCTTTTAAATTTCCTAGGTATATACAAATATATATTGCAAAAATACTGACGATACTGAAATAAAAAGCAAAAGTCTCTCTTTACCTTTTTTTCAGAAATCCCACTCCAAGCTGCAAAGATAACTACTATTGTCAATCTGGTACGTTCCATGTTATGTATTGACAAGAACGCAGGTGTATTTCTATATATGTTTATGTAAACATGTATAAGCACAGACTTTTGTGGGACGCTTCCATGTTTGTTCTTTCCCTTCTCATTGAATGTGTATTTGTCTTCTTTAAGATTTGTTATTATTTTCTTTTTTGAGCTAAAGATTTGCTATTATCAGCATGTGTTGAGATTTCTGCCCTTATCTGGATTATAGGTTTAAAAGACTGTGCTTTTTGCAGTATCAAACCAATAATTTTCTCCTATTTCCTACTAATTTTTAGAAAACAATGAAGCAAAACGTGCAATTATTTCGCTATCTTGGTGCAAACAAACACTGCTGTTCAGACAAAGAGGAAAGCATGGCTGAAGCAGAACGCCCAGTCACCAAGCAGTTTAAAATATCTGTTGGTGGCATCTAACTCCAGCAGCGTAAAGGTAGTTTAAGGATATACATGTATATTGCATAAAAGCTCAAGTTATTTTAAATTCAACCTTGTAACGTTTGAGTTTACATGTGAAAGTAATTTGTGGAACCATACAGGTATGTTTGTGCAAAGAAAGATCGAGTAGTCTCATTTTGTTAAAAGGCACTTCTTCTAAAAGTACTTATGAATTTTCCCATATTCATCTGTGCGTGTGAGGTTTTGTCATCTGCCTGAAAGCCTTGTCTCTCTTGCATGTAATAAACAGGTCTTATTTTACAATTCATTACAATTTCACTTAGTCTACAGGATTCACGTTAGTCTTTCTCAAACAACTTGTGCATTTACTCTTAGAAAAGATAATAGGCTTCAGATGATTTTTTTTAAAGTCACCAACAAAATACTAAAGATATTCCAACCCCGCTAACAATTTGACTCTGTCCTGCTCACTCTGAGCAGTAGCATCCAGTGCAAGGCAATGTCTTGATGGATCATTCATGGAAAACTAAACTAATTACCATCATTCTAATATTCCTATTTAAATGCATGAAAAACTGATTAGCTGAAGGCAGCCCTATATATAGCAGAAATGGCATCTTCTTAATATTTATGCTAATGCAAAAGACATTTTACACAAAGGTTAGAGGTGACAAATGGGTAAGAAATGATCTTAACGTACACATTTGTTTACTTACAATAATGCGTGACATGACTATTACTCCTTGAGAGAGATTTAATTGGCACAGAGGACAAGGTGTGGGGAAATAGATCAGTGTGAAAGTACTTATGCATATGTAGGCACAAATAAATACATATATATTTATAAGATATGCTTCCACAGAACTACCAACCACTAACAGAGAAGTAGAACACCCACACCTCCAAGCTAGTTTTACAAGTAGATTTCAGTTCACATTCACCCTGAGGTTGTCACATTTTTTAGTCCAGAGAGAATTTTGATGGAAATTAGAAAAGAGTTTAATAATTTAGCTGACTCTGAGTATTATATACCTCTGATATAGAGAAACTAAAACATGTTAAAATGATGCCATTTCAAATTGCAGTTACTATCTTAAGCAAGGAATGAAGAAGTGGGCTTATAAATTCAATTTGATTTTTACACTGTCATTTCCACACGACTAATCCACAGACCGAGTTCTGTTTTCTGCCAGCTCTCTAAGCACGCTCCAAGGTGAGACTCCCCAGAAATGGTGCATAACAATGAGCACATCACGGAAGCAGTGCATGAAGAACAAATAAAACATGAAATTACACATGAACTTGAGAGTCACATAAGCAGGCTAAGAATGGGTTACTGTCAATAACGGATTTCAAATAAGCCTCTGATTTAATGACAACAGAAAGCTAGAGTCTGATTGAGGGCAATCAAATACTTCTCTTTTTTTTCTCCCGACTTCTAACTCATGTTTTGTATGAAAAGAAAACCTGTGCCATCACAATATAGGCAATAGAAAGCTACACGAAAACCCGAAAATAGAAAGGCTGTTTTCCTGAGCAATTCTAATACAACACACATCCACATCTAGAGTATGGTCAAGTGAACGAGAAACCAAGAGAAACTTCTTACTTAGCATACTGGTGGACACTCACCGGTAAGAGTATATTTGCTTTTCCCTTAAGTATTTTGACTGTGACTGTCCTTGTTAGTGCAACTGTGACTGGGGAAAACTAGGGCTTTTAGATTTAAAAACTGAACATGCAACCAAGTGACTCTCACAGGGGGAAAGGAGGCCACATGGAAAATGACCCCGGGTTTCGTGTCTAAGACAGGTGCATCTTTATAGAGTGTACAGGGGAGAAACCGTGCCCCCTGATTATATCTTCCTTGTCACACCCCTGAATTCCAACCCCCACAACACACACATGAAACTTTTTTTAGCATCTGAGTATATTCCTTTAGCATTTCACTATTCATTGTCTAGTAGAATTTTCTGTTTTCGAGTTGAATTGTTTTTGAGATGCTTTCAGTCTTTTCCCCAAACTACTTTAAGTTCTTCCCAGGGAGATCCTGGTATGACAAAGTCTCATTGAATTAATATACCAAAGATGGGAAGGAAGTGAAGTTATTGATTAGAGTAAAAAGATTCTAATTTCTAGGTAAGAGACTAACCAACTGCAGATAGGAAGTTCAGAATAAAACTTTTTCCCCCTTTCACACATATTTGGATATTTAAAGCATGCATCTTCTATACCATATTGTAGGGACCATGGGTTTTCACATTTTGAGAAACACTTGCAGACAGATAATGAGTTGCAAATGGGGAAGAATGGACTATATGATTGAATTGTGTGTGTGTGTGTGTGCGTGCGTGTGCGTGCATACGCACGCACTTTATGTGACTTGGAAGCAGAAGTAACCTGCAAAATTTTGGTCCATGCTGATCTACTTCCAACTTGCCTGGAAAGACCTTGGTCTGTCCAGTCCATTACTTAACTGGGAGTGGAAGTCAAAGGAAAGAAATGCACCCATCTTTTGTGCATCCCAATTACCACAAGGGGACAGAGCAAAATGGTCTTATTCCTTCTGACCCTTTGGTGATATCCTGAAGCCAGATCAAGGAATGGCATCTTGTCCTTCGCCCCAACCCCTTTCTGCCCTCTGGATCTCCCTGTAACACTAACCCTTCCTCACAGAGTGGACTCCCACTTCAAGGTAAAGAACATACATTCGCAAGCAAAACACTAGAACCCTGTTTCCTTGGTAACTTGGGCAGGAAAGGCATATTCGAGGTGAAGGGAAATATTCATTCTGACCAGAATATATCCATTCTCCTCATTCCTAAGGCTTTATCTGCAACACAAGGCGGGGTCTCAAGTTGCTCCAAGTAGCTATACATTTAAAGTTAAATGGAAAGTGAAGTCTGCCGCTAAGTTTAGCTCTCCTGCTGAAATCCTTGGGAGATTATTACTACCTTCTGGCTATATCAGGCCCCCCTTTTCCCATACCTATCAAACGGCTTTGAAGTTTCACTTCATTTGAAATATTGTACAGTAAATGCACACAGTGTGCTAACGGGCTGCACGGATTAATGGAGCAAATAGTTGCTTAAATTTAATTTAAAAGTAGTTCAGATAAAGACCTAGAGAATTAGTACTGGGGTTAAGGAAGGATCCTATTGAGGGATGCCTGGCTGGAGGGGAAAATCCAGGGAGGAGGGGCTGCTTCTCCCTGCCCCTCCACCTCCTATGAGGAGAGGATTTGTTTAGTGCCTTTGTGCAGTCAAAGGGGATCCTGGCTGAAGGATGAATATGTATGAGCTGTTCTCCCGTGAATCATGTATAGCCCTAACAGATGTACATGGAGCAGTGTCTACCCTCTGCTCTCGACTCTATGCTGTGAGGTAGATACTGGCAACTTAGCACAACTAATGTACTTTTATTACAAACGAAGGGAAACATTTTGTTGAAGCTGTACGCGTCTAGGAAAGAGCTTCAAATTCTTTGTCACACACAGATGTATCTATCAACCGTTCTTTACTTAGCCCTGTCAGTGGATTTCAGTGACCCACCTGCAACTCATTACCCTTTTTACAACACTCTGCAGCAAATTCTTATTCATAATCAGACATCTTATCCAATTCTAGTTGCAAAAATCACTTAAGCAGTCTTAATGAATACTGCATCCTTGGGATTTATGTTTAGTAAAAATTGAAAGTAAAATGTTCCTAAAAAGAGACGGTTAGCCTAACATTCCCATCTATAATGCAAGTGTATAAAATCATAGTTAATGCAATGGGGCCCCATTTGGCTTTTTTTCTCCACTCTTTTTCTGTCGTGTTTAGGCTCCCACAGTGGTTCTACTGAACTCAGATTTCCCCTAGGATATCATAACTAGAAATGAAGTCTGTGGTATCTTGAGCAATCTTCCACCATAGTTACCAGCAGAACAAAAATGAACCCAAAATTTAAATATAATTTAGACTTAGAACTATAAAGGAAGAGGAGAGGGTCGCGAGTTATTTTCTTAAGAAACAAGGAGACACTGTAGTGTAAGAGTTCTTCCATCCTTGCTTTGCTTCCATTCCCAGACTGATGTGTGTACAGGAACTTGCAGAATAACAAGGGAGGCATGTCTGTGAGCAGACAAAGGCCACAAAAGTGAAGAACTCTCCCCACACATTCTCTTCTTCTAGATGGGCTGGAGGCAGTGTATATCCTGAAACAGTGCAAAGTGAGACATGGCAGTGGAGAATCCACTAGAAGGGGACAGAAGAAGATGCTTCTAGATGCGTGCGTTGAGATTCTCAAATAGCTATCACTGCTATACAGTCCTCATAGCACTGCAAATGTCCTTTTTTCGGTTTGCTTTCTTCTAACCAAACCAAACCAAACCAAACCAAATCAACCAACCAACAAACCAGCCAGCCAGCCAACATAATTCAGGAAAACAACTTTTTCTTGGACTGTACTCAAACAGAGAATTACTGCATAGTCCTTATTAAAGGGCATGTGGTCTGCCAGAAGAGCATGGACTCTGCTTGCTTGCCTTCTGGAAATTCTTATCTAGAGCAGTGCCTGGCACATGGTCGGTACTCAATAAGTCTATCTCTAGTGGAGGAATGAGTAAAGGAATGACAAATTTAGTTAAATACGTTCAACTTGAGTTTTATAAAAAGACATGTATTTTAACTGACAATCCTCACATGGAGAAATAGATCATTCCCTGTAATAGCCACAACCACAGGATAAATTGTAGTTTCTATTTGATTTGATTAAGGAACACTACAACTCTGGAATAAAAAGAAAACAAATTGAGACCCTGTTCATTTTGATTTTCTGTTATTTCTGTGGCTTACTAATAAGCCAATCAATGATATGAATAAATCCCTGCAGTCATTAGTGTGTCTCTTTGGTGAATTTACCAATTTCTTCTTAAGGAAGGCAATTACAGAATTTAAAACCCATTCAGTCTTCCACAGAATTTCCCCTTACTACATTGAAAATCTAAATGGTTCATGCAAGTAGAGGTGACTGCATTCTGAGCATGAGTTAGTAGAATGTTTTTAAGTTAAAATTTCATTTTTAGATAATAGTAGATTCAGATGCAGTTGTGAGAAATAATACAAAGAAACCCTGGCTATCTTTTACCCAATTTTTCCTTAATGGTAACAATTTGTAAAACCACATGTAGTACACTATCACAGACTAGACATTGACACTGATATACACTGATATAGGCAAGATACAGAACATTTCTCTACCACAAGGATTGTCAGGCTGCCACACACCTTTTGTAGCCGCACCCACCTCCCTCCCACTCCCAACCCACCTTAACATGCTCTCTGCATTTCTGTAGTTATGTCATTTCAATATTGGTACATATAGATCATGCAGTATATAATCTTCTAGGATTGACTTTTTTCATTCAACATGAGTCTCTCGAGATTCACCCACATTATTGTTTTTACCAATAGCTTGCTCTCTGTTATTTTTAGGAAATATGTCATGATATGGATATATTATAGTTTGTTTAACCATTCACCTGGTGATGGACATCTTGGTGGCTTGCAGCTTTTGGTTATTATGAATGAAGGTGTTTTAATCACTCATGTACAGGTTTTTGTATGAATGTAAGCTTTTATTTCTCTGGAATAAATGCCCAGGAGGGCAATTACTGGGTAGAACCATGGTTGTATGTTTAGCTTTTAAAAGTCACTTGCAAAAATGTTTCTAGAGTGACTGCAATATTATACATTCTCTCCAGCAGTTTTTGAGTGTTCCTGCTTCTCTGCATTTTTGCCAGCATTTGGGGTTTCCACTACTTTTTTGTTTGTTTCTTTTAGCCATTCTGTTAAATGTGTATAGATAGATCAATGTGATTTTAATTTCCTTAATGATTCATGTGCATATCTGACATCTGTGTATCCTCTTTGAGGGAAATGTCTCATGTCTTGAGAAAATGTCTTTGTCCATTTTCTAGTTAAGTCCTTTGTTTGTAATGTTGGTGGCTTTTTTTTCCCCCCAGAATTCTTTATAGGAGCACCCTGTGTGGCTCAGTTGGTTGAGCATCTGACTATTGATTTTGACTCAGGATATGGTCTAAGGGTCATGAGATCAAGCCCTGCGTTGGGTCTGTGCTCAGTGCAGAGTCTACTTAAGATTCTCTCTCTCCTTTCCCTCTGCCATGTTTCCCACCCATGTTCTCTCTTCTCTCTCTCTCTCTCCCTCTCAAAAAAAAAAAAAAAGAATTCTTTATATATTCAATGTAGTAATCCTTTGTTGGACATATGTTTTGTAAATATCTTCTCCCACTCCATAGCTTATTTTTTCATCTCATTACCAGGGTCTCCCACAGAACAAAGTTGTTAATGTTGATGATGTCTAATTTACCAATTTTTCCCTTTTAAGTATTTGATCTGCTATCAGAATTTTCTATGTGAGAGTTTCATCTTTCTGTTCTCTGGAGCTGATGACACAGACACAATATTAGGTTTCTTGAGCCTGTTTAAGGTAAAGTTGCTAAACTTTATCCATTTTTCCACCCAAGGAAATGAGGGAGTGCTATAAACAATTTTTTCCTGGCAATACGAATTTGTTTTTTTAAGATTCAGTATCTTCCTTCCTCTTAGCTTTATGAGATATAATTGACATATACTATTGTGTTAAACTTAACACAATAGTATTAAGTTTAAGGTATACAACAGGATGATTTGAAACACATTTATATTATGAGTGAGTACCAAAATTAAGTGATTTAACACTTCCAAAACCTCACATAATTACCATTGCTTTTCCTAAGGTGAGAATATTTAAGGTTTACTCACTTGGCAACTTTCAAATATGTAATACAGTATCATTAACTATAGTCACCATACTGTACATTATATACCCAAAACTTAGTCATCTTATAACTCTAAGTTTGTACACTTTGATCGACATTTCTTCATTTTCCCTACCCTAGAGGCCAGACAAGCACCACTATATTCTACATTTCTATGAGTATGGCCTTTTTGGATTTCATATTTAAGTGATATCATACAGTATTTGTCTTTCTCTATTGACTTATTTCACTCAGTCCTCCAACCATGTTATTGTGAAAAAGCAGGATTTCTTTCTTATAGCTGAATAATATTCCACTGTGTGTGTGTGTGTGTGTGTGTGTGTGTGTGTGTGTGTGTGTATCATTGGACACTTAGGTTGTTTTCATGTCTTGACTATCATGAATAATGCTGAAATGAACATGGGGTGCAGATATTTCATTGAGATACTGATTTCATTTCCTTTGGATATATACCAAAAAGTTGAATTGCTGAATCATATGTTAGTTCTATTTTTAATTTTTTGAAGAGTGTCCATCCTGTTGACCCTACTGGCCAGCCACATCAATGTACATTCCCACCAAAAGTTCACAAATGTTTTCTTCCCAATAACACTTGTTATCTCTTGTCTTTTGATATTTCCATCCTAACAGGTGTGATCTGATATCTCATTGTGGTTTGATTTGCATTTCCCTGATGATTAGCTGCACAACTTTTCACGTACCTGTTGGCCATTTGTATGTCTTCTTTGGCAAAATGTCTATTCAGGTCCTCTGCCTATCTTTTTAATCAAATTATTTGTTTTTGCTATTGAATTATATAAATTCCTTATAAATGTATGATATTAACTTTTTATCAGATATATGGTTTATAAATATTTTCTACCATTCTGTACATTGCCTTTCAGTTTTGTTGATTGTTCCTTTTGCTGTGCAGAAATGTTTTAGTTTGAAGTGGTCTCAGTTATTAATTTTTGCTTTTGTTGCTTGTGTTTTTGGTGATACAACTAGAAAATTGCTGCCAAGTTCAAGGTCAAGGAGCTTTTACCTCATGTATTCTCCTAGGAGATTTATAGGTTTAGAGTCTTACATTTAAATCTATTTTGAGTTAATTTATGTGTGTGGTATAATAGGGGTCCAATTTCATTCTTTTGCATGTGATTACTTAGTTCTTCTCCCAGGACCATTTATTAAACAGACTGTCCTTTCCCTCACTGAATATTCTTGTGTCCTTTGTCAAATATTAGTTGATTGCTTATGTGTGGGTTTATTTCTGGGCTCTCAATTCTGTTCCATGGATCTATGTGTCTGATTTTCTGCCAGTATCATTGTTTTTGTTACTATAGCATTATAATAAGGGTTAATATCAGTCTAAATATGATGCCTCCAGCTTAGGTCTTTTTTCCCAGTGTTGTTTTGGCTATTTGGGGTCTTTTGTGGTTCTGTATACATTTTAGGACTGTTTGTTCTATATATTTAAAAAGTGCCATTGGCTTGTTAATTTTGGCCATTCTAACTGGTGTAAAGTGGTATCTCAATGTGGTTTTGATTTGAATCTCCCTGATGGCTAATGATGATGAACATTTTTTCATGTGTGTGTTAGCCATTTGTATGTCTTCTTTGGAGAAGTGTCTGTTCATGTCTTCTGCCCATTTTTTTTTCTTTGTTGAAGTGTTCTTTTATTTATTTTTTATTTATTTTTATTTTTTTTTTTATAAACATATAATGTATTATTAGCACCAGGGGTACAAGTTTGTGAATCGCCAGGTTTACACACTTCACAGCACTCACCATAGCACATACCCTCCCCAAAGTCCATAACCCCACCACCCTCTCCCTACCCCTCTCCCCCCAGCTACCCTCAGTTTGTTTTGTGACATTAAGAGTCTCTTATGGTTTGTCTCCCTCCCAATCCCATCTTGTTTCATTTATTCTTTTCCTACCCACCAAACCCCCCACGTTGCCTCTCAACTTCCTCCTATCAGGGAGATCATATGATAGTTGTAATTCTCTGATTGACTTATTTTGCTAAGCATAATACCCTCTAGTTCCATCCACATAGTCGCAAATTTCTGCCCAGTTTTTGATGTGATTATCTGTTTTGTGTGAATTAAGTTTGAGGAGTTCTTTATAGATCTTGGATATCAGCCCTTTGTCTGTAGTGTCATTTGCGAATATCTTCTCCCATTCTGTGGGTTGCCTCTTTGTTTTGTTGACTGTTTCCTTTGCTGTGCAGAAGTTTTTGATCTTGAGGTCCCAATAGTTCATTTTTGCTTTTGTTTCCCTTGCCTCTGGAGACATATCTTGAAAGAAGTTGCTGTGACCAATGTCAAAGAGGTTACTGCCTATGCTCTCCTTTAGGATTTTATAGATTCCTGCCTCATGTTGAGACCTTTTATCCATTTTGAGTTTATCTTTGTGTATGGTGTAAGAGAATGGTCGAGTTTCATTCTTCTACACAGAGCTGTCCAATTTCCCCAGCACCATTTATTGAAGAGACTGTCTTTTTTCTACTGTATATTTTTTCCTGCTTGTCGAAGATTATTTGACCATAGAGTTGAGGGTCCATATCTGGGCTCTCTACTCTCTTCCACTGGTCTGTGTGTCTGTTTTTATGCCAGTACCATGCTGTCTTGGTGATCACGGCTTTGTAGTAAAGCTTAAAATCAGGCAACGTGATGCCCCCAGTTTTGTTTTTCAACATTTCCTTAGCAATTCAGGATCTCTTCTGGTTCCATACAAATTTCAGGATTGTTTGTTCCAGCTCTTTGAAAAATGCCAGTGGAATTTTGTTCAGGATGGCTTTGAAAGTATAGATGGTTCTAGGCAGTATAGACATTTTAACAATATTATTCTTCTGATCCATGTTAGAAGGGCCAAAATTAATAAGACAGAAAACAACAAGTGGTGGAGAGGATGTGGAGAAAAGGGAACCCTCTTACACTGTTAGTGGGAATGCAAGTTGGTGCAGCCACTTTGGAAAACAGTGTGGAGATTCCTTAAGAAATTTAAAAAAAGCTACCCTATGACCCTGCAATTGCATTACAGGATATTTACCCCGAAGATACAGATGTAGTGAAAAGAAGGGCCACCTGTACCCCAATGTTCATAGCAGCAATGGCCACAGTCACCAAACTGTGGAAAGAACAAAGATGCCCTTCAACGGAAATGGATAAAGAAGATAAGGTCCGTATATGCAATGGAGTATTATGCCTCCATCAGAAAGGATGAATACCCAGCTTTTGTATCAACATGGACATGGATATGCTGAGTGAAATAAGTCAATCAGAGAGAGTCAGTTATCATATGGTTTCACTTACTTGTGGAGCATAAGGAATAACATGGAAGACATTGGATATGGAGAAGAGAAGTGAGTTGGGGGAAATTAGAGGGGGAGACAAACCATGAGAAACTGTGGACTCTGAGAAACAAACTGTGGGTTTTGGAGGGATTTGGGGGGATGATCCTGGTGGTAGGTATTACAGAGGGCATGTATTGCATGGAGCACTGGGTGTGGTGCATAAACAATGAATTTTAGAACACTGAAAAAAATTAATTTTTTAAAAAAGTACCATTGGATTTTGATAGCAATTGCATTGATGCCACAGACCACTTTGGGAAGTATAAACATTTTAATAATAGTAATTCTCCTAATCCATGAAAATGGGATACATTTCTATATAGTTGTATCTTCTTTAATTTCTGTCATCAATACCTTCTCATTTTCAGTGTATAGGTATTTCACCTCCTTGGTAAAATTTATTCCTAAGTATTTCATTGTTTTGAGGCTATTATAAATGGGATTATTTTGTTTATTTCTCTTTCAGATAGTTTGTTGTTAGTATATGAAAATGCAACTGATTTTTGTATGTTGATTTTGTATCCTGCAACATTTCTGAATTTATTGGTTCTAACAGACTTCTGATGGTATCCTTAGAATTTTCTATATATAAGATTATCATCTGAAAACTTCTTCCTTCTCAATTTGGAGGCATGTTATTTTTCTTGCCTAATTGCTTTGCTTAGGACTTTCAGCACTATGCTGAATAGGAATAGTGAGAGTGGGCACCCTCATCTGATTCCTGACCTCATAGAGAAAGCTTTTAAAATTTCACTGTTCAGTATGATGTTAGCTGTGGGCTTGTCATATGTGCCCTTTATTATGTTAAGGTACATCCCTTCCATACCCAGTTTGTTTAGAATTTTTGTAATCAAAAGGATGCTGAATTTTGTCAAATGCTTTTTTGCCATCTATTGAAATGATCATATAATTTTTATCTTTCATTCTCTTACTGTAGTGTATTACATTTATTGATCTGTACATGTTGAATTATCCTTGCATTCCAGAGAAAAATCCCATTTGATTATAATGTATGATCCTTCTAACGTGCTATTGGATTTGGTTTGCTAATATTTTGTTTGAGAATTTTTGCATTTATATTAATCAGGGATATTGGCCTGTATTTTCTTGTGTTATTTTCTTTTGTTATTATTATTTTCTTGTGTTATTCTCTTTCGGTTTTGAAATGAAGGTAATGGTGGCCTTATAAAACGAGTTTGGGGGTATTCCATTTTCTTGAATTTTTTTGCAGAATTTGAGAAGCATTGGTGTTAATTATCCTTTAAATGTTTGGTAGAATTCACCAGTAAAAAGCACAGAGCTTCCCTCTGTTCCTCAGGGAACTAGAAAAAGAACAAACTAAGTCCAATGTTAGTAGAAAGAAAAAATAGAAATTATCAAAGTGGAAATAAATGAAATAGAGTTAAAAAGACTTAAAAAACTAAGAGTTGGTTTTTGAAAAGGTAAACAAAACAAAAATTTAACTAGACCTATCAAGAAAAAGAGAGAACTCAAGTAAATAAAATCAGAAATGAAAGAGGAAACATTATAACTGATACCATAGAAATACCAAAGATCATAAGAGATGAATATGAACAATTATAATCAACAAATTGAACAACCTATAAACACTCAGGTGGGAAGGTTTGGTGCCTGAATCCAAGGGGGTAGGTCTGCAGCCCAATTTCACAGGGGAGGGCCTGGCACTTGCATATGTGGTGGTAGGACTGGGACCTGGGTCCATGTGTTTGGGCCTGGATCCTGGGTCCATGCGGTCTGACTCAATGCTGGGGCAGGCTTGGAGCTTCAGTTCACAAGAGTAAGCCTGGAGCCTGAGGCTTTGGGAGGGCTGCCTGAGTCTGTGGGAGCCAACCTGGAGGCTGAGACCACCCGAGACCAGCTCAGTATTAGACATACCAGAAACCTTAGTCTATAGGATCCTTCTAGAGCCTGGAACTGTAGGAGCTTGGGCAGCCTGGAACTGATCTAGAGGATAGGTCCATGGATACTGGCCTGGTGAGGGCCAGGGTCTTGTGTTCATGGAAGTTGGTCTGGCACTTGTGTGGGCCTGTTGTAGGGTCTATAATGAAGTCAGATTCTCACTTTACTCTCTTTCCCCCAAGGAAGGGTGTTTTTCTCCATGCTGAGCTGCCTAAACTCAGAGAGGTAATGGGGTATTGCATCTTCTTTTATTTCTATGCTCCACTCAGGTACTATAATTCCCACCTGTTTTGAAGGCATTTTTGTTTATGGATATTATTCAGATTGGTATTTCTTGGAGGAGACATGTACTATAAGTTCCTACACAGTCTTCTTGCTTATATCACTCTCCTGTATTTTCCTTCATAGATTGTACTTTTGGTGTCAAATCTAAGAATTTTTTGCCTAGATTTTGTTGCCAAAGATTAATTCCCATTTTTTCCCTTAAAAATTTAGTTACAGTTTATATTTAAGTTTGTAATCCATTTTGAGTTAACTTTTTAATAAGGTGGGTCTTCAAACTAGGTTCATTTTTATTGCCTATGGATGTCTGCTTGCCCAGTACCATTTCTTGAAAGCACTGTCATTCCTGTGTTGAATTGCTTTTTCATCTTGTCAAAGTCAGTGGGCCATATTTGTGTGAGTCCTATTTCTGGATTCTCAGTTCTGATCCATTGATCTGTGTGTCTGTGAATTCGCATTCTTGCTTTATTCTTGACCTTAGGAGAAAAATGTTCAATTTTTCACTATTAAGCAAAATTTTAGCAATGTATTTTTTTTTTTTTTTTGTAGGTACTTTTAATGGAGTTGGGGAAAGTGTGGAAATTTTCTTCTATTCTTATTTTCCTGAGAGGTGTTTTTTTTTTGTTGTTGTTTTTTTTTTTTTTTTTTTTTTTTTTGTAATCAAGAATAGGTGTCAAATTTTTTGAAATGGTTTTTCTGCATTAATTCTTGTTTTTCTTCCCAGGTAATTTTTCTTCTTTAATCTGCTAATGTGGATTATATTGAACTAGTTTTATACCTCTGGAATAAGTCCTAATTGACCATGGTGTATAGTTATTTTTATATTGCTGATTTCTATTTGTTAATATTTTCTATGGTTTTTATATCTATATTAATGAGAAATATTGGTCTGCAATTTTCTTTTTTGAATTATCTTAGTCTGGTTTTGGTAACAAGATAATGCAAGTTCACAAAATGAATTGAATAATGTTCCTCCTCTTATATTTTCTGGAAGAGATTATGAGAAGTTAATGTCTGGTATAATTCTCTACTTAACCACCTGGACGTGGGCAGGCAGGCTTCCTTCCTTCCTTCCTTCCTTCCTTCCTTTTCTATCTTTCTTTCTTATAGTTTTTTTAAAATAATAGGTTTAATTTTCTTCATAGCTTTAGACATTCAGCTAGGTTCACTTTTGTTGCCTATGGATTTCATATTGGGTGAGCTACGGTAGACTGTTTTTCAGAGAGTGGCCTATTTTGTCTAAATTGTCAATTTTATATGTATAGAGTCTTTTGAAGATTTCCGTGTTGTCCTTTTGTTGCTTGCAAGGTATTATGGGTTGCAATGTCCCCACAGAATTCATATGTTGAAGTCCTAACCCTCAGCACCTCACAATGTGACTTTATTCGGAGACAAGGTCTTTAAAGAGATAATAAAGTGAAGTCCTTAGGTTAACCTAAATCCAATGTGACTGGTATCCTTATAAAAAGGAGTTTTGGACACAGAGATATGCATAGAGGGAAGACAGCCACCTACAAACAAGAAAAGAAGCCTAGAACAGATCTTTCATTCAAAGCCTTCAGAAGGAACCAAACAGGCCAACACCTTGATTTGGGACTTAACAGCCACCAGCACTCTGAGACAATAAATCTCTGTTGCTCAAGCTGCTCAGTCTATAGCACTTCATTAAAGAATCCCTAGCAAACTAATATACAGGGTCTTCATTGACATCCACATTTTCATTCTTGATACCAATCATTTGCATCTTTTTCTCTTGTTAATTTTTATCAATTTATGTTTTCAAATAATAGCTATCTTGTGGATTTCCTAATCCAGTTGTCTGCTTTCAATTTCATTGGCTTTTTGCTTTATTATTTCCTTTCTTCTGCTTGCTTTGAGTTTATTTTGCTTTTCCTCCCCCTAAATTCTTGAGGAGAGATTCTAGAATACAGGTTTAAAACCTTTCTTCCCTTGTAATATGTGCATTTAGTACAATAAGTTTGCCTCTCAGCACTGCTTTAGCAGCTTTCCACAATTTTTGATATATTGTGTTTTCATTTTCAATTAGTTCAATGTATTTTTTTAAAATTTCACTCTTTGACTCATAGATTTAGAAGTGTTTAATTTCCAAGTGTTTGGGGGGATTTTCCCATTTTCTCTATGTTATTTATTTCTAGTTTTACTCCATTGTGGTCAGAGAAAATACTGTATAATTTTAATTCTTTAAAGTTTGTTGAGGTTCCTTTTATGGTCCATGGTATGATCTATCTTGATGTAGGTTCTCTGGACACTTGAAAAGAATGGTTATTCTGCTTTTGTTGGGTGGAATGGCCTATAAATATCAATTAGATTCCATTGGCTAACGGTGTTGTTGAGTTCTTTTATATACTTGCTAATTTTCTCTCTAGTTGTTCTAGCACTTACTGAGAGAGTGGTGGTAAAGTTTCCAACTATAACCATAGATTTGTTGGTTTCTCCTTTCAGTTTTGTCAGTTATATCTCCACATATTTTGCATCTTGCAGGAAGCCACTGTTATCCTGGAGCCCTGTTGGTATGGTGTTAAGGTACGGGGAAGATGAAGTCTTTTATAATCTTACGATTAAATCTCAGTCTTTTAGTGGGTCCCTGTACCTGGGCTGTGACTCCCACAAGTGTTTCTTGGCTCCCCTTCTCCTTGAGCTTTAGGTGAGATAGGAAGTAGAGAAAGCTGCTGTTGTCTGATACATCCAAGAATAGAACAGAGCAATCGTCTTAAAGACTGTTGTCCTTTTCTTTGCCCTTTGGCAAGAGAGAGCAGGCTTTTTGGGGTGCCGTTTTTATCTGTACCTGTTGATGTTTCTAGATTGCTGGCTTCTTCAACAATAAATCTGGGCATACGAAGGGTAAAAATTCATCAAACTCATTGCTCTGTTGTTCCTTGGGTTCCAAAATCCATAGCTAATCTGTGTTCTTCTCTACCTTTCAGAGTCTTCTTATGTTTGTTTTATATATGTGTCTGGAGTTCTTGTTTATTTAGCATAAGGAAAATGGAAAAGTATATCTACTCCATCTTTCCATAACTAGAAGTCCTCTTGCTATTAACTTTTTTTTTTTTTAAGATCCTAAATATCCATGTCCTGGCTGAAAACAGGTTAGATATCTCTTCTGGTACTGTAATACTATGAGGAAGAACCTATTTAGAAAATTGAAATTTTTGAAATTTATTTTACTACTTGATAATATCGCTGTCCTCCTAACTGACTTATTTAGTAGCCTATGTCTTAAATAAGGTATATTTATATTATATAGCAATTCTTTACATTTTAAGTTAACATATAAGTTAATTTAAACTTGACCACCCCCCCAAAACTTGGTAGTACCATACATTGTTCATATTTCATTATATTTTATAATGTGTCAATACACAAAAAATTTTGGAAAGGCATTTGTCCAACAAAGATCCAATTACAGCTGATTTCGATCCTTAAGAAGTAAGGGGATACATAAACTATAGAAAAGGTAGTTCCATTATTGATCATATAGACTGCACCTAGTACAGTGTCTGGCATACACCAAATGACATACACCAAATGAGTGAATGAATGAACGAATGAATGAATGAATATGGCATTGGGAATTTAATAAAGGGGAAATTTTCCCTGAAATAATTTTTTCCTCTGAAATAACAAAATTTTTATAACTAAGTTGAACATAGAAAATCTAAAAGCATCTAAAAGGATTTTATAACTGTATCTGAAGATGCAGTTTATGCATCCATACATAGCATTTTTGGTTAAATCTCTTATTTATTCTTTCTATGATAGATACAGAGAAATTTTTGAAAATTTTTAAATCAATGAATCTTTTCTTCTTTCAGCATCATCCAAAACATGAGAAAATTAACAAGCACAAAACTAGTTCTCTTCTATCTACAGTAAAAGTTAGTGGTTAAACTTCCTGAGCTTACTGAGAATTATTTTACTTCAAAAGATGTTCAAGGGTCTGGTCATAGTCAGAAAACTGCTTTTTTTTTTTCAAGCAAACAAATGACTTTCCTCCTCTTTCTTTCCAGGTCTCAGGATAAAGTGTTTCCAAGTGGTACAGATCTCAAGCTGGGCTTCTTCTGAGTTCCATGGATTAAGCCTAACTGACGGGCAGAGAATAAGTAGGAAAACAGGCCCTAACCCAACAGACACAAATCCAGTTTTTCCAGCCCAGCTCTCAAGTGCCAGCCTAGACCATTTATATTCTTTCTGGTCAGAGCTATGGTTGCTAAAGTCTCTTACATCTAGATGTGCAACATAAAAGAAACCCTTCTGGTGGCTGCAAATATTCCGGGTAAAAGAAAACTCTGACTTTAGGATGTTCATCTGGTTGAGTTGATGCCTTATAGGAGATGAAGGAGAGCTGTATAGAAAATCTTGGCTTTCTTCCCTATGGACAAAGTCAAGATTTTCCACAGTCATGCAGGAAGTGGATTGCATGGCTCTCTACTGCCTTAGGTCTAATCTCATCTTTTCTTTTTTAACTTACTCAACTAGCCAATATACAGTATGTCATTAGTTTCAGATATAGTGTTCAATAACTTTTCAGTTGCATATAATACCCAGTACTCATCTTTTTTACACTGCTTAAAGTTTTACTATCCTTTACCCCTCAACACAAAACTATAAATTTATTCCCAAGTTCCTTTTCCTGTCTAATTTTTCTTCCTAACACTTATCATTATTTTGCATGTTATATGTTTCACACATTTATGGTGTATATCATCTGTCTCACTCCACTAGAATACTAATCCTCTGAAGGCGGGGTTCTGTTTTCTTTGTTTATGTCTGTGTTCTCAACAGGCCTTGTGCATAGAAGGTACTCAATGAATGAATGAATGAATGATCAAGGAAAAAGACACAAATAGTTGAACCACCAAAATGATGACTGCTGTTTGTATGGTTCAGTTGATTTAATCACAAAGGAAGCTTTAACAGAGGGAGGAAGCACCAGACTGGGGATAAGGCAAGTCTATCACTCTGGCAAGTTTGTCGCTTTGTTATCTGAGCAGGTCACTTGGCCTCTCTAGGTATCAATTTCTCATCTTTAAACAAGGAGACTAAGATAGAAGATCTCTAAAGTACCCTCTAACTCCATCATTCAGGAATTCATTTGCTTTTTATTTCATGGTCTGTGAGAGACTCTAAGGCCAGAGTCTCAGGCAAAATAAAGATGGTTTCATTATGGTATTTTGCACCTTTCATATATCATAGACTACAGTGATAGAAGTTAAATCACAAAAGATAGGCCAAGATAAAAAAAAAAAAAGTATAGGGTAGTTTAAAATAGAGCCAAAAATAAAACAAAGGAACAAAATAGAGCACAGAAAATAAAAAAGAGAATAAAAGTGGAGGTGGGACTATTCCATTGCATAAAAGGAACCACATAGAAAGGACGATATCATCAAAAGGGATGGATTTCTAAGTGTATGCTGATCACAATCACATAATGAATCATGATTTACAATACAATTTTTGCAAATAGACTTGGTGCACTGAATTGTTCTAACAGGTCATGTTTTTAAATGACTTCTGAATCTTTAATAATAATAAAAAAACTTAACATGTGGACCTTGAGATTACTGCCTTGCCATAAAACAAGGTGATTTCACTTCCTTAAAATGAATTATTCTCTGTGAGCCACTGCAAGGCCTGTGGAGCACTATTCACACCAATTCTCTTTCTTTACACACTTTTTGCTCTTCTCCAATCATAAGTCATTTCACCATGGAATTTCCACTTGCATATAAAGTGTCTGGTGCCATGGATGTATTTACTGTCACTTTTTATAAAAAGACTATATGTTTTCAGCCATGACAAGAGACCAGCTGGCTAATTTAAAGTGCCTGCTGAACATTTGAGGAAAAGTAATTATTTTATTTTTCAGTGGCATATTTAGAAGGCACATGCTGAATATGAATAATTAGAAATACAAGAATTGTACAGATGTATGGGGGGGTATCCAAATGTTGTCATAGGAAATGCACAGCAATCCTCTTCATGACTCTGTGGTGTTTTAGACTAAAGCAATTCAGAAATGCTTATTTTTTAAGCAACAGATAAAGGTTAGTTAAAACTGATTATATGGTATTTTACACTTTTAAAGGACAGTTTTACTGTTGGTAATTGTGTCTTTTTAAAAATTTTATTAATTGACATGGGTTCTAAATATAATAGTCTAATTATTAGTAAACATGTTCCCTCTACCGATTATTCAGCAATCCAATGTGTGAAATTTCATTACTATAACATTCATATGCTTAGTGTTTAATTTCAGAATCCAATTTAAAACTTAGGAATCCCATACCTTGTCTCCAAGTACAAGATCATAATATGATTCCAGTGCTAAATGAAAATAGTACATTTTATTTAAATTTATTTTATTTCATTATTTTCAATGTTGTAAGTAAAAATAGCATTGCAATGATGTATATATATACTATGTAAATAAACAAATATGCATAAGTTGGATTGTGTATGATTAAAACTACATAGCAGTAAAAAAGCAAGGCTACTGCTCTAGAAAATAATAATTCTGAAACACTGTCATTTCTATTTGCTGCCAATCACCAGAACATATTTAACTACCAAATACTTTTTATGAGACAGACATTATGCTAGGCATAGTGTATAGAATTACTAATAGTAAAATAGATGGCCTAGGGTTTAACAAACTATACACCATAAAATGAATTCAAATAAAATAATATAGTATAGGAACTAGGATATCACTTCTCCATAGATCCTATTATGGGGCCATCTGAAATACGTGAGACTCCTAAAGCCAGCAAAATCAGGCTGCTGTGTTGCCAAAATAAATGCCTTCAATCCCCTTCCATTTTAAAATAGTTTTGTCTTAGGTCTGGCTCACAATGTCTTCTAATGAGCTTGACAGTCGAGCTGCCCAGAACACTAGAGACAACAAGTCAGAAAGGGTTACAGGGTATAAAAAACAGGGGATCAGTAATAGGAGGAAACAGTGACAGCTGAAAAGCAAAGGAATATTTAAAAATAAACCCAACTGTTATCTCACATCATATTAAAAAATTAACCAGAAAGAGATATCTATACATGGGAGGTAAAATTATAAAAGCTTTAGAAGAAAATATAGGACAAAGTCTTTGCACCCTTAGTATAAGGAACCATTTTTTAGATGTGACACAAAAGCATGAACCATAAAAGAAAGCTTTGATAAGTAAGACAATCAAAATTTAAAAATTTGCTCTTTGAAAGAGACCATTAAAAAAAAAAAGAAAAGAAAAAGCAAACCACAGGAGAAAAAAATCCCCCATACATATATCTGACAAAGGACTCATCAACAGAAGTTATTAAAAAAAAAAATACTCTTACAGGTCAATAATAATAAGAAAAAAAGTCCAGCTAAAATGACAAAAGATCTGAACACACATTTTATAATAGAAGATGCAAGCATGGCCAATAAGCACAAGAAAAGATGTTCAATTTGTTTTCAAGAGAGTATGAATAAAAGCCACTATGATATATTAATATACATCCTTAGAATGGCTAGACTTTAAAAAAAAAGACTTATACCAAGTATTGGTGAGAATGTGAAACATTTAGAATTCTCATCAGTGCCAGTGGGAATGTAAAATGATACAGCTACTTTAACAAAAGTTAAACACACAATTACCAGATGATCCAGCAATTCCACTCCTAGATATTTGCCCCCCAAATAAAGCATTTGATCATTTCAACTCAGTTTGAAGTTTTATGAAGCAAGATATACCATAAATAGCCAATGCCTTGCACAGTACTTAATACCTGGAAGGTGGTCTTAAGCAGGCATTAATTGAATGGAGGATGACATTAATTGTATGCTCTAAGATTGAGCATGAAAGTACATGGTATATTACAGTGACTTACATTTTTGCTTTTGTTTTTAAGTTTTGAACCCCATTCATCAATAGAAACCTTTTAAGAAACCCTAATAGGTAAAACAGATAAACCAAACTCTGCCCTACCAGCCCACCCCTCCTGACCTCCATTTGCAACCAATGAAGAATCTCAACATGGGGTTGGCAGGACCTACAGGAGTCATGAAGGACTGGCAGGAACCTGGGGAACTCACAAGGGAAATGGCAAGACTGATGAGAGGAGGAATTACATAAGGAGCAATGGGGAAAAGCCTAGGTACATGGAATGGGGTTTAATTGTCAAGTGTTTTTCAAACATACTCCTTGATTTCTTGCTTCATCATTAGGTATTATTTCTACCTCCCTAAGTCTAAAAATTCCCTTCTCTGAGTCCTTCTCTGAGCCTTCTGATCATACCAGGAAGAGGAAATTTATGCTGATTTCATGCTTTCATTGCACTACTGTCCTTCACCAAAGCAAAAAATGCCATAAATTGTAAGACACACCATTATTTTAAGAAGCACTAAAAAAATTGTTGCTAATTAAGTATTGCCTGGCGCTTTCTTGTCACTTAGAATTCTTATTTTAACCTGCCAGAATGAGCTCTTCCAGGGTCATTTACACATAGCAGACATGTGACTGGTGATCATGATCTTGACCTCTTTAATACCTTTAGCACTGACAACTTTCAAGAACACCATGGTTTAGTTAGAATAACAACGTAGTATCATCTTTACCCCCTGATTGAATCATATGTTGCAGGAAGTTAGATGGCTTCTGTTCAAAGTCAGAAAGAGTTCAGCAGAAGTCCAATGCTTTATTGCTAAGTCCTACACAATGAATGAATCAGAATGCCAGCCTCTTAATGCTTTGACATTTCTTTCATCTTGTGCAGATTGTATTTTTGAAATACAGCTGCAACAGTAGCTTCCAGCCCATATGTTCTTCTAGGATTTCGCTCCCCAATCAAAAGGTGAAGTTAACTTCCCTCCTGTTAAATCTGGGCAGTCTTTTGACTTGCTGGTAGCCAACAGAATGCCTCAGAAGTGATGCTGTACAACTTCTGAAGCCACGTTGTGAAGGTGATTCAGCGTCCATCTTGCTCGCTGGACTACTCTCTCTGAAAGCCTTTAGCTGCCACACAAATAGTCCAACTGCCTCGGGGCTGTCAAAACATTTCAAAGCCCAAAGCAACCCATGTAAAGAGACCACAGGGAGAGGCTCTGGGAAAATATGAAGTGAGACAGACGCCTGACCCACCTGCAGGTGCTTCAGCTCCCTGTTGTCCCAGGTCTAGTTTCCTTGTGACTGCAACTGCATGACAGACCATGAGCCAGAAATACCCAGGCAAACCCTTCCTGAATTCCTGTTGCACTGAGACTCTGAGAGAGACAATAGAATGATCAGTGTTGCTTTAAGCCATTTGGTTTGGGGGCTGACTTGTTACAGAGCAAGAGATAACTAGAATATATCTATGCCAAGGAATCTGACAATTTCTCCTACTTTCAGTTGAATTGCTTGATTTGTGCTCTGCAATCCTTTTTCAGGTATCCCAGTAACAAAACACAAGTAGCTGCATCTACTTGTGGGTATAATTTATGGAAAGCATTTGAGTTGCTGCTTCCCCCCAAAATATGGACTTGTGGTCATATCTACTGAATTAATATAAATATTTGCTTCACTAACATATATGCCTCCAAGCACTGTATCTATGCCTCCAAGATACTTTCAATGGCATGTACAAATCAATATCTGTAGTATCCTCAGTGAATACAACCCAACAGAACTGAAGGTAATTTGAACTTGAACCCCCATGGCCAAGTTCAAGATTGTGCAGATAATCACAACCAACTCATGACAACTATCTTGTCATTGCTGAAAAAGACTGTCATTCACTTTAAGATACATCCCAATTTTAAGATGTTAAAATGTGAACTTTTGGAATTAGAGTAAATGAAGTGTGGCATTCTCTGTACCTCTCTCATGGCAGGTATCACATATAATTGTTTTGCTTTGTATTTTAAATATCTGTGTATACCAGTGTTGTAAGTGCAATTTACTTCCCTATCTCTAACAGTTTCAAACTTCCTGTCATGGACACTGTTCTGCTATAGGTGAATCAAATAATCATCTAAATAGACTTTATTTCAATATCACACTTTGGAACCTCAAGTCCTCAGATCTGGTTCTGAGTCTTGACGATTTTTGCTTATTTCTGTCTGGCTATGAGTTTCATTTTCCACCCTGACTATTCCAAACCTGTCCTGTTCTTAATTTCCCAAGCTCATTCCCACCAACTTGAGAATTGATAAATAAAAAGGCCATAGAGGAAAGAACCAAGATTTGGTGGTAAACAATATTGAGTTTCCACAGTGTGTGGTCTTTGGTAAGAAACTTAACTTCTCAAATCTCCAGATGCTTTTTTTTTTTTTTTCATAAAATGGGAGTATCATTATCTTCTTGGAGGAACTATAGTAAGCACTAGGTAAAGGTTTTATGTAAACTACCTAATATCAGAGCACCAAGCCATAATAACCTGAGTTCTATTTTTGGTCCCTTGCACCACCCTTTCCCCTATTGCCTCTTATTTTGTAGGGAAGATAAAGATCATCTTTTCAATTGCTATCCATTTCATCTAAAAATTTACCTGTATCTTTACTGTACCTGTCTTCATTGCCTCTTATTTATTGAGAATATCCCAATTCCTTCAGAGTGTGTGAATCTAACAACATTGTAGTATCTCAATATCTTCACAGATAGATAAGGGATAATGAAAAGTAACCACTCATGGGGTTGTTTTTTAGGATTTAATCAGTTACTGCATCTTAAAACTTAAGGTCATTTCCTGGCTCATAATAAGTGCTTAATAAATGTTAACAATGAATCTTGGCATCTTCATTTTCTCACACTTTGCCTCTGGCAGTGAACAGGCTCTGCTTAGTGGCAAATCCTAATGACTTGAGGTAAAGAATCAGAAGGGAGATGATGAACTAAGCTTGAGTATGTGTAGTATTAGAAAGTACTCGAAATGGCTGTCAAAGAGGTGACATGTCTTCTCTGTCACTTCAAACATGGCCAGATCTTTCCTTCAGTCTATTCGTCCTGTCATTGTTGTTCTTCTCTAGTCTCTACCTTGTAAAATCTAATGCAAATTGTTTTGAATAAACATTCAATAAATACTTGTGGGTGAACAATTCTTGTTTTCAATAAGTCAATGAAAAATGGAGTTTGTAGACAGAATTTTACATTAGTCAACTGACAAGGGTACATTTAAAAACTTTACAGTCCCTACTCCATGCAGACCAGGACTTTGACCAAGCCCCTAACCATCTTGCCTCCTTATGTATATCCATTGGCTTAGGAACACCTAACATACTTGGTAATTCTCTGGCAAACCATCAACCCTTTCTGCTCCAATGACTAAATATTGCTTAGTTTTTACGATAGCACTTTTGTCTTTAAGGATATAACAAAATGCAAATTTAGATTTTATTTTCTTTCAAATAATGATTAACTTTATAGAAGTTTTTTTAAAAACATCTTTCATTATTGAATTTTCCAATTCATTAGCATTGTTTATTCCTTTCTCCTGTAACTTTGGTCTTGACTGACATGGGTTTAAACCCACTGTTACAACCTTGCAGAAGTTATTTTACTTTACTGTATAATTGCTTTCTTCATATATAAAATACCATCTAGGAGGTAGTTTTGAAGACTACATGAGATAAGCTTGAAATTAGGTTAAAGGCACCTTGAGTACAATAGGTGATTTAACAAAGCTGAATTTCATGGCAAACCTTTTCCAATTTCTCCTGACCTTTTTTTTTTTTTCTTTTCGTATGTGGGCAAGACTATAGGGAAGATTTTAGAATGCTGTCAACAGCATATTTTGCCTTCTTGTGCCTGAGTCTTAGAGCATTAAAACAACAAAAAATTGCTGACATTTCTGGAATTTGATTTGAAGCCCCTATCTATTCAATCTTTAACAATCCATATATGTGTGTAAATATTTCTCTCTGTCTTTTTAGAACAGAGTTCTCCTCAGCTTATCCTCCATTAAAAGATATGCTTTAGATGATCTTTCCTGATAATCTTGGAGACAGGTTAGAAACAATATCCAAGCCTATATAAACTTGATTAACAAATCCTTTGAGATCACTATGAAGTAAACTCTCTAAATTTATATCCTAAGCTCCTGGGATGTCTAAGGCATTATCTACATTTATTTTAAAGAAAACCCCTTCTGGGTCTATGTAAAGAAAATCAGTAAATTTATTAACAAAACACCATCCAGGGCTTCCAAGATGACAGCGGAGAGATAGTCTCCATATTGTGACAACCAAGGAGAGTGTAGACCATGGTTCCAATTGTTATCTCCAAAATTGACCAGTGTCTTGACCATCTCTTTCTCATCACTCTTGCCATTTGTGCACTGACTTCCATGGATGAGACTCTGCATCTCATTTAAAATGTTAGCCCAGGAGAAACCAGTAGCACAGTAGTACCTTCCTTCATTCTCTGTGGCTCAGTTCTGGACTTTGTTAGTTCAGAATAACAAAAGGCTATACACTCAACACATACACATACCAAAGAAACAAAACAGGGTAGATATCTGAAATATTTATCTCTTGATATCGGATATACAGCCCAGGAACAAACTTAAGGCTCCCTACTTCCTGAGTTCGATACTCAAGAAGGCTGAGAGAGTAACAAACTCCATCTCTTCCACATAAAGCCCATTTTCTCCATTCAATAATTCAGGTGTGCCTACCTTTTCTCTACTATTGACACTAGAACCTCTTTTCCCTATGGGCTTGTGGAACTCACTATACTTTATTCAACAAACATTTATTGAGTACCTACTATGTGCCCAGAATAAATTCAGAACACAGTCTATGAGCTCTATCTTCTGAGTCACATTTCTTCTAGTTCTAGTCTATTCTGTGGCCCAAGAAGTAACTAACTTTGTGGTTCATATATTCAAGAATCATTAATTTATGCTTATCATATTCATATAGAGAGTATTCAGATCTAATAATTCAGCTATTGTGACACTCTTCTGTATACAGCAAGAATAAGGAATTTGTCTCTAAACAGAGAAAATGTGACTTAAATAAGATGCTTGGAATTCACGGTTAGGCATGGCAATAAACAAATTTCCAATAGTACCAAAGAGGCACTGACTTCAAGCACTGGCCTTGTCATTAACCAGTCAAGAGGCTTGGAATAAGTTATGTGTCCTCACTAGAATTTAATTTCTTTATATCAGGGGTTAGCCTGATGATCTCTCTGGATTTCACTCTAAAGTTTGATTCTGCCATGTATCTCATTTAAATATGTTTTGCTATTTTGTTTAGCATGTAAAAAAAGAGATAATACTTTTAGAGAAAGCAATCAGTTGCTGAGCCAGCCAGTCACATTTATCAATCCCACACTATGTGCTTCTCACAGAATTCAACACTAGCAGGGATTAGCATGTGTCTTAGTTTGGGTTCCCCAGAAGAAGACTCCAAGTGAGGATTTGTGTTTAAGTCATCTGTGAAGGAAGTACTTCCAGCAGAAACTGGGAAGTGAGTTGGACATGTTGGATAAGGAATGGAAGAATCCCAGCAAAAGTTTAGATCCTGAGCCAGGCTATGAAATGTAAGATATGCCTCAGGGTTTGTCCAACTCCAGACTAGGAAACTGGGCTTCATGCTCATGTACTGGGAAGTGGTTGGCTAAGGCCTGCACTAGGAAAGATGTAAATCCAAGACAATTCTGGCCCTCTGATAAAAAATGCAAAAGCTCCAGCAGCCTGAGATAGTCCTCTGAGGACTGTCATAGGTACAGGCCATTAGACGCAAATGGAGAACAAGCAATGGGGGCGGGGGGCAATGGAAAAGAAATCCTAGGGATCTTAGCAGAGCACTGCCTATATCCACCACAGAACTTATCAGTGAGGATGCTTCCAGTTACTCACAAGAGAAAACCCAATTCCACTAACACCAAGGAAGCAGAAACAATCATCAGAAGTTATTATCAACAGTTATATGCCAATAAGCTAAGCAACCTAGATGGAATGGATGCATTCCTGGAAAACTATAAACTCCCAAAATTGAACCAGGAAGAAACTGACGACCTGAATAGACCGATATCTAGTAACGAGATTGAAGCAGTGATCAAAAATGTCCCCAAAAACAAGAGCCCAGGACCTGATGAATTCCCTGGGGAATTCTACCAAACTTTCAAAGAAGAAATAACACCTATTCTCCTGAAGCTGTTTCAAAAAATTGAAGCAGAAGGAAAACTTCCAGACTCTTTCTATGAAGCCAGCATTACCCTGATCCCCAAACCAGGCAAAGACCCTAACAGAAAGGAGAATTTCAGACCAATATCACTGATGAATATGGATGCTAAGATTCTCAACAAGATCCTAGCAAACAGGATCCAACAGCACATTAAAAAGATTATCCACCATGACTAGGTGGGATTCATCCTGGGCTACAAGGATGGTACAACACCCACAAATCAATCAATGTGATAGAACAAATCAATAAGAGAAGAGAGAAGAACCACATGGTCCTCTCAATTGATGCAGAAAAAGCATTTGACAAAATCCAGCATCCGTTCCTGATTAAAACGCTTCAAAGTATAGGGATGGAGGGTACATTCCTGAACTTCGTCAAATCTATCTATGAAAGACCCACAGCAAATATCATTCTCAATGGGAAAAAGCTTGCAGCCTTCCCGTTGAGATCAGAAACACAACAAGGATGCCCACTCTCACCACTCTTGTTCAACATAGTATTAGAAGTTCTAGCAACAGCAATCAGACAACAAAGAGAAATAAAAGGTATCCAAATTGGCAATAAAGAAGTCAAACTCTCTCTCTTCGCAGATGACATGATTCTTTATATGGAAAACCCAAAAGACTCCACCCCCAAACTACTAGAACTCATACAGCAATTCAGTAACGTGGCAGGATACAAAGTCAATGTACAGAAATCAGTGGCTTTCTTATACACTAACAATGAAAATACAGAAAGGGAAATTAGAGAATCGATTCCATTTACTATAGCACCAAGAACCATAAGATACCTGGGAATAAACCTAACCAAAGAGGTAAAGGAACTATACTCGAGGAACTACAGAACACTCATGAAAGAAATTGAAGGAGACACAAAAAGATGGAAGACCATTCCATGTTCTTGGATCAGAAGAATAAACATTGTTAAAATGTCTATACTGCCTAGAGCAATCTGTACTTTTAATGCCATTCCGATCAAAATTCCACCGCTATTTTTCAAAGAGCTGGAGCAAATAATCCAAAAATTTGTATGGAATCAGAAGAGACCCCGAATCGCTAAGGAAATGTTGAAAAACAAAAATAAAACTGGGGGCATCACGTTACCTGATTTCAAGCTTTACTACAAAGCTGTGATCACCAAGACAGCATGGTACTGGCATAAAAACAGACACATAGACCAGTGAAACAGAGTAGAGAGCCCAGATATGGACCCTCAACTCTATGGTCAAATAATCTTCGACAAAACAGGAAAAAATATACAGTGGAGAAAAGACAGTCTCTTCAATAAATGGTGCTGGGAAAACTGGACAACTATATGCAGAAGAATGAAACTCGACCATTCACTTACACCGTACACAAAGATAAACTCAAAATGGATAAAAGACCTCAACGTGAGAGAGGAATCCATCAGAATCCTAGAGGAGAACATAGGCAGTAACCTCTTCGATATCAGCCACAGCAACTTCTTTCAAGATATGTCTCCAAAGGCAAGGAAACAAAAGCGAAGATGAACTTTTGGGACTTCATCAAGATCAAAATCTTCTGCACAGCAAAGGAAACAGTCAACAAAACAAAGAGGCAACCCACAGAATGGGAGAAGATATTTGCAAATGACAGTACAGACAAAAGGTTGATATCCAGGATCAATAAAGAACTCCTCAAACTCAATACACACATAACAGATAATCATATCAAAAAATGGGCAGAAGATATGAACAGACACTTCTCCAGTGAAGACATACAAATGGCTATCAGACACATGAAAAAATGTTCATCATCACTAGCCACCAGGGAGATTCAAATTAAAACCACATTGAGATATCACCCTACACCAGTTAGAATGGCCAAAATTAGCAAGACAGGAAACAACATGTGTTGGAGGGGATGTGGAGAAAGGGGAACCCTCTTACACTGTTGGTGGGAATGCAAGTTGGTGCAGCCACTTTGGAGAACAGTGTGGAGATTCCTTAAGAAATTAAAAATAGAACTTCCCTATGACCCTGCAATTGCACTACTGGGTATTTACCCCAAAGATACAGATGGAGTGAAAAGAAGGGCCATCTGTACCCCAATGTTTATAGCAGCAATGGCCACGGCCGCCAAACTGTGGAAAGAACCAAGATGCCTTCAACGGACGAATGGATAAGGAAGATGTGGTCCATATACACTATGGAGTATTATGCCTCCATCAGAAAGGATGAATACCCAACTTTTGTAGCAACATGGACGGGACTGGAAGAGATTATGCTGAGTGAAATAAGTCAATCAGAGAGAGTCAATTATCATATGGTGTCACTTATTTGTGGAGCATAACAAATAGCATGGAGGACATGGGGAGTTAGGAGAAGGGAGTTGAGGGAAATTGGAAGGGGAGGTGAACCATGAGAGACTATGGACTCTGAAAAACAATCTGAAGGGTTTGAAGAGGTGGGGGGGTGGGAGGTTGGGGGAACCAGGTGGTGGGTATTAGAGAGGGCACGGACTGCATGGAGCACTGGGTGTGGTGCAAAAACAATGACTACTGTTATGCTGAAAATAAATTAAAAAAAAAAAGAACTCTGAATACTACACTGAGGAGCAACAAGTACTGTGAGCACTTCAGAGCAGTTGCTGAGAGTGACGTTAATGCCTTCAATTTAGAGCCCATCTCTCAGTTAAGCTGAGAGTCGGATCAAAAGGTGGGGTTGTTGGGGGCGCCTGGGTTGCCTGGGTGATTCAGTGGGTTAATGCCTCTGCCTTTGGCTGAGGTCATGATCCCAGGGTCTGTGATGGAGCCCTGCATTGGGCTCCCCGCTCAGCGGGGAGCCTACCTCCCCCTCTCTTTCTGCCTGCCTCTCTGCCTGCTTGTGTTCTCTGTCAAATAAATAAATACAATCTTTAAAAAAAAAAAAAAAGAAAGAAATAGTGGTAGCAATACCAGAGCCATTGCTCACTTCTTACCCCTTCTCTAGTGCTTTCTGTGAGTGGGGTGCCGGCAGTGGGAAGGGGGTGAGAGGAAGACTTGATTAATCCATGGACTGTGATTTAATGCCCTAGAATAACAAAGTTTGTATGTACCCCTTCCTGGACATGTAGAAACACCCCCTGTCCCTATAGCGTCTTTTGTCC
Organism: Enhydra lutris kenyoni; assembly: GCF_002288905.1. Classification (NCBI taxonomy): domain Eukaryota; kingdom Metazoa; phylum Chordata; class Mammalia; order Carnivora; family Mustelidae; genus Enhydra; species Enhydra lutris. The sequence continues at coordinate 40,636,479 of NW_019154101.1, read as the reverse complement.
CTTGAAACCCTCAGACCCGGCCTTCATTCTAATGCATTCATAAGATAAACCCTTGGTTTGGGAAATTCACCAAAACTCAGTAATGCATACACATTTGGATTCTACCAACTATAATATTTGGTTAGATTTCTTCTCTGTTAAATAATATAGCCAAATCATTAATTAACATAAAAAAAATCTTTTAAGGATTTCCATGCTGAATTGTCCTTACAAATGTGCATTGAGTGCTGAGACCATAGCAGGACTAGTGTTTCATTTTAGCACATTTGTGTGGCTTCTCCCTCTTGGCTTTTACAAACTGAGCCATTATGAATGACCCTGTAATTCATCTTTACTTTATATCTATCGTTATTTGCTTAAATTCCTAGGGCTTAAATTGTAAGGTCACATGGCATACATATTTTTGTATGCATGCATGTTGTCCCAATGCCATCCAGAGGAGTTGAGCCAATTTACCTTCCACAAGTGGCCCATGGAAGCACAGCGACAGAGGTTAGCTTGTTAAAGGTGACACACTCAGAGCTAATCCTCTAATAAAAAAAATAATTTCATCAGATTTTTTATCTGGCTCCATCCCTAGTCTAAAATTGATGAAAGGTACACGGTAGCACACTCAATATTATGCTTACTTAAAGATCTTACAAAATATCCAGATTTCCCTCCCTTTTCACTTTTTTGTAAAAATTTAATACCAGAGTTATTGCAGTTTCTCAAATTACTGACATATCTTCGCTTTGACAAAACCCCAGCTGTCATATGCTGACTAGTAGTCCGTGGTATTTTCATAATTAATTAGAACCAAATAGCAGTGCCACGATAAATGAACAGGCGATTTTCCTATTGTTATCTCCTTGAATGACTCTGTCCACAGACCCACTAGTGGTAACTTACAGTGAGTTCCCTTTAACCAATGTGAATTAGCAAGAGATACAGCTTTTTTTTACTCTAATTTTTTACTTTAATTCTGCTTGGATTTGGTTACATGAGAGTCTTGTATTATTATTTCTGGCAGATAATGTTGAAAGATTGATCTCAGAAAGCAAACAGGCAGCTGGCTACCTGGCATGGCTTTAAATTTGTTTTCACTTAATAGGAGACAGGACTGCGGTGCATTAGGTCCCTTGCTGTCCCTGGTTAAATCCGTCTATCTTACTGTTCCTGCTTTTGAGATCACACCATGCAAAATGGTACTTCTACATACAGAGCTTATGGCAAAAGTACATTTGGCATGGCCATTCCTTTCTCACTGCAGATGGAAAGGTAGTTCAGGCATACGTACATCCTTTACAAGCAAACATCTGTCAGTTGCGATGTGCACAGCTTCATTAGCAGGGAATCAAAACCCATTCATGATGCTTCTGTTTGCAAACATCTGTCATCAAGGCTGTTCAGGTTGTAAGGTCTATTGCAAAGAGAAGCCAGGGCTTGAATGCTTAAAGAGAGGCTCAAATTTAAGGTAACATTCAAAACTTTAAGGAGTTGGCAATTGCACAGAAGTCCCTTTCTGGAGTCAACGTTGGGAAATCTGGATGTGGGGCAGGTTTGAAATCAACTTTATCAAAGCTTAACTTTGCTCAGACACTTTTATGTTGATTTTCCTTGAGGATTTGAGTCCAAAAACTATGAAGAATATTGAATATATGCAGGGTCAATCCCATAAAGTCTGAGTCAGAGAAAGGAGGCAGATGATTACTCTTAATTTGCTATGAAGTTGCACATAGATTCATAAATATCAATGTCACCTGTGAAAATGAAGTAAAGAGAGGATTTACACACTAGCAGAAAAGGTTTTAGTATGTCTCTTGCCTTTTTTTTAAGCACATCTTACCATATTATTTGTTTAATGATATATTCTTATTGTCGCATTACACTTGTACATTTGTTGTTGTTGTTGTTCTTTGAAAGCAATTAAATTGTTGTGACTTCCAGGGCGCAGTTATAGAATTGATTTAAGTAATACTTAAGAATTAGAACAATGAATAAAAATTATCTGGAGTATTTGTTTAAAATGCAGACTTGGGTGGGGGGTGCTGTCCTCCATGATTCGAATTGGTCACACAATCCTTGGAGCCTAGAAATCTGCTTTCTACCAAGCATAAGGGATTCTGATTTGGGTGGTCCTCAGAAAAACACTATTAAAAAGTGTAATTTTAAAAAAGATAACAATTAAATAAAAATCAGCTTCATAGGAAATATAAATGAAGAATCTTGTTTTCCTGTATAAGTTATTCTTATAATTAAGAGGTGTGACCAGAGTCCTGATTCCTTTAGAACCAAGGAAGATATGCAGTGGCAAGTCTGAGCACCCGCACTCTTGGGAGGCCAGTCCTGCTTGGGATTCAGAAGTGACTTTACTAAGTCACTGTCCTGTGTCTCTTTTTCCTCCTCTCCAAATTGGGGATGGGAGTGTAGGTGGAAGGGAAGCATACCTTCCTACGACCTGGACAGGTTGAATATGAGGCTACTTTGTAAATCCAAACCGGTGTCATTATATTCAACACTTGGGTAATGCTTCATTCTTTCCAAGTTGTTGAATTTAAAACACAGTCATCAGGGACGCCTGGGTGGCTCAGTTGGTTGGACGACTGCCTTCGGCTCAGGTCATGATCCTGAAGTCCCGGGATCAAGTCCCGCATCTGGCTCCCAGCTCCATGGGGAGTCTCCTTCTCCCTCTGACCTTCTCCTCACTCATGCTCTCTCTCACTGTCTCTCTCTCTCAAATAAATAAATAAAATCTTTAAAAACAAAACAAACAAACAAAAAAAACCACGGTCATCATAAGGGCTCAGCTTTTAATGTCGTCAAACCCTAAACTGTGAAATGATAGCCTCTTTGAGGCTTTGAAAGGTCATGCAAGGTCACAGCCACATTACATGTAAAACAACCCTGAAAGATACAATCTTCAAGGCTGCTAGAAAAAAGAACTCTCACAGCTTCCCTTGGCAGCTGTGTGTTTGAGGCCTTAAAAATCTTTCAAGAGAAATCCTTCTGAGTTCTTAATCCAAGCTGTCTGTGACACCTCTTGGCCTATCGTTGGGAGGGAGGGAAAAACTGGCCTCCCTAACTCATGCTCCTGTTTCACAGACAGCAAATTTTCATACTCTCTCTTGTTGCGGTGGTGGTGGTGGTGGTGGCTGTTGTTTAATGCAGACCTAAAGCTAGTCTCTTTGGCCTTTCCATGTTAAGCTTCAGGAAGACATCTATATTTTGCCCATTGATTCTTTTCATTCTAGGTATTCACAGGTAATGTGAGGATGACCACTACTGCATGTGACATCTTTTCTTAAACTTGCTGTTGCTGAGAAAATGTTCTTGACCATTTTTAAAAAGTCTAAGTTTAGGGGCGCCTGGGTGGCTCAGTGGGTTAAAGCCTCTGCCTTCAGCTCGGGTCATAATCCCAGGGTCCTGGGATCGAGCCCCGCATCGGGCTCTCTGCTCAGCAGGGAGCCTGCTTCCTCCTCTCTCTCTACCTGCCTCTCTGCCTACTTGTGATCTCCGTCTGTCAAATAAATAAATAAAATCTTTAACAACAAAAAAAAAAAGTCTAAGTTTATTAGGGAATTTTCATCATTAGTCTCATAGTGGGACCTCAGCAAGCCAATTTCACTGCCCTCGTTGTCCTGTTCCCCCAAATGAGAGACTGGGACTGCACACTCTTTGTTTTATTCTTTTGAAAACTCCTAAAGTTGCTTCCAGTAGAAAGAGGATGGGCTTAACCCAGAGTGATTTTGTGGCATCCAAGGACTCCTGTTTTTTTGAGTGCTTTATTGGTTCCTTGCCATCTCATTTTTTTTTAAGCCCATTGCTTCTGGTAATGAGAATAGTCTCCTGTGGCAGGAGAAAGGAAGGAGGGCAGAGCAAAGAGAACAGGAAGAAGAGCAAGAGGGAAAGGGATTGAAGGAGAAACAAAAAAGGAGGAATGGAAAGAAGGGAAGTAGTAGCCAGCAGTAATCACAGGGAGCATAGATGTCAACAGGTACACAAAGGAAAATTACAAGTGTTTGGTGCCTGCACATATCTTCTGCCTGAGGGTGGAGTGAGTTCCTGGGACTGCTTCCTAGAATTCTATATATTTATTTGGAGGGAAAAAAAATATATATTTTTGTACATTTGTAACTTGGTCTTAATAAAGCATAGGGCCTTGAATCAGTGGTTATCAGGTTTCTCACGGTTTCCCTAGCTGCATGTGAGGTATTTGATGGATGTGTTATTTTTTTTTATGTTCCTTTATTCATTGTCCATTTTTATTTATAAATTTAAATTTCACAAATGGCAGAAAAACCCTGCTAACATTTTTCTCCTTGGAGAAACCCCGGGCTTTACTAAGCCCACTCTGCAGTAATACCCTGTGTGCTAGAGCTCAGTGTGGCCCTTGAAGAATGCATCCTGACTTCATTATTTTTGGTGTTTGCTAGAGATTTAAAAAGACACTAAGTTTGCATCATTCCATGTCACAAAATGTAAAGGAGTAGCTTCTAATCTGTATGCCTTTCCCAGCACAGTAGATGCCCTTTCCAGAAATGGTTTGAACGGAAGATGGTGTGCATGGGAATGTCTACCGATCGGAACAAATATATTTCTTACTATTCATGCTGCAGAGGGTAACCCCACTGCTTTGCTTTCTGACACCCAGATATTGAAAGCCATTTCTGAAGGAAAGTTTACTCTTCGGTATCAAATCAATTGGAATTGATTCCTCAAAAGTTCTGACGGTTTGTATCCCGGCCAACTGATGATCTTGATATTACTGAGAATTCTTTACCGTATATTTCAAGAATCAAAGTGCTGATGAACCAACATGGGACCCCTTGCTTCTTACCAGGGAGGGCGCTCTTCCTAGTATGACTGGACCACTGGACCACTGGACCTACCCAAGCATCTTCTAGACACTTGGGCATTGGTTATTTGACCTAACTCCCCAAGGACTCATCAGAGCTATAAGATAAAGGGAAACAAATTAGATGCCACACAGAGTTAGGTAGCTTCATGTGATCTTTCTTTTCTTTTTCTTTTTTTTTTTAAAGAAATTCTTAGGATTTTTTTTTAAGATTTTTATTTATTTATTTGACAGACAGATCACAAGTAGACAGAGAGGCAGGCAGAGAGAGACAGAGAAATAGGAGGAAGCATGCTCCTCAATGAGCAGAGAGCCCAATGCAGAGCTTGATCCCAGGACCTTGAGATCATGACCTGAGCCGAAGGCAGAGGCTTTAACCCACTGTGCCAACCAGGTGCCCCTTCATGTGATCTTTCTATAGCCAGCATTAAAAGCCAGAAAGGGCCTTCCAGAAATACATGCCCTTGTGGATTAAAAAGTTTCTTTTCTATTCTTACTAGCTTTAACCTCTAATTGCTGCTGTGATTTGCAGTTCAAAGTTTATATCCAAGTCCTCATGCTCAATAAGGATTTGAGGCTTGGGATTGTACACAGACCTTTCATTAGTCTTATAATTGTTATTATTTAGTCCAGGCGTATATTTTTTCCTTTGGTAATCCATACACTGGAATATTCTCTGTGGAACATGCTAGAAAAAGGAAAGGATCGCACTCTTTTTAGAACTTCATGTAAGAGAGGCACCTGGGTAGTTCAGTTGGTTGGGTGTCTGCCTTCAGCTTGAGTCATGGTTTTGGGGTCCTGGGACCAAGCCCTGTGTCAGAATCCCTCCTCAGTAAGGAATCTGCTTCTTCCTCTCCCTCTGCAGCTCCCCCTGCTTGTGCTTTCTTTCTCTTTCTCTGTCAAATAAATAAATAAAATCTTAAAAAAAAAAAAAGACTTTATGAAAGAAAGAGCTCTAAATCACCTACAAATATAGAGCCAGTTTCCAGCATGTCATGTGAAGGCTTTGCCTCTAAATTCTCATTGCAGTTTCAGGATTAAGCCAGACCACTTTTATCCTACTTAATGAATGTAACTGCCCATTCACCAATGTGGAAAATTCAGGGTTCAACAGTGTGAAATTTTGTACTGATTATTCAGAACCTCAGTCAAGGCCATGATTTTTTCCTACACATTTTATGACATTATTTTGCCTAGACATTATGTCCTTGTTGCCCTGAATTACAGCATTTATTGCCAAATTGCTTTAATCAGTTATCACCATTCAAAACTATGTGTCCAAAAGAGTTTAGAAGGAAGCAAAGTACAATAATGATAGGAAGAAAGTAAACTGTGTTAAACAATGCATCATGTGTCTTGATTAAAATACTTATGGGGAGCCCTCTTACATTTCCAACCAACACCTCTGAGGCCAGTCATGAAAAGTTAGCCAGTTATACCCCAGAGAGCATTTTTTACTTAGAGAGCCTCAAATATTATGGAGGTGAACTCGGGCTCCCTCTACCACTTTTATTCTCCATAGTTGTAAACAAAAGTGAAACAGCTAACTATATTTTTTAGTTCTAGTGTAGGAAAAGACTGAGGGTATCAGTGATTAGCCTTAAGACTATAAATAATCTCTCTTTTCAAAAATTATGTCTTGGCAAAGAAAGGGGAGTGCCTGGGCTGCAGTGGGAAGTGGAGTGGGGGGCCAGTGTTAGCACAGGCTGGTGGCCTTTACTTATGTGACTGGGCTGTACCAGCATGGCCTCTGTCTGGAAAGGATGCAAGATGACCATGGAGGAACCTGTTCCCAAAAAGTCTTGACTGAGTGAAGCAGACTTCACAGTTATGACATGAGATGAGTTAACTCTCAGGTGGAAACAATATGAAGTATAGGTCCAAGCTTTGGAGGGCAAGTACACAGATCTTAATTCTAATGATGTAATGGAGTTAAGGGGAGTCTGAAGAAAAACTAAAGCAACAACCAGGAAAACATCCTTGTAAGGGGTTTAGCAAACAAGGAGTGAGGGATGCAAGAGTGTACAATGTACCAATCAAATCCAGTACCTCAAGCAAGTCCACTAGCCTAGCATTGCCTGATGGTAGACCCAATGATCAGCTTGTTTTTCCTAAACATGGAAGGTGAATTGGAACGGACTAAAGACAAACTGGAGCAAGCCCAAAATGAACTGAGTATTTGGCAGTTTAGGAGATACTCCCCAGGCAAGACAAACCTGACAGTCCCACCCTGAGAGAGCTGTGGTGGGAAGCCAAGTACCCAGTTTCCACACCAAGACTCAGACATTGAATCTAAAAAAAAAAAAAAAAAAAAAAAAAAAAAAAAAAAGGCCTCATTCTTATACTATCTATCTTGTAATGGTTAAGATAAAACTTACCAGATGAATATTGTGTTTCAGCTTCTTTCTCTTCCTCCTCCCCTGCTTTAAAAGACTGATAGCATCTATCTATTCCAAAGAACTGGCCACCCCCAAAAAATACCCCTTCCAGAACATGTAGAAACTGGGGAAATTTTTCTGAAAAGAAAATAGAGGGAGAAATGAAAGTCTTAAGTCTGTGGCATGCTGTGTCTTTAGACAGTTTGGAGGAATGAGAACCTAGAGACTTAAAGTCATGAATTGATCATGTAAAATTCCAGTAAAATGTAAAAGTAGAATGTGCTGTTAACCTTGAGCATAGTGATTTAGAGACACTGTGTATCAGTTTTGCCAATAAGACTGTGGACTTTGTGATTGTTGTTGAACTTCTGGGTCAAAATTCAAATGAAGCAAATTTTGCCTTTAAGAGTTTTGGAGAGTTTTTTTGGTTTTGTTTTGTTTTGTGTTTTTTGTTGTTGTTGTTTGGGTTTTTTTGCTAAGAACCAATTTAATTGTCATGAGAGAATCAAATAATAGATGTCAGTACAAGTAGTTCATATATTCAACCCTTTAGTTTGGGGCTCTATATTATTTGATTGAGCCTTAAATCAATGTGGTTTTATCAACGGTTTGTTCTTTGCATGGTTGCTAATGCTATAGATAATCTTACCATGGATTGTACAAACATAAAGGCCTGATATCAAACTTCAGGTTGAAACTGTTTGAAGCATTATAAACATTCGTTTCACTACTAGAGTGTAGTAGAGGATTGGCTGTGATGAGACTCATTGTGTTATTTTTTTCAGTAGTGCAACTAAATCTCCATTGCCTTCAATAGGCACATGTTGAAAGAGCATTGTCATTAGTTGTTAGTGGAGGAATGTGTTTCTTCATTGCATTTGGGCTTTTTCTATTGCACTTTTTTTTTTTTTTTTTGTAGTGGGCAGCAAAACAATGTTTATTGAGCAATAGCAAAGCAAGAGTACAAAGCTCCCACAGAGGGAGGGGACCCAAGAGTGTTGCCCTTGCACTGTTGATATTAAATTAAATGTGTCTTGAAAAAAAATTGTGTCTTGATTATAACTTCAAATAAACTCTCTAACCTAAAAATTATTTTAAGAATTCTTCCCCCTTTTCAAATTAAATGTGGTGATTGCTACAAAGATTAGATCCTTCATATTTTTGTAAATAGAGTGGTTACCACTATGGAAAACATGATGGTTCTAGTTCTGGCTAAAATTGAACAAGAAGTCCTCAGCCAAGATTACCAATTTGATGCCTTTTATGCATCATAGTTACCAAAATATTATTCACTATTTTAGCTGTATATAAGCTTTATATATTATGTAGCTATACTTATATAGTCATATTTAGGATCTATTACTGTGCTTCATTAATGACCACATTTCTGATTCGCTAAGCATATGGCCTAGGTCGCTTCTTTGTCTCACTTTTTAAATGAAGCATCTGGGTTAGATGTTCTCTGAGGCTCATGTCAGCCCTAAAATTTTATGATTTTGTGTTCCATGAAATAAACTGGCCATCTTGTCTTTTATATGGTCCCACCTGCTAACTCAGATGTACCTCTCCCTCATTCCCAACAGGAAAAAATTAGAAATATTTTATACAGATATAGGCCTTTATAAATAAAGCAAAATGAGGACAAGAAGAAGGAATCAACTCAAATTTCAGCAGAAAAGGATAACATTTAAAAAACATTCCTACCTTGAAGAGATTTGAGTCATTTTCAAATAACTCATTTGAAGTCATTTGTTGTGGACACTCCTAGAATAGGGCCAGCTAATTTGAAAAGGTTTCAAGATGAAGTTTCATCTAGTTTGGTCTGGAATATAAGACTCTGCATCATTTTATAGAACTAGGTCTGACCCAGTCTTGTGGAGTGTAATGATTCCAGGGAAATAAGGCTATAAAATATTTAGGAAACTAAGTGTTCTTTAACACTTACGTTGATACAAATACTATGCTGCCTCATCCATTTGGACATTCTAAGAGATACCTACTAGCAGCATCTGTAAATGGATAAAATCAGGTTCTAACAGTAAGGAGGATTTCTGACCTATGAATAACCAGGCACTATTCTGAAGTCCTGACCGTGGTTCAAATCTGGGTATTATTATTCTTCCTAGGAAAAGGAAGGGAACCAGTGAAGAAGTGTTTGTGATGAAGGGAAAGGCAGTTCTGCTCTTCACCATTACTACAGGGAAGTCTTTCTTTAGAGACAGATTTTTACTTAGTGCATTCATTTACTCTCTTTCTTTCCTTCCTTTCTTTTCTTTTCTTCTCTTTTCTTTCTCTTTTTCAACACTGACTGGTAGTACTGTCCTCTTATTCCCATTAGTTACTTCCTAGAATCCCTCCCCATTCTAGTACCTGATCCTCCCAGGAAAATTGAGCTGCACAACCCCAAAGCCTGGGGTTATTGCTCAAGTCACCTTTCCCTGAGCCCAGATGATCTCTGGCATTCTCACGTGCATTTTGCATAATTACCCTTTGCAGTTTCCTAGCCACGATCTCATATGAAGTTAAAAGAAGAAACTAGTTTTCTCCTTGGATTTCTGTGCTCCTGGGAAACTTCATCTTGAATCATTTTTTAATTAGACAGCCCTATTCCGGAGTTCCCGAAATCCCACTTCTTGGTGTGGCTGACTTTATTGAGGACACACAGAGCTTAACACACAGATGTCTGCAAAGATCCCTGCTGATTCTGTTGACCCATTTAAGCCCTGGTGATTTCTCTGCCACCAGGTCCCTTCCTAAGTGGACAGCCAGCCATCCTAAAGGAGAAGTTGCTGCGAAGGGCAGGTGTCCACCATGGATGAGTACAAGTCTACCAATTCACCATTTTTCTGCCACCTAAGGTGAACCTGAAGTTTAGACCCCCCAAAAAAGCCTTTTTCCTATTTCTTCAAATTATTTATAGCATCCTTCCTCCCTACCACTCCCATCTTGTTATCCTTTATTTCTGGAACTGAATTAAATAATAGATGCTCTGGCCTCATTTCCATAAGGTTAAGATGAAGTAACCTGTTTAACAAGTATTTCATTAGGGGGAATGAAAAAGGTAGACTGAAAAATTCCAGTAAAAGTTTGTTATATAATTTTAAATGCTTTAAAATAACGTCACAATATTCTTCTTTTAAAAAGATCGGTCTTTTGTGGAAGATGTTATTAGTGGAGTCCTTGAAGCAAGTGGTGGAAAATGGCTTTTTCATTACTTCAAAGGCAATATTAAAGGACCATGAAATTCAAAGCCCCTGGTTTTATCACAGACATTTTTATGTCAGGATTTGAACATTTTCCTACTCGACATTCTTCTAACACTCTAGTTGTACAGGAAAGAATGGTTATAATTGGCCCGGATCATAGTATGATTATTAAATGATAGGCATCAATTAAGCTGATATTTAAATTGAAGATATTCATATCAGATAAGAGGAAAGTATGATTGTAATTAAATGCATAAAATGTATAATCTGCTTTGGGAGTACACTTTAAACCATGTGATTATTTGTTGGAATATAAATTGTCACAAAAATTCTTCCACCTATTTCCTCTTTGCTCATTGTCACTAAGCATAAATAAAATATTTCATACATATTTTCCTTAATATGATTATGGGGGTGCTTTATGTAGATTATAATTTTGAAGCTGTATCATTTAGGAATAAAAAGAAGCAGAGAGAGGGGAGAGGGGAAGTCTTGAAAATGTTAACCGGGATCTTTTTTGTGAATGCAGGGTTGTCAACACACTTGCATTCCCCAGAGTTAACTTTTTGGTTCCCAGGATTTTGCCATGTGTTATGATTATAGCATTAGCACGAATACATTGATGCCACAACTTGGTAATAACATGCTTGCTAAGGACCTAGGGATTTTAGCAGTTGTGTGAATTCACTACTTTTATGGGTATTTTTTTAAAAGTATAAAAATACTGTTAAATAGCAACATTTGTAAGTTTTAAGTATTATTTATTTACCTGCTGGAGATCAGAAAACTCCAAAAATCAGATTCATAGATTTTGACACTAATGCTTTCTTAGACAAACAAAATATTCACTAAGACCACAAAGGAATTGTTTTATCACTATGATACTTTTTTTTTTTTTCACTTGGAAGCTCTTGAAAATAAGAGTTCTTCATTTATGTTGTTTGTATTTTCATCTACATCTAAAAGACAAGTAAATGCCAACTATTATTTTCTCTTTCTGGAATGTATTCCTTGCTGGCCACCTCTTCAGATATTGACCAGCAGCTGAGCAGTGTCCATTAGGGTTCCTCCACTCCAGTTACTGGGTGACAAGCCATTGGCCTGGGGCTATCAAAGCAGTCCCATCCTGCCTACCATAGTTACTACCTAGAAGTGATGATGTGATCTAACTTTAACCAATTAGAGCGAAATTCTGGATTTTGTTTAACAATAATGAGAAAAATCTGCCCACTGCCCTTCTAAGCCTACCACATGTGATCTGGAGAGAGAATTATGGATGTTGAGTTTTAGCTTTAGCCACCTTATGATCACAAGGGAAGACAGTCTGAGGGTGAGGTTGATCCATAAAGATGAAGGGACAAGAAGAACTGCAAGAGACAGAGCTCGACCTCTAGCTGTGCTGCATTCAAAACCCCACCTCTTCACTGTCAGTGACACACGCCAATCAATCCCCTTGATGATTTAAGCCAGATTGTAGTGATGTTCAACAATTTATAACCTAAAGCGTTCTACCAGATACAGAGTTTAGTGCTAAGAGTGGTGCCTGACATATCATAGATCCTAAAATACTGCACTCTCTGCTTCTAGGTAAGCAGAGTAATGAGGAAAAAATATTTTTCTATGACTGAAAGTTGATAAATTTTATTTTACACATATATAATGTATGCATTGTGTTATATACACAATGCATATAATTATATATAACTGGTTAAATGATTACATAAATGGTTATATGATTGCCTGTTGTACCTTATAATAGAGTTCAAGTGCTAGCCAAAATTGCAATATTCAGTGATTTAGTAGGAAAATGTTTAGCTTTCATTAAAGTCCTTCAGTAGAGAGACAAGTTTGGACTAAAACTTACCAATCTGAAAAAGAAATTTAAAGCAATATATATTTTCTAAAAGAAACAATCTCTGCAAGTGGCTCTCTTTCCTAGATTGGTAAAAGTTTGTTTAAGACTGACCATATTTAGAAAGAAAGAAAGAAAAAAAGAAAGAGAGAAAAAAGAAATTTTCTGTCCTAGGGTTAGGTCAGTTGGAGAAAAAGAAGAATGGAGTAACCATCACAGGAGACAAAGATGGTACCTGAAGGAAATCTAATGCTCTCCCAGCAATGAGAATTTTCAAAGAAACCCCAAGCCAAGCATTAGGCTCTTGTTCATCTCTAGGACAATCTCAGGCCCAAAAAGAGAATTCTCCCCAATATCCATCTTTGGCATAACCCTACCAGACAAAGGATAGGTGAGATAGTCCCAGAGAGTAGAACTAAGGTCTATAAGGTTGGACAACTAAACCATTCACTCCTCATACAAGGCAAGAATCACTCAGTGCTCCTGTCCAGTAGGATATGGAATGTGCTATGAACCAATAACCACTCCATGTTTCTTCCTATTCTGCTTCTCAATCTGTATTATAACTTACCATCTTCTCCCCATCATTTGTATGCTGGGAAGTACAGGGAATGGGTGACTTAAGTTTGTTGAATTATTACTGATCATTAAGAATTATATCAGAATTTGATTTTTAAAAAAAAGGACTCCATCTAGAAATCATGCACTTGAAGTGCTAGTACCTGGAAGAGACTTGATTGTCTCCCTTTAGACTAGTGGTTCTCAACTTTGGTTGCTATTCAGAACCACTAGGAACTTCTTATGGCTGGGTCGCACCTAGATTAATTAAATCAGAATCTCAAGGGGGAGAAACCAGGCATCAAGAGGTCCAACATGTAGCTTAGTTGAGAACCACTGTTTCCACTTAGGGGTGAAGATTTGGGGAACCTGGATATGGAGAGGAAGATACATGGATGTTGGTTTAGCAAAAATGACAATGGATCTTTTTGCTTGTTCCTTGAGTCATCTCACTCCTTTCTTTTGTAATAACACCCATGTTCTTGACTGACTCCATCTTGGCTTTAGTCACTCATAGGAATATACAGACATTGATTCAGGAGAGTAAAGCTGTAAACTTTTGCTTTATGGTTGGGAAAGAGAAAATATGAAGTAAGAGTATCGATATTGATTGTTGCTGGACAAATCAACTTCTAGAAGATACAAAACCCTGAAAAATGCAGGAAAATGGTGTGGGAGCACAGAATAAATCCTACCTGAAACCTACTCTACCTGTGAATGAAGCCAGTAAATTCCTTTTATTGATTAGGAGAGTTGGAATTGGGTTTTCTCTTTTTTTTTTTTTTCAGCGAAACAGTATTCATTATTTTTGCACCACACCCAGTGCTCCATGCAATCCGTGCTCTCTCCAATACCCACCACCTGGATCCCCCAACCTCCCACCCCCCGCCCCTTTAAAACCCTCAGATTGTTTTTCAGAGTCCATAGTCTCTCATGGTTCACCTCCCCTTCCAATTTCCCTCAACTCCCTTCTCCTCTCCATCGCCCCTTGTCCTCCATGCTATTTGTTATGCTCCACAAATAAGTGACACCATATGATAATTGACTCTCTCTGATTGACTTATTTCACTCAGCATAATCTCTTCCAGTCCCGTCCATGTTGCTACAAAAGTTGGGTATTCATCCTTTCTGATGGAGGCATAATACTCCATAGTGTATATGGACCACATCTTCCTTATCCATTCGTCCGTTGAAGGGCATCTTGGTTCTTTCCACAGTTTGGCGGCCGTGGCCATTGCTGCTATAAACATTGGGGTACAGATGGCCCTTCTTTTCACTCCATCTGTATCTTTGGGGTAAATACCCAGTAGTGCAATTGCAGGGTCATAGGGAAGTTCTATTTTTAATTTCTTAAGGAATCTCCACACTGTTCTCCAAAGTGGCTGCACCAACTTGCATTCCCACCAACAGTGTAAGAGGGTTCCCCTTTCTCCACATCCTCTCCAACACATGTTGTTTCCTGTCTTGCTAATTTTGGCCATTCTAACTGGTGTAAGGTGATATCTCAATGTGGTTTTAATTTGAATCTCCCTGGTGGCTAGTGATGATGAACATTTTTTCATGTGTCTATAGCCATTTGTATGTCTTCACTGGAGAAGTGTCTGTTCATATCTTCTGCCCATTTTTTGATATGATTATCTGTTATGTGTGTATTGAGTTTGAGGAGTTCTTTATTGATCCTGGATATCAACCTTTTGTCTGTACTGTCATTTGCAAATATCTTCTCCCATTCTGTGGGTTGCCTCTTTGTTTTGTTGACTGTTTCCTTTGCTGTGCAGAAGATTTTGATCTTGATGAAGTCCCAAAAGTTCATCTTTGCTTTTGTTTCCTTTGCCTTTGGAGACATATCTTGAAAGAAGTTGCTGTGGCTGATATCGAAGAGGTTACTGCCTATGTTCTCCTCTAGGATTCTGATGGATTCCTCTCTCACGTTGAGGTCTTTTATCCATTTTGAGTTTATCTTTGTGTACGGTGTAAGTGAATGGTCGAGTTTCATTCTTCTGCATATAGTTGTCCAGTTTTCCCAGCACCATTTATTGAAGAGACTGTCTTTTCTCCACTGTATATTTTTTCCTGTTTTGTCGAAGATTATTTGACCATAGAGTTGAGGGTCCATATCTGGGCTCTCTACTCTGTTCCACTGGTCTATGTGTCTGTTTTTATGCCAGTACCATGCTGTCTTGGTGATCACAGCTTTGTAGTAAAGCTTGAAATCAGGTAACGTGATGCCCCCAGTTTTATTTTTGTTTTTCAACATTTCCTTAGCGATTCGGGGTCTCTTCTGATTCCATACAAATTTTTGGATTATTTGCTCCAGCTCTTTGAAAAATAGCGGTGGAATTTTGATCGGAATGGCATTAAAAGTACAGATTGCTCTAGGCAGTATAGACATTTTAACAATGTTTATTCTTCTGATCCAAGAACATGGAATGGTCTTCCATCTTTTTGTGTCTCCTTCAATTTCTTTCATGAGTGTTCTGTAGTTCCTCGAGTATAGTTCCTTTACCTCTTTGGTTAGGTTTATTCCCAGGTATCTTATGGTTCTTGGTGCTATAGTAAATGGAATCGATTCTCTAATTTCCCTTTCTGTATTTTCATTGTTAGTGTATAAGAAAGCCACTGATTTCTGTACATTGACTTTGTATCCTGCCACGTTACTGAATTGCTGTATGAGTTCTAGTAGTTTGGGGGTGGAGTCTTTTGGGTTTTCCATATAAAGAATCATGTCATCTGCGAAGAGAGAGAGTTTGACTTCTTTATTGCCAATTTGGATACCTTTTATTTCTCTTTGTTGTCTGATTGCTGTTGCTAGAACTTCTAATACTATGTTGAACAAGAGTGGTGAGAGTGGGCATCCTTGTCGTGTTTCTGATCTCAACGGGAAGGCTGCAAGCTTTTTCCCATTGAGAATGATATTTGCTGTGGGTCTTCCATAGATAGATTTGACGAAGTTCAGGAATGTACCCTCCATCCCTATACTTTGAAGCGTTTTAATCAGGAACGGATGCTGGATTTTGTCAAATGCTTTTTCTGCATCAATTGAGAGGACCATGTGGTTCTTCTCTCTTCTCTTATTGATTTGTTCTATCACATTGATTGATTTGCAGATGTTGTACCATCCTTATAGCCCAGGATGAATCCCACCTGGTCATGGTGGATAATCTTTTTAATGTGCTGTTGGATCCTGTTTGCTAGGATCTTGTTGAGGATCTTAGCATCCATATTCATCAGTGATATTGGTCTGAAATTCTCCTTTTTGGTAGAGTCTTTGCCACTATTTCTTTATATTTCTTCCTAGATGATAAAGGGCATATCATATTAGGTCAGTAATTTTTCTAGTCTTTCACTTTTAAATTTTCTTTTTTCTTAAAGATTTTATTTATTTATTTGACAAAGAGAGATCACAAGTAGGCAGAGAGGCAGGCAGAGAGTGGGGGCAGGAAGCAGGCTCCCTACTGAGCAGAGAGCCCTATGCAGGACTCGATCCCAGGACCCTGAGATCATAACCTGAGCCAAAGGCTGAGGTTTAATGCACTGAGCCACCCAGGTGCCCTAAATTTTCTCTATAATAAAATAATACATACATTTAGACAATATATGAAAATTTTTAAACTTTATTAAAGTATATGCAGGGGACTTCCAGAAGGCTCCAGTATTATAGAGGACCAAATACCTTGACTGACCCTCTTGCTGAAAACAAGTAAAAATTTCTAAATAAAACACTAAAAGGAGTTTATGACCAGAAGACCAAAATCCAGTGAAATTAAGAATCTGATGCTGAAGGAATCTGAAGGCAGCTTGGCTTTGAGGGCTTTGAGGGAAGAGTGAACTTGAATGTTTGCTTTCATGGTCTTACGCAACATACAGGGCAAAGACAGACAAGAGTTCATCCAGGGTCTCTAATGTGAGGACCTGCAAAAGGAGGTACATGAATGGCATACATGCTAAGTATAAGGGAGAGCCAGAAATTCATTACCCCTGTGAAACTGAAGGAAAAAAAATCATAAATTGGAGAACACCCAGAGCACTAGTGCTCAGAAAGAACAGACAGCTTGACTAGCCCTGCAATGTTTTTGGATATTATAATTGTCAAGCACAGCATATAAAATAATCACATTTGTATGTATTTAAAAACCTAGGAAGTTTATAAACATAAGCAAAATGGGCAAGTAACTTTTAAAAAAGTCCAAATATTTTTAAAAGAGCTAAATAGAACTTCCAGAAATTATGTAAAGTGTCATACAGCTTTGGGAGAATTAGAAAATTTGAAATGAGATATGTAGAAATTATCAAGAATGAAACACAGAGACACAAAGAGATGAGAAATATTAAGGATAAGTCACATAACACAGATAATAGAGTGAGAAGGTCAAACATATATCTTCTTGGAAATCCAGAAGGAGAAGAGAAAAGGGGCTGACGCAACAATTGGAGAATTAATGGTTATGAATTTCCTTAGTTTTATACTACTTAGAGTATACTTACTCTTTTGAACTTTTTGTATTGAACAGTATAAATAAATCAACCCAACGCATGGAAGTAAATTACACAACACCAAAGACAAAGGTAAGATTTTAAAAGCACAGGGATGGATTGACTCACCTACCAAATTTAACAATTTGATTAAGAGTTTGTTTCCCAAAATTAACAACAGAAAAATAACAGCAGTGGAATATCTTCAATATGCAGAGAGAAAGATAAATGTCGAACTAAGTTTGTAGTCTTCATGACAGTATTTTTCAAAAACAAAGGCAAAGGAATTTTCAGACAAAGAAAACCTGGAGTCAGCTAGTAAGGCATGGAGCTAGAATCTAAGATCAGTCTGCTAGGTGTGTTCATGGTTACCAGTGCATCTTTGCTTCTTGGCCTTCACAGCGAATAGAGGAGAGAATATCTGCAAACCCACATAGGCAAACACATACATATGTGCACAAATACATGTATGCGCACACATATTACATGCATTACATACATGTCTCTGTGTTGTAGAAATAATGAATTTACACTGATAGTCCCAATTCCAATCCATCCCCACATGATTGATTCTTGCTGTCATATGTCGTAGTGATAAATCTGGCTCCCAACAACACATTTACTAACTTGTTGGATCCTGTCATAGATCTAAATTATTCAGAACTGTTCTACCTATACCATGACAAAAGCCAAAATCTAATAAAATGATTCCCAGATTTGTTTGCAGTACTTGGCCCATAATCTTGCCCAAGACAGACAGTATATGGTCAAATATTGTGCTCATAAATTACATTAATTAGTGGTTGTTTTTTCTGGGGGGGGATTCTTAAGGAATTCATTTAAAATACAATTAAGTTCATTTGTTTCAATCTGCTTTCAGTTTTAGTTTTTCCTCTCTTCCCAACCTTGTTGATTTAATTTTATTTTTTTTTAATATGTAGAACACTAATATGCTTCCACATGAAATTATATGAGAGAGGTATATTCAGAGAAAAGTCACTCTTTCCCACATTTCCTCCTCCCACAAGGAGGCCCTTGACTCCCACCAACACTTGTAGATAAAAACTTTCTTGAAATAAAAGTCAATTTATCCTTCCTGTGTTTCTTTTTACAATGAATAACAGATATATGAATATCTGTTTATTATTTCCTTTTCTTACACAAGAGTTAGCATACCATATATCCTGTTTTGTTTTGTTTTTTTTTTTTTTAAAGAGTTATTTATTTCTTTGAGAGAGAGAGTGAGTGGGGTGGGGTTGTGGTGGGAGAGGCAAAGAGAGAGAATCTAGAGCAGATCCCTTGCTGAGCACAGAGCTGGTCACCAGGCTCAATCCCAGGACCCATGAGATAAAGACCAGAGAGGAAACCAAGAGTGGGCTGTGCAACCAACTGAGCCACACAAGTGCCCCCCTATGTATTATCCTGTTTTGAATTTTTGTTCTATGGAGGCATCTGGCTTCTAAAAACTCAAGAGTTCAAGAATAAAACAATAACAATTAGAAATATTTATGACAAAATTATAATGATGACACTGAATATCAAAATATCTGGATGCAGCCAAAGTAATACTTGGTGAATGAATCGAGCATTCATCTTAAGAAGTCAGTACAAAAGCAACAGAATAAAAGTAAATAAAACAGAAGAAAGAAGGAAATGAGGAGAGAAATAGTTTCTGTTTCCCTTGCAGCTATGTGAATGAGATGTGAATGGATCTGAGAAGGACAATTTCTTGGTCATCTTTCTATAAGACCTGTTCAGGACTCTGTCCCTTTTTCAAGTAGCTGAGTAGTGCTATGACCGTGAAGCCAAGAACAAAACACATAAAGCTGTCCTGCCAGCCATGAACACACTCAACTACTCCAGACTGTTACCAGAAAGAAAAGTAAATGTCTTTCTTATGTAAAATGCCACATGAGGAATCTCTTTGTAATAGCAGCTTAGTTTCTAGATAAATTAATACTAGATATAAGTATTGTAAATACATAAGTAAACTGAAGAATATTAAAAATGACCAAATTTTATTTATCCCAGGTGGTTTAACATAAGATAACTTATTAATATATTTTATCACATTAGCAGATCAAAGAAGAAAAATAGCATGATGATCTCAATAATTTCATTAAAAAATATTGGACAACATTCAAATGCCTAACATAATAAGGATAGAGAAGAAAAAGTATAACTACAAAAAATTAAATACTAAGCTCAATGTGATTCATTCAAAGGATTCCCTTTAACTTAAGAATATCATAACGTGTCCTTAACATTAATTCCTGTTAAGGGTGGTACTGGAAGTGGAAGCAGCACAGTAAGATAAGAAATAAAATAATTAGAAAGCTGTCATTATAGGCTGATGATAAAATTGTCTATATCAAAAATCCCAAGGAATTACAAATAAAATATCGTAGTTACTAAGTTTAGTGAATTTCTGGATAATTTAGATTCTTGGAGTTACTTAGATAAATGTCTCAATTACATTTCTTCTATACATCAGGGAATTTTTTTTTTAGCCTTTATTTTTAAGTAATTTCCATACCGAATGTGGGGCTCAAGCTCACAACCCCAAGATTAAGAGTTGCATGCTCTACGACTGAGCCAGCCAGGCGCCCCCATCAGGGAGTAATTTAAAAAGATACCATTTTTAGGGTGTTTGGGTGGTGAAGTTGGTTGAGTGACCTGCTCTTGGTTTCAGTTCAGGTCATGATTTCAGGGTCTTGAGATCAAGCCCTGTGATGGCTCCACGCTCAGTGGTGGAGTCTGCTACAATTTCTCTCTTCCTCTCCCTCTGCTCCTCCCCATGTTTATGTGTTCTCTCTCTCTCTCAAAAAAAATAAACAAATAAATCATTTTTTAAAAAAAAAATACCATTTATAATAATATCAAAAATACAAATATCCCAAGAATAAATCTAGCTACTTTTCTAGGTTAAGGAGAAAATTTTTGAATAAAATTTTCCAAAAGACTTCCTAAAATTTCCCCAGGAAAGACTTCCTTTCCCACCCCCACCAAAAGATATACTCTGTTCAGAGACAGCATGACTCAAAATCATTATGAGGCTAATTCTTAACAAACTGACTTACTGATTCAATTCCAATCAAAATTCCCATCCAAACCTGAGCAGGGATTTCTTTCTGTGTGTGTAGAATAAAAGAATAAAGTAAACTGATTTTAAAATGTATATGGAGGAAGAAAGGGTTAAGAATAGTTAAGACAGTTCTTAAAAAGGAGTAAAAAAAGAGCAGGGAACTCAGGTTTATGAGAATTCAGGGATTGTTATAAAATATACTGAGATTGGGTTGTTTGGGAGCACATAGCCAGGAGACCTGACTTATTTCACAGCTGGCGGTGCTGATTGGTGGGCAGAACACGATCATTTTTTTGTCTATTTTTTTAAAGGTTTGTTTGTTTATTTATATTTATTTTAGAAAGAGTGTGGGGGAAGGGGCAGATGGAGAGAATCTTTGAGCAGACTCCCTGATAAGTGTGGATCTTGAGGGGCTCGGTGTCAGGACCCATGAGATCATGACCTGAGTCAAAGCCAAGAGTTGGAAGTTTAAACAACTGAGCCACCCATGTGCCCAGAACACAACTTTTAAACAGAAGTCATTAGTCATCTAAAAAAATTGCATTAGATCCTAACCTCATACCATAAACACACATCAATTTCAGGTGGATTAAAAACTTAAAATGGAACCCAAATTACAGAACTTTTGGAAGATGACATAGGAACTATTTTATGACCTGGGTTGGGGAAGCATTTTTTATCCAATATATAATAACATTTTAGGACTCAGTTTCTGCAATAACCAAAGAAAAAAGACACCTCACATGAGGCAAAAGGATGTCCAAAATCTAATTCTGGCAAACTGCAGTGTTTGGGGAAAGCATCAGAGATTAACCAGCCAATACAGGCTTCTCATGCATGATTCCTCCTTATCCTTATACCGCGGTGGACGGACTACACTGTCTGACAACAGCCAGCTAGTTTTAGTAAGCAAAGCCATGAAGAATGCCATCAACCTACATCAACAGGAAATGTGTAGTTCATTGAAATATCCTGCATAAGCAATAAAATAAATATTAAAGGCTAATATTGAGTCACAAAGGGCATACTTTTCTATCAATATTAACAGATATAATACATTAGCACCTGAAAGCTACACTTAACATTTTCATCTATAAAACAGAAAGAAGTAATTCTTAGAGTATATAAAAATGATACATAGCTAGAGACCTCTGCCATGAACTACCCCCCAAATTATTTGGTTATAAGACAATGAATCATGGAAGTACCATGGAAAGCTGAGGCTACAGAACATAAGAATTTTTCCTCTAGGCCAGTCCTCACTAGCTGGTGACCCTACAGTCATTGCCATAAATATTTAAATCCTTGTGTTCCCTCCTATGAGATACCTGCTCATAGGGGCTGGAGGGAAATGGAGCTATCTGTTCACAGATTTATAAAATCCATTTAACTGTAAAGAATTTCTTCTCCTTTTCTCCCTTCCCTTCTCCTCCCATCCTCCCTCTTTCTTCCTCTTGCTCTTTTCCTTCTTCTTCTCCCTTATTTTGTAAAAACAGAAATTACTGACAACTGAAGACAATTGAGGAAAAGTTATTTTCTTTATAAAGAGGAGAGAGGGGAGTAAAAACTGAATTTGGGGCATATTTTAAACTGATTTTAATAAATGAAAAATACAACCCTAATGTGTTTCCAATATCAGATGCTTATTATATTTGCAGAAGCCTAGGACATTTTTTTCTCTGTATGCTGGAAAAAGAAGAGAGCCCTATTCCCCCTATCTAAATAATTTCAGGCACATATCAGATCAATAAACCACAGCTGGCATAAAACAATGATTATTTCATAAGGACAAGTCCTTGTGAAATAGTCATAAATGTCTAGACTTGTAGCTGTGACTTCTTTTATAATGACAGCAGATCTGAAACATGAATTACTTTCTTTCCTACAAAAACAACTTTGTAATACTGGGTAGGCCAACACTGAAAAAGCAATTTTAATAACTGTCCTGAGAACACATTGGCCTCTACTTTCACGTTTCTAATTTACAGACTCAATTCAAGTGAAAGAATGTGGATACTGCACTGTTCCCATCCATGGGCTCCTCTCCTTTTCAGCCTCAGTGTCCTCAAGCTAAGTTGGCTCAATGCCATCATGTAACTGAGGGAACCCCATCCTGCAGGTTAGTGAGTTCTGAAGATATAGGTCAAGGTCATCAGCTGGCATTAAGATTAAAGTGGTCTTTCTGTACTGGGAAGTCACCAAGGTTAATTGGGATCTTACATCTGCTTCTATTCACATTAATCCTGTGCATTAAGACATGCACATTGCTAAAAATATATATTTCAAAGAATCCTTGGAAAGAAACCACAGGCCCAAAATAGTGTCACTTTGACCGGGTCACCAGGGTCTCAATACCTAACCTACTTGCATTTTCAACCTCCCCCCAGAAATGTAACTCAGCTATTCAATCAGGAGTTTTCTGATAAGCACTAGTGCGGTTACCTATCACATGGGCCCTCTCCATCTTCCAAAGAAAGATGAGGAATCCATCTAAAGGCTTTCAGGGAAGGTGACCAGGCCTGGAACAATCATTTTCTTTTGCTAATAACTTTCTGGATCCACCCTCCTTCCTATAGAGACCTTCCACTTTATACAACTTCTCAGAGCTCCCCTCTACTTGCTAGATGGAATGCTGCCTGTTTCATGAATCACTTAATAAAGTTAATTAGATCTTCAAATGTACTTTAATGAATTTTTTTTTAATGGAGTCTTTATAAACTGTATTCCCCTTCTGTCTGCCCATCTCTCCGGTATCTTTTGGATGTCCATTTTTGTGGTGCTGTCTTTCCATTCCTGGTCTGGCATCAGCAATGAGCAGAGCTTGAAATCCTTGGGCTGACTCCTCACGGGCCTGACTCACAGCTCATGCTCAGGGATTTTGCTCTCAATAGTCGCTGCCACAGTCTTGGCTCTGCTGTGGCCTTGTTGGAAAAGAGATGATACCATCTTTGGATAAGGACTGGAGGGAAATGGATCTAGGTCACCTCTTTTGCCTGAGAATGTGTAGTACTTTCTCTATTGAAAACTTTATAGTTCTCATTAGATCCCCACCTTGGCATGTGTTTTAGGTATTTTTCATCTACCATCTCTTTACTTGTATCTTCAGGGTTTCCCTGTTAGCTGGGGTTGAAATTGGACTACAGGAATAGCAATGTGACTGGCCACATTTTGAGATATAAATTTGCGGGTAGTCATAATTTTGACACCCAAACCCTCCACCCTTTGGTGACACAGCACAGTTCTGTTCAATTACATGACAAAAAGGACTGCAGGTATAATTAAAGTTATGACCCTTAAAAATCAGGAGATTAACATAAATTATTGGATGCACCCAATCTTATAGCAGAGGACTTTCTCTATTTGCAAGCAGAAGATATATCAGAAGAGGAAGTAAAAGAGATTCACAATGTGGGAGGGACTAGGCCCAGGGCTGCTGGGTTTGGAGATGAAGGAAGCCATGATCTAGAGCATGTGAGCCACCTCTAAAAGCTGGGAATAATATCAGACTGTCAGCTGGGAAGGAAAGTAAGACCTATAGCCACGTGGAACTCATTTGTGCCCAAAGTGTAAATGAGCCTAAGAACAGATGACTGCTCATCCCACCCCCAGGGATTCTACATAAGACCCAGAATGGGCAACATCTTGATTCTGGCCTTATGAGGCTCAGAGCAGAAGAACCAGCTGAACCCACCAGGATTTCTGACCTACAGATGTGTGAGACACTAATTTGGGTTGTTTTAAGCCATTTAGTTTGTGGTAATGTGTTACAGAAGTAATAGAAAACCAGTAAAATTAGTTATCACTTTTCCCATACTTTCCAATTTCTCTTTTCTTCATTCAAACGGGAAGTTGTTTCTGTGTTCTAGCTTTGGGGAGCCATGAGGTATGGCGTGTGACCAGAATTTATTGGCACATTTTCTAGCCTTTGTTTATAGAAATAGAAGGTTGAAGGGAAAAGAGGCTTTGGGGCTTGGATAAGATGTCTAAGTGAGGAGAAACCAGGGGTAGTTGGGAGAGTATCTTCTGAACCGGAGTTATCCCTGGGTTTGTGGGCAGAAGACTGGGAAAGAAGATGAGAGGTATCACCAGAAGAAGGGTTCTGAGGAACTGGTAGCCCAAGAAAGAACCCACTGCCTAGAATCCTTCATTTACATATCCAGAAAAATAAGGCATAGCCACTTTAGAAATGACTGTGAACCAGAGCACTGAGGAAATTTTTGCCTAAGCTGAAGTTCATTGCATGAGAAATTCTTTAAAAAAATTAAATTCAGGGGCACCTGGGTGGCTCAGTGGGTTAAAGCCTCTGCCTTCGGCTCAGGTCATGACCCAAGTGTCCTGGGATCGAGCCCCACATCGGGCTCTCTCCTCGGTGTGGAGCCTGCTTCCTCCTCTCTCTCTGCCTGCCTCTCTGCCTACTTGTGATCTCTCTGTCAAATAAATTAAAAAAAAATTTTAAATTCAATTTCACTAACATATAGTGTATTATTAGTTGCAGTGGTAGAATTTCGTGATTCATCAGTTGAAGATAACAACCAGTGCTCATGACATCAAGTGCCCTTCTTAATGCCCATCCCCCAGTTACCCCATACCCCCACTCACCTCCCCTTCAGCAACCCTCTTTCCTAGAGTTAAGAGTCTCTTATGGTTTGCCTACATGAGAAACTTTAATAGCTACTTAGCCTGAATACCTGTGTCATTGGTCACAGGAGAGGCAGCATTTCCTTAATGTGAGGTAGGAGAAAAGAGACTGGAATTTGGACCTTAAGAACTGTTTGTCTGTGTGGTTGTATCTCCTTAGAGACATATCTGGTTCTCACTACAGAGTGTGAGGATTCTAATGTCTGTGTAGCTTTCAGAAAGAGTCATACATTTAGATTTCATTGCTATAAAATGATCAGGTATGATTTTATAAGGTAAGGTCAGAAAATTTTGCAGCCTCTGTGCTCCCCTTTTAGAGCTAATTTATTAAGTTAAAAAAAGGAATAAATGTGCCTTCAAACAAACAGACTAAATTAGACCTTTCAAAACACTTGTCATTAAAAGATGGTTTGTTGAAACTTCAGACAGGTTAAACGTATGCCACAATTTGAGTGAAAAAATTAGCTTTCCAGGGTTGCAATTACAATCCTACTTAGTTGCCATGGTGATCACACAGCATATGGATTTTGTCAGATAAAGACATCAGGGGTGGTGAGAAGGGACAGTGTATTTTTTGAATCACCACATGCCAAGTGTCAACTCTTTTGCAGTTCTCTTGCAAAAAAAAAAAAATTAAGGAAAAAAATGTGTCTTGATTTGGAGGGGGGTTGGGAAGAAGAATAATGCTTTGGGAAAGCAAACAAGGGGAGATTACTAGAAATGTTTAAAGAAAAATCGGAATTTAAAATAACTTGAACATGAACGTCCAGTTGTATAAATAAGGGCTCCTTGGGGTTTTAGAGTTAGAAGCACCTGCTATTTAACAAATACATTCCAATAATGCACGGCTAGTCTGTTCCAGTTCCTCTTCTATTCCGGTTTCTCTTACAGCCATATGCCCTGTCATTTAAATGTTCTTTTCCTTGTTTTAACTATATGCGCCTCTAAGGTTATTTTTGTTAATGCTCTTGTCAGTAGGCTGGGCCAGTGTAAAAACTATAATGCAGACAAAGAATATCCCTGGACTAAAAGATGCGAAATGACCCCAAAAGAATTTCTTCTTATTACAAAAGAATAAGAAAAAAGGCTAAATACTCTGTGAACTCTAGTAGAATTTTCACAGTTATCTTCATTTATCACTCAGAACTTATACACTCATGATGACTACATCTGTTCTATGAGCATGAAAGTGAAATTGAAAGATAGTGTCACATCTCTGCTGTGGTGTGGTAGAGAGTCCCAGAGATGGCTAGCCTGGGTCCAATGGCTTAACTGGCTGTATGATGTGATGCTGGCAAGAGCCACAGCAACCATTAGTTCCCGACCTTATGGACTTTACATTTTAGTTGGTAAAGAGGAATAATCAACAGATAAGAAATAACACATAGGACATTTATGTAATATGATAAGAACTGGGAAGTAAGGAAATGGTGTCTTAAAAAGGAAAGTCCAACCTGGAGGAGGAGGGAAGAGGGTAGTGGGACAGGAGCCTACCTCAGATGGAGTGCCTGAGATCACTCAAGGAAGTGAGATATAAGTTGGGATCTGATGAAAGAGACACTGGCAGCCAAGCAAAGATCTGGGGAAAGATTAGAGCCAAATAACAACACAAGTATTTTGTGCAGTCAAGATTTTGGCTAAAGCAGAATGAGAAGCAGAACAGAATACAAGAAATTTTATTTTATTTTATTTTATTTATTTTTTTTATTTAATAATTTTTTTTAAATTTATTTATTTGACAGACAGAGATCACAAGCAGGCAGAGAGGCAGGCAGAGAGAGAGGAGGAAGCAGGCTCCTTGCCGAGCAGAGAGCCCGATGCGGGGCTCGATCCCAGGACCCTGAGATCATGACCTGAGCCGAAGGCAGCGGCTTAACCCACTGAGCCACCCAGGCGCCCCAGAATACAAGAAATTTTAAACAGAGGATCTCAGGAAGGGCCCAGTGGTCCAGGATATGGTGTTTTGGTTTTACCCTGTCTTCTCTTTAGAAGTTATATGATTATATCAATATGTTTCAGATTTATGCAAACCAGTATTAGACATACTGGAAGGACTGCCTATGAAAAGAAACATACGGGGTTGGATGGGGTGCTTTTAGGATCTTTTGCAGAAGTTTCAGCCAGTGTCTGGGGCTGACTTCCCAGATGAATGGATGGAACTCCTTCTTCTTGGCCCTCCACTCCTCCCAAGATTAAGTGATTCAGTGATGCTATCCAAGTCTTGATGATCATCGTAATAGCTTGGGGAGCATGTTAAAAGTTCAGGTTCCTGAACCCTCTCCCAGGCTTGCTTAATCAAAATCACATGAGTGGAGCCGAGATCCTCTTTCCTCCTAGATGACTCAGCTCATCAGCCATGTTAAGGTACAGGGGCATAGGAGCAGGCCAATTCTACTGATGTCAGTAAGACCAGGAACTGTGAGAGGAAGTTACTTCTTGCCTTCACAAATGGGGGAGGTCCGAAGGGGGCTAAATTCACCCATGATCGATGCATTTGGGTTCCCTCTCTTCCTTTCTCTGCTCTTGTTCACACAATGAGACTCCTCTGGTGAGGTCTTTATGAATCTTGGTTGCCCTTACAGCCCCAAATCACCAGTCTGTTTACCGGCTTGGTGCTTCTCATTGCTGAAATGGAGATGATTTTTCAGAATGGCAAACTTGTCTGGGTATATAAATAGTGTGTCTGTGTCTTTAAATAGAAAGACATTAGGGGATATTAACCCAGGCTAATTATACAGATCAGTTATAGCTAATAATTAAAATTTGCCTGAGGCTTTGTGGGAGGGTTGCTCTTAGAGACTAAGGGTTGGTTCTCTCTCCCTTGTTGTTTTACATATTTACAAATTAATTTAAGTGTGATAATCTGCAACATTGATAATTATAAATACTTAACTAAATAGAAATGTGTTAGTCTTGAGATAGGCTCCTTATGAGGTGACTAAGACATAATCACCCGTCCAAAAAAATCTCCCTATAAATACTCCATTGCAGTCATGGAGGGGCTATCTATACAAGAGGAAAAAACAGACACAGAGCTGAAAAATCCTCTCTGATTTCGTTTAGCCCAATTTCTTGAAAGCCAGTGTGGGGCTCAGAAAATGTCCACTATGTAGACATGTATTTGAAGCTGGACCCAGATCAACATCCAATTTAATACAGGTCAGCGAACAAGTGTTAAAAAGCAAGGTCACTTGCCTGCTTCCAATCTATACTGGATTAAAAACAATGATTTAGAGGTGAAAGGCTCTGTGTACTGTGGTATGAGCTCAGTGCCACTCAGCACTTTGGCTATTCTTCAGCGCTGAAATCCATGGCACCATATTTTCCTGAGGTCATCTTCATCAGACAGGATGTTGCATGGTCTCATCCTACCAGAGAATTTATTATATCGATTTGGGGAATAAGGTTAATTGAAATGAACTTTGGGTTTTAAAGGTAGGTTTGGTGCAAGCCTTAACAATTAAAATGGAATTCTTCTCCTTTAAATGACTTGGGCTCATTTGACTGCATGGATGGTACTGTTTAGAACAGAGGCAGGCATAATTTTACAATGTGAAATGCTCATTTACTTTTCTCCTGTTGCTATAACAACTCACTTTTGAACCAGACATGGTGATAGAAAGCCTTGGCTTTACAATGAATTTCACATTGGTTTTGTTTAGATTTTTCAATCATTTCACTTGGAACTTACAGCTGGAAGTACAGGAATAGATTTTACTCTCTCTTTTTTTAGAAACCTTGCTTAGGACTGAGGCTCTGTGCTTCCATCTTGTCTCGAGTGTTGAAAACAAAACAAAACAAAACAAAACAAAAAACAAAAAAAACTTACACCCCATGCACAGTTTGTTATTTCCCTGGCATAAATCATGTCTCAAACTCAGATTATGTGCTATTCTTTCCCTTAAAGGTAACACCTAGGTTTTTGCTGGTTCTGACAAAAAAATATGACTG
This sequence comes from Enhydra lutris kenyoni, assembly GCF_002288905.1. Classification (NCBI taxonomy): domain Eukaryota; kingdom Metazoa; phylum Chordata; class Mammalia; order Carnivora; family Mustelidae; genus Enhydra; species Enhydra lutris. Next base: position 40,607,501 of record NW_019154101.1, on the reverse strand, counting down.
TCAATTCATTCTATTTTTCAATCTTCTTGTGTCCAAGTGCTACCAGCAAGACCTGTGTCTCTGCAGGATTTTGGGAACTGTAAACCTCAAAATCCTGTTAAGCCTCAAACAGCACAGTAACACACTTTGTTTCTTAATGACTCCAAGGAAAAGGCAAATAGACTTGGCAAAGGTAGAATAGACAAATATTTGAGGAGAAACACAAAAGAGTAAATACATACCCAACAAGATTCCAATTCTGCTTCTGTCCCCTTCTTAACTAGCCCACCAATAACAGATGCTAACATAAGCCTAAAACTTATACCCTTATTTTTGGAGCTTGAGGTTCTCAAAGGCCAGTTTAGATGCAGGCAGAATTAAGAATTAAATTGAGGAGTAATGTTGCCAAGATGGTGACATAAGTCATTCCTGACTTTGCACCCTCTCACAAGAACAGCTAGCATCTATTCAAAAATAAGACATCACAACATAGGCCAGTGCAGCACCATGAGTGGACTCCTCCCCTGAGCCTCCAGGTCTGCAGTGGAAAAAGAGAATGTGGGGGGCAAGCAGCCTCCTCCAGCACTGTGGGTCACTTTGTGGGAGCCCCTATTCTGATTGCGCCCCATAGAGATTGCAGGGGAATCTGTAGGGCCCAGCCACTGACAATTTGTGATGGAGAAGTGGGGAGGGACTTGCAACAACCAGTACAGGGATCTTGGTGGACTGATTTCATGCCTGCAAGTGCCCAAGTATTAATCTCATTATTAGCTTTGTTCATCTGCAGAACCACACTGGTGCACTCTGACCAGGGAACTCAGCAGAATGCTGATTTGCCTGAGTAGGATCCTCTAATAAGGGGTTTGCTGATCCTAGAGCCAGTTTGCCCCCACCCAGGCAAGATGCTGAGTTACAGCCCCACCCACTACAAAGAGGGCCTTCCAGCGCCATCACATGAGAAAGGTTGGTGGTAATTCCTGGAAGCTGTGTGGCTCAGCAGCACAGAGGCCCACAGGTGGGTAGATAGAGCTGATAGTTCCCAGAGCAAAGCCATTACCAGGCGTGGAGTCTTCATGTGCTAGACACAGATAGGGAATAATACATAACTGAGGCTTAGTACAGATCTCAGTGCACCCGAACTAGAGAGTCTTTTTTGGGAAATTGAGAGTAGCCTGTGGCAGATCCTCCTGCCAAGCCAAGGAGGCTGAGGCCTAGCCCCATTCACTGTGGAGCGTGTCTTCCAGCCCCATTTGACCAGAAAGGCTAGTGAAAACACCTGAACACTGTGCAGCCTAGGGGCACTCAAACCAAGAGAAGGACAGACAGAGCTAATTGTTTGAAGAGCAAAGCTAGTGGCCCTGTTTGGCCAGGGAACTTGAGGTGCAGCTCAGCCTGAGGTAAGATAACAAAGAGCTTTATTGGTTTTAGAGCTGCTTCTCCCACTGCACACAGGCAGGGAATCTAATTCATAGTCCCATTCACTGCTGAATACAACTTCAGTCTGTCTGACCAGGGAACCTAATAAGAGTTCACAGGCAATTGCATAGCCCACTCAACAGCCCTATGCAAAATGGCACTTGAACATATAGCAGCCCATGGCTTACCTCATCTGCACAGAAAAACTAGTGGCCTTACCTGATTAGAAAATTCAGTGTACACTCAGGCCTGATTTGGGCCCCCAAATAACGAGCTGTTAAGGCCCTGAGCTCTCAGCTTCTCCCTTACCAAGGCAGGGTAGAAAATTCATAGCCCCATCTATTATTAAATATAGTGTCCAGTCTTAATGATTCAGTAAACCTAACTAGAGAATTCAGGCTGCCATGGAACCCATCCTACAGCCTCATTTGGGTAGGGCACCAAACCAGCAGTCCTATCCAACTGTTTTCTGATAGTGGCAAACCACCCAACATCCCTGTCCTCAGAGCTGAATAGTTGCCTTGCCCCCAAAGAGACCACAATAGCAGGATGCACCTGCCCAATTACTGGTAGATACACCCAGAAAACAAAACTGAGCTGACTGGTGAAGAACTGTCTCTGCCAAAATAATCTTATAAAGTCTGAAAGAGGAACCTCATTACTTAAATGCACAGACACCAATGTAAGGACTCAAGGACACACAAAAAAGTCAAGTAAATATGTTACTATCAAAGGAGACTAATAAAGCTCCAGTAACTGACCTTAAAGATATGGAGATGTATAAACTGTCAAAAATTCAGAATAACCTCTTAAGAAAGTTTAGTGAACTACAAGAAAACAGACACATAACTAAACAAAATTAGGAGAACAATGTGTGAACAAAATGTGAAGCCTGACAAAGAAATACAATCATAGAAAACCAAAGCAAACCAAAACATAAATCCCAGAGTTGAAAAACACAATAACTGAATTGAAGAATTCAAAAGAGAATTTCAAAAGTAGATTTGGTGATGCAGAAAAAGAATCATAGACCTGGAGAGTAAGACATTGGACATTAGAAATTACACAGAGGATCAAAAGGAAATAAAAAAATGAAAAAGAGTGAAGAAAGCCAATAGGAATTAAAGAACATAATAAAAAGAAACAATATTCACATTATGAAAATTCCAGAAAGAGAAGAGGAAGAGAATGGGATAAAAAGTATACTTAAAGCAATAATTGCTGAAAATTTCTCTAACATGGGGAGAAAAATAGACCTCTAGATCCAAGAGACCCAAAGGATCTCAAACAGGTTGAACCCCAAAAGGGCTACACTGAGACACATTATAATTAAATTGTTAAAAGTCGGGGCACCTGGGTGGCTCAGTGGGTTAAAACCTCTGCCTTCAGCTCAGGTCATGGTCCCAGGGTTCCGGGATCGAGCCCCACATCGGGCTCTCTGCTCAGCAGGGAGCCTGCTTCCTCCTCTCTCTCTCTATGCCTGTCTCTCTGCCTACTTGTGATCTTTGCCTGTCAAATAAATAAATAAAAATCTCAAAAAAAATTGTTAAAAGTCAAGCACAAAGAAAAATTTAAGAGTAGCAAGAGAAAAGAGAGAAGTTACATACAAGAGAAGCCCATAAGACTATCAGTGGATTTCTCAACAGAAACTTTTCAGACCAAAAGAGAATGAGATGACTTATTCAAAATATTAGAGGAAAATAACTATCAACCAAGAAGTCTACAGTTGGTGAAGATGTCCTTTGGAAACAAAGGAGAGATAAAGACTCTCTTTTACAAACAAAACCCAAGGGAGTTCATGACCACCAGACCCGCCTTATAGAAAATGCTAAAAGGAGTTCTTTGAGTGGAAGGAAGTAAAAGAACATTAATTAACATCATAAAAACACAAAAATGTTAGCATAAATCTTACTGGTATTGATAAATATATAGTCTTAGATTCTGCAATATGGTAATAGTGATACATAACTCACAGTTTCAGTTTAAAAGTTAAAAAAATGAATATAGCAAAAATAACCATAAATACAATAATGTTATTAGTTGGTACACAATACATGTAAATTATAACAGCAATTACCTAAAATGTGAGGGGGGAAAGAAGTGAAAGTTAAAGCATATAACTTCTATTGAAGTTAAGTTGCTATTAATTTAAAATAGTGTTAATAAGTTCAAGGCATTTTATGTAAATCCCATGGTAACCACAAGGGAAAATCTTGTAGTAATTACATACACAAAAAATTGATATGCAGTCAAAGTATACTGAAACTAAAAAGCATCAAAGCACAACAACAGCAGGAACAATGGATCTACAAAACAACCAAAAAACCAAAAAACTAACAAAATGGCTATACTAAGTCCTTACCTATCAACAATCACTTTAAATATAAATGGATTAAATTCTCCAGGCAAAAGACAGAATGGCTGAATGGAAACAACCAATATCCAAGAATATGCTGACTACAAGAGATTCATGTTAGTCTTAAAGACACACATAGACTGAGAATAAAGAGATAGAAAAAGACATTTCAAATAAATGGAAACAACAACAAAAGGCAGGGGTAGCTATACTTATAGCAGAGAAAAGACTTCAAACTAAAAATGGTAACAAGAGACAAGAGGGACTTTAATACCCCACTCTCTACCACAAACATATCAACCAGACAGAAAATCAACAAGGAAACAGGAGATTTTAAAATGACAGCTCAAATGGATCTGGCAGACATATACAGAACTTTCTGTTCAACAACAACAGAATACACATTCATGTCATGTGCACATGGAACATTTTCTAGGATAAACCATATGTTAGGCCACAAAATAGATCTTAGTAATTTCAAAAAGACTGAAATCAGACCAAATATCCTCTCTCATCACAATGGCATAAAACTAGAAATCAATAACAAGAGGAAAATTGAAAAAATTCAAGAACACATGCAACACTGTCTTGAACAATGAATGGATCAAAGAAGAAATTAAAAAGGAAATTTAAAAAATTTCTTAAGACAAACAAAAATGGAAATAAAACATACCAGAACTTATGGAATACAGAAGAAGCTATTCTAAGAGGAAAGTTTATAGCAATAAATACCTACATTAAGAAGCAAGAAAGATCCCAAATAAACAACTTATCAGTATGCCTTAAATAACTCGAAAAAGAAGAGACTGAGCCCAAAGTTAACAGAAGAAAGAAAATAATAAAGATTAGAGCAGGGAAAAAAAAGAAGAAATAGAATATAGGGAAAAAAGAGAAAAAAATTAAACAAACTAATATTTGGTTCTTTGAAAAAATGAACAAAATTGACCAACCCTTAGACTGGCCGTCCAAGGAAAACAGAGAAACTGAAACAAATCAACAAAACTATAAATGAAAAAGGAGACCTTACAACATATATGACAGAAATATAAAGTATCAAAAGAGGCTGCTATGAAAAACTATATGCCAACAAACTGGATGACCTAAAGAAAGGGAAGAATTCTTAGAAACCTGTAATTTACCAAGACTGGATCAGAAAAATAAATAGAAAATTTGAATAAATCAATTAAAAGTAAGGAGATTAAATCAGTAATCAAAAGTCTCCCAATGAAAATAACCCCAGAGCTGGATGGCTTTTTACCAAACATTTAAAGAAGAATCAAAAAGCAATCCTTCTCAAACTCTTCCAAAAAACTGAAGAGGAGGGAATTCTCCTAAATTCACTTTATGAGGTCAGCATTTTCCTGATACAAAAACCAGAGACACTGCCAGGAAAACAAGCAAACAAACAAATAAACAAAAAACAAACTGAACATAAAACAGAAACAAAAACTACAGGCCCATATTCCTGATGAATATAGGTGCAAAAATTCTCAGTAAAATACTAGCAAACTGAATTCAGCAGCACATTAAAAGGATTAGTCCACCATGATCAAGTGGTATTTATCTCTGGGATGCTAAGTATGATTTAACATACACAAATCAATCACTGTGATACATCACATAAATAGAATTAAAAAAAATCATCTGATCATCTCAGTAGATACAGAGAAAGCATTTGATAAAATTCAAACATCCAATCACGATTAATGTCTTAACAAGTTAGGCATGGAAGAACTATCTCAACATAGTAGAGGTCACATATGATAAGCTCTTAGCTAACATCACAGTCAATAATAAAGGATAAAAGAAATAAGACAAGGGTGACCACTCTCAACACTCCTATTCAACAAAAATATTGGAAATCCTTGCTAAAGGAATCAGGCAAGAAAAAGAAATAACAGGTATCAGAATTTGAAAGGAAAAAATGAAATTATCTCTAGTTGTAGACAAGGTGATTTTATATATAGAAAATCCCAGACTCAACCAAAAAACTCTTCAATCTAATCAACAAATTCAGTAAGTTTGAAGGATACAGAATTAACATACAAAAATCAGCAGCATTTCTATATACAAACCAAAAAAATTTCTGAAAAAGAAATAAAGAAATCATCCCATTTACAATAACATTGAAAACAATAAAATACTTAGAAATAAATTTAACTAAGGAAGTGAAAGATCTTTTGCTGAAAACTACAAGACATTGACGAAATAAATTGGAGAATAAACAAATAAATGGGAAGATACCCTGTGTTCATGGATGCAACTTACAACCATTAGATATCACTTCACGCCTCTTAGAATGGCCATCATCAAAAAGATAATAAATAACAAATGCAGTGAGGATGTGGAGAAAAGGAAACCATTCTGCATTGTTGGTGGCATTGTAAATTGGTGCAGCCACTATGGAAAACAATATGGAGGATCTTCAAAAAATTAAAAATAGAACTATCTTATGGTTTAGCAATTCCATTTCTGAGAAAATAAACAGAAGTCATGAAAACACTAATTCAAAAAGATATCTGCACTCCCATATTCATAGCAGCATTATTTAGAAAAGTCAAGACATTAAAACAACCTAAGTGTTCATCAATGGATGAATGTGTAAGGAAGATGTGATGTGAGACACACACACACACACACACACACACACACACTGGAATATTATACTGACACTAAAAATGAGGAAATCCTACTATTTGTGACAATATGGACGGACCTTGAAGTCATTGTACTAAGTGAAATAAGTCAGAGAAAGACAAATTCTGAATGATTTCGCTTGTGTGTATAATCAAGGATAGGGGATGGGGATTGTGGGAAAGTGGTCAAAAGGTATAAACCTCCAATTATAAGAGAACTAAGCACTAGGGATGTCATGTACAACACAATGACGACAGCTAACACTGATGTATGACATATAGGAAAGTTGTTAGAGTAAATCCTGACTTCTCATTTCAAAAATTTTCCCCGCTTCTTTTCTTCTTTCTTTTCTTTTTATGCGAAAATGTACATTAACTAAATCATTTTTAGTATTTATTTATTTATTTATTTATTTGAGAGAAAAAGAGAGAGTGGGGTGGGGGGGCAGTAGGAGGGGCAAATGGAGAGAGAGAATCTGAAGCAGGCTCCACACCCAGTATGGAGCCCAGTATGGGGCTTGATCTCACAACCCTGACATCATGATCTGAGCTTAGATCAACAGCTCAACTGACTGAGCCACCCAGACACTTCAGTTTTAATGTCTTGATAAAAATTTCAAAAACCAGAAATCTGGAAGCTAGGAAAGAAGATGGGAAAGACAATGCCTAGAAATAACTTCCCCCTCCCTCATCTCTAGTAAAATAAGAAGTGGCCATTTGTAGTTCTGGCTCCTTAGACATCATTTACCTCTTCTTGTCCATGGGTCTTACCAGGAAGAAGAGTTGGAATGGTGTGCGAGGAATGTCCATCAATAGCCTCTATGCCTTAAGTATTAAGCTAAATACATAGACATTAACATGGTATAAGTGTTTAAAATGCCAGGATATCATGTGAATATCAACAAAATGGTACAACACATAACCATGCCAGCATTTTGATCTTTTTCTCTTGATCACCCTGTTAATTCCATGATCCATAATCACAAACATGGTTAGAAGCTATGTTTTGTGGCAGAAATGTAGACAACACATTTGTTTTTTGTGGCATTACAGAAAACGTGACCTATTTGGAAACAATAATGATGACCTTTAGGTAAGGATGTTCATTTTCAATTCTGGTGGCTCTATTGAAGGTTATCTTCAAGGACAGAATTAAAAGGGACAAACCTAGTACTGGGCCTGACTCCTTCTCTTTCTCCCTCCCTCCATCCTCTCTTTCCCTTTTTCCCTTCTACTCTCTTTCCCTTCTACTCTCTTTCCCTTCTGTTCATCTATCATTAGAGAGAGAAATGCCAAATAGGATCCAGGGGGCTTGAAAGCCACAGGGAGAATGTGAATTTCTATTCTGCAGGAGATGAGCACAACCCAGGGTACAGCCCAACCTCTTCTCCAGGCAGGCTGTCTGGAGTCCTTGCCTAATAACCAGATGCTTAGGAGCGAAAATTCGGAGGCATCTAAATTCACAATTTCTAGTTAACTTTTTGTAAATGATTTGCAGAGGAAGGAAAATCAGTATTTGGGCACCTCCAAATGCTAGGTACTAGTTTTATTTAAAATAAATCACATCGTAAGCAGTTTTCTAATCATATGTGCGAAAGTGGATTAAATCAATTTAGGAAAGCCTACCGACTTGTTATTTGGCCAAACTCTGAGAGCTCCTATCAGTCCGTACATTCACAAGTCCTGATTTTCAAGTCTGGCTTGACAAACAACTGATTTTTAAATATTTTTATATTTTAGAGTTATGAGAGGAGGATAAGGTGTATTATCATAACATCGGCAAGTACTTTCATTCTTTCTCTATAATTTCTTTGTCATTTATGACCTATCTATTCCCCAAAAGGACTGAAGAAGCCATTTTTCCTCTTCTTGTGTACATAGATTAAAAATTGTCCAGACACATTTGCAGTTAAGATGGGCACAGTTTATGGGAGAATACTATTCAAGAATATGATTAATATTTTAGGGAAACCTGGATGATGCAGTCAGTTGAGTGTCCAACTCTATTTTCGCTTAGGTCATGATCTCAGGGTTGTGGGATCGAGCCCTGTGTTGGGCTTCATGCTCGGTGGGGAGTCTGCTTGAGATTCTCCTCTCCCTTTGCCCCTCCCACCCCTCATGCTTTGTGGCTTTCTCAGTCTCAAATAAATAAATAAATCTTTAAAAAAAGAGAATGTGATTAATATTTTAATAGAAGCTAAAGAAGACATAGTTGGGCTGGCATGGAGCTCTCTGAGGCCTTCTTTATGAGACTGACGTGCTACCTACTGTGCTAACGAGGCACCTTCTAAGGCCTTCTTTAATGACCTGGGTGAATGAGGCAGGTGTTGTGTCCTTCTCTGCATGACTCAGGCAAGATTCCCTATCACCTTGATAGCTAAAGAAGTTGTCACAAGCAACTTGCCCCTACCCCAGAGTCCTGTGCGGATGGGCCCAGAGCATGAGCCCTTGACCCTAGGCCCATGTCCTGAACTCCCATGAAACATGCCTCATGAATAGCTTCGTTCAGAAATGAACACATTCTTAAAAAGAACATCGTGAGGGGGAAATAGGAAGAACAAATAAAACGTGTTTTGAAAGAACTTCCTGGCCAGGTGCAGGGGGCCTGAAAACAATCTTGAGTTAAAAGTACACCGACGGGGGGAGGAGTCAAGATGGCAGAGAAGTAGCAGGCTGAGACTACTTCAGGTAGCGGGAGATCAGCTAAATAGCTTATCTAAAGATTGCAAACACCTACAAATCCAACGGGCGATCGAAGAGAAGAAGAACAGCAACTCTAGAAACAGAAAATCAACCATTTTCTGAAAGGTAGGACTGGCAGAGAAGTGAATCCAAAGCGACGGGAAGATAGACCGCGGGGGGAGGGGCTGGCTTCCGGCAAGCGGCGGAGCAACAGAGCACAAAATCGGGACTTTTAAAAGTCTGTTCCGCTGAGGGACATCGCTCCAGAGGCTTAACCGGGGTGAAGCCCACGTAGGGTCAGCGTGGCCTCAGGTCCCGCAGGGTCACAGAAGGATCGGGGGTGTCTGAGTGTCGCAGAGCTTATAGGTATTAGAACGGAGAAGCCAGCTACAGAGACAGAGCCCAGGAGTGAGCTCTAAGCTCGGGGTTAACTTGAACCGGTCGCAGGCTCGGTCAGCTCGGAGTGCGGCCAGAGGCAGGGTGACGGGAGTAATTGGGCGCTGTTCTCTGAGGGCACACTGAGGAGTGGGGCCCCGGGCTCTCGGCTCCTCCGGGCCGGAGACCGGAGGCTGCCATCTTCATCCCCGCCCTCCGGAACTCTACAGAAAGCGCTCAGGGAACAAAAGCTCCCGAAAGCAAACCCGAGCGGATTACTCAGCCCAGCCCCTGGTAAGGGCGGTGCAACTCCGCCCGGGGCAAAGACACTTGAGAATCACTACAACAGGCCCCTCCCCCAGAAGATCAACAAGAAACCCAGCCAGGACCAAGTTCACCTACCAAGGAGTGCAGTTTCAATACCAAGGAGAGCAGCGGAATTCCAGAGGAGGAGAAAGCAAAGTACGGAACTCACGGCTTTCTCCCCATGATTCTTTAGCCTTGCAGTTAATTTAATTTTTTTTTTCTTTTTCAATTTTTTTTTCTTCTTCTGCTAAATTTTTTTTAACTTTTACCCTTTTCTTTTTTAACGTTTTTTTAACTAGTTTATCTAATATATATATATATATGTTTTCCTTTTTATATTTTTTCTTTATTGGTTTTCTTTTTTTAATTGTTTCTTTTTTTTTTTCTTTCTGAACCTCTTTTTATCCCCTTTCTCCCCCCTTACGATTTGGGATCTCTTCTGATTTGGCAAAAGCATATTTTCCTGGGGTTGTTGCCACCCTTTTAGTATTTTACTTGCTCCTTCATATACTCTTATCTGGACAAAATGACAAGGCGGAAAAATTCACCACAAAAAAAAGAACAGGAGGCAGTACCAAAGGCTAGGGACCTAATCAATACAGACATTGGTAATATGTCAGATTTAGAGTTCAGAATGACGATTCTCAAGGTTCTAGCCGGGCTCGAAAAAGGCATGGAAGATATTAGAGAAACCCTCTCGGGAGATATAAGAGCCCTTTCTGGAGAAATAACAGAACTAAAATCTAACCAAGTTGAAATCAAAAAAGCTATTAATGAGGTGCAATCAAAAATGGAGGCTCTCACTGCTAGGATAAATGAGGCAGAAGAAAGAATTAGCGATATAGAAGACCAAATGACAGAGAATAAAGAAGCTGAGCAAAAGAGGGACAAACAGCTACTGGACCATGAGGGGAGAATTCGAGAGATAAGTGACACCATAAGACGAAACAACATTAGAATCATTGGGATTCCAGAAGAAGAAGAAACAGAGAGGGGAGCAGAAGGTATATTGGAGAGAATTATTGGAGAGAATTTCCCCAATATGGCAAAGGGAACAAGCATCAAAATCCAGGAGGTTCAGAGAACCCCCCTCAAAATCAATAAGAATAGGTCCACACCCCGTCACCTAATAGTAAAATTTACAAGTCTTAGTGACAAAGAGAAGATCCTGAAAGCAGCCCCGGAAAAGAAGTCTGTAACGTACAATGGTAAAAATATTAGATTGGCAGCAGACTTATCCACAGAGACCTGGCAGGCCAGAAAGAGCTGGCATGATATATTCAGAGTACTAAATGAGAAAAACATGCAGCCAAGAATACTATATCCAGCTAGGCTATCATTGAAAATAGAAGGAGAGATTAAAAGCTTCCAGGACAAACAAAAACTGAAAGAATTTGCAAACACCAAACCAGCTCTACAGGAAATATTGAAAGGGGTCCTCTAAGCAAAGAGAGACCCTAAAAGTAGTAGATCAGAAAGGAACAGAGACAATATACAATAACAGTCACCTCACAGGCAATACAATGGCACTAAATTCATATCTCTCAATAGTTACCCTGAATGTTAATGGGCTAAATGCCCCAATCAAAAGACACAGGGTATCAGAATGGATAAAAAAACAAAACCCATCTATATGTTGCCTACAAGAAACTCATCTTAAACCTGAAGACACCTCCAGATTTAAAGTGAGGGGGTGGAAAAGAATTTACCATGCTAATGGACATCAGAAGAAAGCAGGGGTGGCGATCCTTATATCAGATCAATTAGATTTTAAGCCAAAGACTATAATAAGAGATGAGGAAGGACACTATATCATACTCAAAGGAACTGTCCAACAAGAAGATCTAACAATTTTAAATATCTATGCCCCTAACGTGGGAGCAGCCAACTATATAAACCAATTAATAACAAAATGAAAGAAACACATCGACAATAATACAATAATCGTAGGGGACTTTAACACTCTCCTCACTGAAATGGACAGATCATCCAAGCAAAAGATCAACAAGGAAATCAAGGCCTTAAATGACACACTGGACCAGATGGACATCACAGATATATTCAGAACATTTCATCCCAAAGCAACAGAATACACATTCTTCTCTAGTGCACATGGAACATTCACCAGAATAGATCACATTCTCGGTCCTAAATCAGGACTCAACCGTTATCAAAAGATTGGTATCATTCCTTGCATATTTTCAGACCACAATGCTCTGAAGCTAGAACTCAATCACAAGAGGAAATTTGGAAAGAACCCAAATACATGGAGACTAAACAGCATCCTTCTAAAGAATGAATGGGTCAACCAGGAAATTAAAGAAGAATTGAAAAAATTCATGGAAACAAATGATAATGAAAACACAATGGTTCAAAAATCTGTGGGACACAACAAAGGCTGTCCTGAGAGGAAAATATATAGCGGTACAAGCCTTTCTCAAGAAACAAGAAAGGTCTCAGGTACACAACCTAACCCTACACCTAAAACAGCTGGAGAAAGAACAAGAAAGAAAGCCTAAACCCAGCAGGAGAAAAGAAATCATAAAGATCAGAGCAGAAATCAATGAAATAGAAACCAAAAAAACAATAGAACAAATCAACAAAACTAGGAGCTGGTTCTTTGAAAGAATTAATAAGATCGATAAACCTCTGGCCAGACTTATCAAAAAGAAAAGAGAAAGGACCCAAATAAATAAAATCATGAATGAAAGAGGAGAGATCACAACGAACACCAAAGAAATACAGACAATTATAAGAACATACTATGAGCAACTCTACGCCAACAAATTTGACAATCTGGAAGAAATGGATGCATTCCTAGAGACATATAAACTACCACAACTGAACCAGAAAGAAATAGAAAGCCTGAACAGACCCATAACCAGTAAGGAGATTGAAACAGTCATCAAAAATCTCCAAACAAACAAAAGCCCAGGGCCAGATGGCTTCCCAGGGGAATTCTACCAAACATTTAAAGAAGAACTAATTCCTATTCTCCTGAAACTGTTCCAAAAAATAGAAATGGAAGGAAAACTTCCAAACTCATTTTATGAGGCCAGCATCACCTTGATCCCAAAACCAGACAAGGATCCCATCAAAAAAGAGAACTACAGACCAATATCCTTCATGAACATGGATGCAAAAATTTTCACCAAAATACTAGCCAATAGGATTCAATAGTACATTAAAAGGATTATTCACCACGACCAAGTGGGATTTATTCCAGGGCTGCAAGGTTGGTTCAACATCCACAAATCAATCGATGTGATACAACACATTAATAAAAGAAAGAACAAGAACCATATGATCCTCTCCATAGATGCTGAAAAAGCATTTGACAGAGTACAGCATCCCTTCCTGATCAAAACTCTTCAAAGTGTAGGGATAGAGGGCACATACCTCAATAGTATCAAAGCCATCTATGACAAACCCACCGCAAATATCATTCTCAATGGAGAAAAACTGAAAGCTTTTCCGCTAAGGTCAGGAACATGGCAGGGATGTCCGTTATCACCACTGCTATTCAACATGGTACTAGAAGTCCTAGCCTCAGCAATCAGACAACAAAAGCAAATTAAAGGCATCCAAATCGGCAAAGAAGAAGTCAAACTATCACTCTTCGCAGATGATATGATACTCTATGTGGAAAACCCAAAAGACTCCACTCCAAAACTGCTAGAACTTGTACAGGAATTCAGTCAAGTGTCAGGATATAAAATCAATGCACAAAAATCAGTTGCATTTCTCTACACCAACAACAAGACAGAAGAAAGAGAAATTAAGCAGTCAATCCCATTTACAATTGCACCCAAATCTATAAGATACCTAGGAATAAACCTAACCAAAGAGACGAAGAATCTATACACAGAAAATTATAAAGTACTCATGAAAGAAATTGAGGAAGACACAAAGAAATGGAAAAATGTTCCATGCTCCTGGATTGGAAGAATAAATATTGTGAAAATGTCTATGCTACCTAAAGCAGTCTACACATTTAATGCAATTCCTATCAAAGTACCATCCATTTTTTTCAAAGAAATGGAACAAATAATCCAAAAATTTATATGGAACCAGAAAAGACCTCGAATAGCCAAAGGAATATTGAAAAAGAAAGCCAAAGTTGGTGGCATCACAATTCCGGACTTCAAGCTCTATTACAAAGCTGTCATCATCAAGACAGTATGGTACTGGCACAAAAATAGACACATAGATCAATGGAACAGAATAGAGAGCCCAGAAATAGACCCTCAACTCTATGGTCAACTAATCTTCGACAAAGCAGGAAAGAATGTCCAATGGAAAAAAGACAGCCTCTTCAATAAATGGTGTTGGGAAAATTGGACAGCCACATGCAGAAAAATGAAATTGGATCATTTCCTTACACCACACACGAAAATAGACTCAAAATGGATGAAGGACCTCAATGTGAGAAAGGAATCCATCAAAATCCTTGAGGAGAACACAGGCAGCAACCTCTTCGACCTCAGCCGCAGCAACATCTTCCTAGGAACATCGCCAAAGGCAAGGGAAGCAAGGGCAAAAATGAACTATTGGGACTTTATCAAGATCAAAAGCTTTTGCACAGCAAAGGAAACAGTTAACAAAACCAAAAGACAACTGACAGAATGGGAGAAGATATTTGCAAATGACATATCAGATAAAGGGTAGTGTCCAAAATCTATAAAGAACTTATCATACTCAACACCCAAAGAACAAATAATCCAATCAAGAAATGGGCAGAGGACATGAACAGACATTTCTGCAAAGGAGACGTCCAGATGGCCAACAGACACATGAAAAAGTGCTCCATATCACTCGGCATCAGGGAAATACAAATCAAAACCACAATGAGATATCACCTCACACCAGTCAGAATGGCTAAAATTAACAAGTCAGGAAATGACAGATGCTGGCGAGGATGAGGAGAAAGGGGAACCCTCCTACACTGTTGGTGGGAATGCAAGCTGGTGCAACCACTCTGGAAAACAGCATGGAGGTTCCTCAAAATGTTGAAAATAGTACTACCCTATGACCCAGCAATTGCACTGCTGGGTATTTACCCTAAAGATACGAACGTAGTGATCCGAAGGGGCACGTGCACCCGAATGTTTATAGCAGCAATGTCTACAATAGCCAAACTATGGAAAGAACCTAGATGTCCATCAACAGACGAATGGATAAAGAAGATGTGGTATATATATACACAATGGAATACTATGCAGCCATCAAAAGAAATGAAATCTTGCCATTTGCGACGACATGGATGGAACTAGAGGGTATCATGCTTAGCGAAATAAGTCAATCGGAGAAAGACAACTATCATATGATCTCCCTGATATGAGGGAGAGGAGATGCAACATGGGGGCTTAAGGGGGTAGGAGAAGAGTAAATGAAACAAGATGGGATTGGGAGGGAGACAAACCATAAGTTACTCTTAATCTCACAAAACAAACTGAGGGTTGATGGGGGGAGGGGGGTTGGGAGAGGGAGGGTAGGATTACGGACATTGGGGAGGGTATGTGCTATGGTGAGTGCTGTGAAGTGTGTAAACCTGGCGATTCACAGACCTGTACCCCTGGGGATAAAAATATATTATATGTTTATTAAAAATAAAATTAAAAAAAAATTAAAAAAAAATAAAGTACACCGACTGTCAAACTACTATACACAGCTGCAAAGCACGTGCTGGAGAGATATGAGGCTGTAACAGGGTGCAGACATTCATCCATTCACTGAATCAGTTGAAAAAGCACACTTGGACTGTTTATTTTACCTGCCAGTCACTGTTTTAATTGCCTAGGAACAAAGGTGGGTAAATGACACCTTGCTCTCGAGTAGCTGAAAGTCTAATGAACAGAGATGCAAATAAACACAGTCATCACATAACATTAAAGGCTAAAATAAAGCACATGGGCAGAGGAGCTGGGCAGGGCACTGCCGAAGAGATGTCATGTGAACCAGGTCTTGAACAAAGGAGGAATTTTCCAGATACAGATAAGGAGAGGA
Organism: Enhydra lutris kenyoni; assembly: GCF_002288905.1. Taxonomy (NCBI): domain Eukaryota; kingdom Metazoa; phylum Chordata; class Mammalia; order Carnivora; family Mustelidae; genus Enhydra; species Enhydra lutris. The sequence continues at coordinate 40,591,745 of NW_019154101.1, read as the reverse complement.
AAGGAGAGAGAAAATATCGAGCGTTGGGATCATGTTTATTATGCATGTAGCTATTCAGGAGTGAAGGGTCTATAAAGTCAAGCTCCAAGTTTGAGCATACACTGCCTCATGGCAGAATTTTTTTAAGCAGGGTAGTGACCATGATTAGGTCTGAGTTCTGGGAAGAGCTCCCACAGCAGTGTTGTGAATGGCAGAGGGCTGTAGACACATAGAGGTGGGTCGGCTTTTCAGGAAAAAATGTCATTATCTGGGGAGTCTGGGCTGAGGGCTGAATTAAGTCAGGGAACAGGGTCCTGAAACTTATTCTAAGTATACTCATTTGCATCACATTTTGCTGAGTAGAGCTCTGCATAGCTCTATGGTAGAAAGAAAAAAATTGCCAGTAAGAGATTTAAGCTGAAATGCTTATGAGGTTTTAGATTATATACTTGGTTTTCAGTGCATTTCAGAGAAATGTGCATGCCTTCTTTCCTTTCTATGGTACTTTTCTGAGCTCAGTTCCTCATCTGCAAAATTATCATAATCACAACACCTTCCTTGTGAGAAAGAATGCAGGGGAGAGGGGTACGGGGGTGGGGGGGCTAAGTGCTTAGCACAGTGGAAGGCACACTTTAGCCACTCAATAATGTCAGTTCTGGTTCTGTTGGCTGCACATTTACTGTAACTGGCTTGTGTGTGTGCATCTGTGTTGTGGATATATGTGTCTGTGTGCACGCACACCTGCACGTTTGCGTATATGTGTTTGTATGGTAGCTATGAGTACCATAGGATACATGTGTGCATGAGAGTGTGGCATGCCTGTGTGCATGCACCTGTGTGTGCTGGCTCCCAAGATTGTCTTATTTGTAACTCCACTTCTTCCTTAGCTTTAAAAATTTCCTAGAGGATCTTTTCTTGGGCTATTTCTGGTGGCCAAGCCACTTAAAGGATGAAATCTTTAATTCCTGAAGACCAAATTTTTAAGAATAAAGAAGCAACTAGAAAAGAGGGAAGAATACCATATTCTGATGGCACTGAAGAATCATTTTGTCCTTAACTTGGATCCTCCTTTGTCAGTAGACCTGATTCCTGATGTTGAGTGTACATTCTTTTAATTTTTCTCAATATTTATTCATTTGAGCAAGACAGAGAGAGAGCACAGGAGGTGGGGAGGGGCAGAAGGAGAAGCAGACTCCCTGATGAGTAGGGAGCCTGATGAGGGGCTGGATCCCAGAACCCTGGGATCATGACCTGAGCCGAAGACAGATACCCAACCAACTGAGCCACCCAGGTGCCCTGAAAGGGCATTCTTGCCCTCAACCTCGAAAAAACTGCTATAGGTGTAAATACTTTCTATAGATAGGGGAAATGATCCCAATCAGCCACCCCACAAAGAAAAAGAATTTACCAGTCAAAGGGACCTGTGAAAGAAATAATGATTTTCAATCCTTGATAGAGAAATTTTATAACATCAAACTTTCCCTCACTATTTTCTAAGATATTCTTAGAAGCAATAGTAAAGTTACTCTGTTGTCCAATTCCTTTATCAAAACATCTCTCACTTCTGTTTGAAATGTGGGAAATGAATGATAAACATCTTATATGTTAATCCTATCTCTCTTGAGCATCTTATTCCATGAAAAGGATTTACTTAACTCTGAATATACCAGCAGTTGTCTAGGTAGATTGAGGGTGCTATTAGAAATCCGCTCTCCAAAGGGGTGTTTCCACATGTTCATGGTGCCATTATCTAGCTGCTCATTTTCCCTAAGGCCACATTGAGTCATGGAGAGAGAGGGAGCTCTGGAGGCAGGATGATCCAGGTTCAAATTGCAGCTTTGCTACTTGGTAGGTATTTGATCCTAGACAAATGACTTTATCTTCATTCACATTATAAAATGTAGAAATACTACCTAGTTTTAGGCTACTTTAGGAGGTTCAAAAATGAGTGTATTAAACATCTATCACCTTACCTGGTACAGTAGAAGGTCTGTAACTGTAACCATAATGAACCCAAAATCCTGCCAATACTTCACATGGTAGAAAGTACTGTCTCTTCAGGAGTTCACGTAGCTTATACAGTGTATATATGGTGATGCACAAGGTGGCGTCCAACAACCTCAATTCACTGGAATTCTTAATTACACACCAAGCAAGTATTTAGAAACAACCCTTCCCACGTCATATAGGTAGGGCACACATTAGTTATACCAGTAGCATCCTGTAGGGTGTTACACAGAAATGAGAAATAGAGGTACAGACAGAAATGTACTCAGCAGAGGTGCCAATAGAAGAACTGGAAAACCATAGCCATCTTCAAAGTTCAAACAACATAAAAATAAGCGACCACAAAATTCACTACAGGCACAGTGCTACTTGCTTTATTTAGGCAACACCCAGGGGGAAGCACTGTATCCCTGCAGTAGCATTCTTAGGAAGGCACCAGGAGCTTTTTTGATCACAATGCTGACATTTCTTCAATGAAAGGCACTTGACTTTGGAAATGATTCTCTCGGACAGGAAGGACAATCTATGTGTGATTGGAACCCGCACACAGAAGGGCCAGCCTTTCACCCCCAGCCAGTCTCTCTGTTTTGGTTGGTGCTTTGATCTAACAGCTGCTCAAGTTAGATGATCCCTTCTGAGCACTACCTGCGGTGGTATTTGGGCTAGCCAGCATGCTTCCTATAAATCACCACTCAAAAAACTAGAGAACGTAGACTGCCCCTTCCACCTAAAGAAATCCACAAATCAAAGAATAAAAGAAATACAGCTACATAATAAACCAAACATCAGCTTAGTTCAGGGTAGATTAGAAGGGGAGAAAAAAGGAAATTTTAATGAAGACCTTTAGTTCAGGGCAGGGCCCTGGGCTTCCCCCCAGCCAACCCACCAGCTGTAGGAGGCTGAGGGCTTTGGGTTTTCTGAATGCTTCCTCCAAACAAACAAGAAACGTCTAATCTTCCCCATGGAGAGAACATGCTCAGCAAGCAACAAAAGCAAACTGAGATGAAGACATTCTTCAGGCTACCTTTCTTATAGACACTCGCAGGCCTGTAATCCGTAAATCAAACACTTCTTTCTCATGTCTGCCTCCCCAGGTGGTTGTAAAGACAGCAGACCGAGCCCCAGGGCTCCTTCCAATGTTACCATGGGTTACTGGGTGAAGCCAGCCTCACAGAGAATCTAAACCATCCCAAGCAGACTGTGTCCATGTATTTTCCCTGGTTTGCATCCCCTCAATGACCCCCTGTCAAGATCAACACGTCTTTGTTTCCCTGATTGTAGGTGAAATAGTTACACACAATTCCCATTTACAATGGCTCTGCCTCACAAAGGAGCAAGCATCCACTTTTCTTCAATGGCTGAAGAAGGTCTTTGGTTGGGACAGGGCAAAATGTTCTCATCATTTGAATGCTTTGCCTACAGCCTCAAACACCGTTCTATCTCCAACAGCTTCTGCCCGGCTGAGGCAGGAAGGTTAGAACTAACCTCAGGCTCCTCTCTTGATTTGCAGGCAGTCACTTGAAGGAGGCCTCATCTTAATTAAGTCAAAGACCCCCATCAATGTAGTTGTCCTTGACCGGGCGGCCCCAAGCATATGGTTAGGCTACCTAGGCCTTTACTGTAAACTGTGTCTTAAAAGGAAGCCTCTTAGAGGAACAGAGGACTGCCCTTTTCTCTCTAAAATTGACTGACCATTTCAGCGCTGGGCAGAATAATTGCACGAAGCTGTAGGCATCATATAAACAGCATGCCATTTGGACAAAGTTGGACAGCCTTGAGGAGTGTGGATTTGAAGAAGAAAACATTGGGTGCATATATTTAAACAGCAATTTCTTGTGCAAAGTGATTAAGTAACTTGCCCAAGGACACACAGCTAGTAAGTGGTGAAGCTGGGGTTTGAACTCAAATATTTGTTTCCAAAGCTTGACCGCTTAACTGTTAACTTAAAACACACAATTAAAAAACAAACCACATTAAAAAATTAATTAATTAATTAATAGCAATTTCTTTTCTAAAATGGTATGTAGTTCTGAGGCATTCTATGAATTGTTTCCATTTCATAAATGAAGAGCTTGAAGAGGCCAACTGGATCTGCTTCTGTGTCAGCCATGCTGGGTTGGACATAGCTCCCTTGTCCCTGTGGGAAGACCAGTAGCTGCCACTTCAATCTGGTGGCAGGCTCAGCAAGACTCAGGAGAAGCCCTTCAGTTGCACTCAGGTTGTTTGCTTCAGCAAATCTTCCTGGCCCTCCTGTCATTAGCCAGCCCCATGCCCCCAAGAGCTAAGGGTTTCCTGAGAAATCTAATACCCAATCCAAGGCAGCAACCCTATGGAAAAGAATTAAGGTTTTAGATGCCACAATTTGAGCCTCTGGGACACAAAGTCAGTTAATAATTTCCAGGGACTGTGTAGACACTGATGTCAAATTGGTAGTTTAAAATGGGCCACCTTGAGAGTATTTGTACAATGGAAATCTGTAAATACTACAAATTAGAGCCTCTCTCTTCCCTTGAAAGCCAGATGTTCAGCAGGTAACAACACACCATGGACAAATGTATATCAGATGTGATAAAGCCAAAGAGAGTCATAATTCAGCCTGAGACGCTCAGTACCACACCTGCTTGAGAGAAAAACACAAAGTTCCTTTATAATGCAACAAACAAAAAAGACAGAGATGTCCAGGTCAGGACACTTTTTATACCTTTCTTTTTTTTAAATGATTTTATTTATTTATTTGAGAGAGAAAGCACAAGCAGAAGGAGCTAGAGGCAGAGGGAAGAGCAGGATCCCCACTGAGGAGGGAGCCCAATGCAGGACGCTATCCCAGGACCCTGAAATCATGACCTGAGCCAAAGGCAGACACTTAAATGACTGAGCCACCCAGACATCCCCACTTTTTATTCTTGGTATCATTGTGCATTTAGACCTTCTTGCTATCTATCTACCTACTTACCTACCTACCTACCTATCTTTCTATTTTCACACAAGTAATCAATGAAGACATTATCATTGCAAACAATTGAAATAATACAATAGTATAAGGAATAAAAAACAAAAAATCTTTTTCATCCACCCCATCTCATGTACACTGTTCTCAAGCTAAGTATTCATTAGCTTAAGGTACCTCTTCTATTTTGTAAACTCAAATATATACATATGAATATAAATATCTTTTCACATATATGTATATACACATATGTATTTACATGTATTTTTCTGCTTTTTAAAATTTTTTAATTTTCATAAAATCTAGTCTGGTGAAGGTACTCAAAGACTCTCTTCAAATCTGAGATCACCAGACCTTTTCCCAATAACTGAAGCTCATTCTCAGGGGGCAGAGATGACTTCTCCTCACTGTACGCTTACTCTAGTGCCATTAATTCTTCAGGATATGCCTCAAAAACTTGTAATTTATGATAAATATAAACCAGCATTTTTTGGACACACCATAAAATGCTTGCTGTAATGCTATTGATAAACCTCTTTATCTTTCTGAATGTAAATTAGAAATAAAGAACTTGAAAACATAACGATGGAGATGATGGACTTAATATGTAAAAATCAATTATTTTGAAATATTTGAGGCTGACTTTATATAAATAGTTCATAAAATTGGTTTTGTTTATTGATGCTCCAGGAAAACAACTGTATATTTGAAATGTCAATTATATTATTGAAAAATATAATGAATTACCTAGATTAAAGTAAGATTATTATCTAACATGATATAACTCATGGAAAGTACTTTAAGGACTGCAATGTGCTATCCAAACAGTAGCTATTGATGTTATGCATAAAAAAAGACATTTGTTCTCTCTTCTTTGCATAAAAATATTATTAAATGGACGATACATCAAGCATGCATTCTTTATGCTTTGACACATGTTTCACATGATTTTCTCCATGTAAATGTTTATTCCTCACTCACTGAGCAATTGTCATGCATTATGCATAAGCCTTATTGTCAATATTCAGATAATTTAGAATTTCTGTATATAATTTAAATCCGCTCCATATTAATGACTATCAATATATTTCCGTTAAATACTGTTAATTCTCAGGTTATTTAAGATGGTAAGCAATTGGCTTGGCAAAAACAATCCAGAATGACTGATAATGCCCAGCACACAGAGACTTTGCAGGCCATGCCGTCCTTCCCTTATGAATCTGAATAGACAAGCATTAGGCTAAGACTGATTATTTCCCTAGTGGCACGTGAAGTCCCCTGGCAGGAGCATATCTTCATTTCCTTCTATGCTCTTCTGAGTTTGGGGTAATACAACCCACTAAACACTATTGAATGAATAGCTGCAAAGGTAAATGAAAACAATAACTAAACCATGGAAAGTCCTCAAGTCCATTCAAACACGTCAGTAAGCTTGACATTTCTTTTGTTCACAGACTGCTTCCTAAATGTCCAAATGACCACTGAGCACTCATTACACATCAGCATGTTGCAAGTGGCATCCACATTTAATGTCAAAATAGCCACTTTTTAACCTTTAAACAGTGTGTCAGGTGTAGCTGCAAATCTCATAGCCTTAGGAGGTTGAAGCAAGCGTTGGTTTGATAGACTGAGGTTTATGCCTTTTCTCCTTTTAAATAAGCTCACTCTTTTGGTAGCAAGCACTTAGGGGATTCCCAAAATATTTGCAAACATTTCTGTCAGAGAGCATCACCGTCACCATATGATTTAAACAAGCATGTATTCATCACACTTAAACCAGATGTCGTCTGAGTAGATGAGAAATGAATCATTTGCTCCTGACAGCTTGTTTATTTCTGACAGCCCTTTTCAGCAGGGATTGTCTAAATGCACAACACACTTTCCTCATCTCTAGACCCGGGAATGAAAGTCCAACTGCTAGAGGAAAAAGCCTCTCTTCAAGGTGGTACTCTTTAAAAACAGACTCCCCTTTCCCTCAGATCAAGAAATGTGCAGCAAGAAAAGAGATGGGGTCTTGGAGATGGATGCTCTCTTTGTGGCATAAAAATGACGATAATTCCGTTACCATTACGACCTTCAATCCCAACCTGAAGGTTCATTTCTGTTCATGAAAGAGCAGCACCCAGGAACCAAAATGTGCTAGGAACGCTGCTAAGCATTTTGCCAATATGATCTCACTTAATCCTTACAACTGGAGACTTCGGTATCTTCCCTTTGAACACAGAGCTCCAAAAACCAAGGTATGGGGAGGACCTGGGTGCATTGCTCAAGGACTCCCAGGGAGTAAGCAAGAGGTAAATCAGTGATCTAGCAAAGACTCTGCTGGACTATAGGCTTCTCCGGTTTTGTGCCAATAAGCTTAAGCTTCCTGAACTTCCTCTTCTCTTTTTGTGGAACTAAGGTATTGGGCAGTGGAATAACAAAGGGTCTTTCCGGTTTTCGAGTTCTGAAAAGAACGTAAGCACTTCCCAACACCTGTAAAACAATTCCTACAATATTTGTGATCATTCACAATTTGTTTCCTAAGTACTCTAAATGGGCAAGAAGTCAACTTTTCAATAAATAAAACTTTGTTTTGTTTATTTACAACTCTTAGGTAAGAAAATAGATTGCAAAAGACTTTTAGTGTAAAATCCCTAGAGAATAAAAGACATTTGTAAATTTCCTTTGTGGGGAAGGTTAGGCCAAATGAATATGTGCCATGCAGAATTATCACCAGGGGCATCTTACAGCTCCTGAGGCAACTGAGTGGCTTAAAATAATTACAGTTCTAATAATGAGGATAAAGAGGAGGAGGGAGATGGTGAAGGAATGATTGGTGAGCACTGCCATTCTGCAATATTAAGGTCTTTTTGATAAATCCTATATAGATCTGGGCCAGCTCCTGGGTTGGAAGGTCATGATTCAAATGGCCAGAGGAACTGCTGTGTCAACTCTAAATGATATCTCTCCTTGCCCCAGGCTTAGGAGGAGGTGGCATTTAGAGAAAAATATTGACTATCACTGATGCCCTCTGTACTTACACCACCTGCCTCTCTCTCTCCAGGGTAAGGATATGAAGATGAGAGAGCCTGAGCTGCATAAAGTTGGCTGGTGAAGAAGAACACCTAAGAGCTATATGACAGATAAGGGAAATGTGTCCTTTTTGGGGTCATTGCAATTTAATTCATTTCCATCCCACTCTTATGTCATGGTTTTTAGATTGCTCCTCCTTTTTCACATTCAACCAAGATTATATCCTTCTCCCACTTTGGAGGGGATACATATCCCCTTATGGGAATAAATTGCTGATAATCAGAAAATTCCTTTCCTTCCCTTCCCCTTCCCCTTTTCTTTTCTCCTTTCCCTTTCCCCTTCTCTTTTCTTCCTTCCTTCCTTCCTTCCTCACTCTTTCTCTCCCTCTTCTTCTCCCCCTCTCTCTTCTTTAGAGAGAGAGAAAGAGCAATTTGTTGGAGAGGGAGAGAGAATCTTAAGTAGGCTCCATGCCCAGCCCAGAGCCTGACACTGTGGGTGCTTAATCTCACAACCCTGAGACCATGACCTGAGCCGAAATCAAGAGTTGGATGCCTAACAGACTGAACCACCCAGGTGCCCCCAGAAAATTTTTTCTACGAGTAAGTGTCAATATTACAGAACACATACAGACAGAGACTGCAGAGGTTAACACTTGTATTAGGATGATGAGATTATAGGAGATTTTCTTTGTACTTTTTATATCTCCATTCACATGGCTATAATACTTTTTTAACCATATAGGCAGAAGTTGAGAGGGGAAAGCTAAGTTGGTCTAATATTAATTGATTTGCAACAACAATATTCCCACACATGGTTCTCCATAAGCAAAAGTAAGTCTCTATTATATGTGTTCTCTGGGATCACCCATGGGAAGGATGTAAATTTCTGACAGTCTTAAATGTGACAGCAGCCTTTTAGCATGTAGACGAGTACAGTAATTTGGCAGCAAACTCAAGACTCATGCTCACCAGACTGGTAGATCGGAAATAAATCACAGATGTCAGACACATGCTCTCTTAGAAAGGAGAGAATTGATAAGGTGCCAAACTCCATCACACCCACACTGTTCTTGTTCCAATTCATAGAACCTCTCACCCTTGAAATTCTGACAAGTACTATTAGGAGAAGAGACTCTAACTCGTATCTCTTCCTGACTCTTTATCCATCTTTCCAAACAGTTTCTATCTGAGCTCAGTCTCAGGCTCATTTAATTATGACATCTGAATCAATACTCCATACTAGACTCAGCCTGCACTAGCTTGCTTGGCAGTTTCCAATATCTGTGACAGCCTTTCTAAAAATGTTCATTTTCTCATTCTGAAGACAAGGTATCCAGCTTAACATGAGGTATCTGTATTTATTTTTAGTTTTTGAAATCCGTTGTTACTTACAGGCCTAATAAGACTTAACAGACATTTTCAAAAAAAATATATATCGCATTTTCTGAACTCAGATTCACTTTCTGTCTCTGGAATGCTAAGCTAAGGGTACAGAAATGGAAATGAAGCCAAGGGCAATTTAAATAAATTATGAGTTGACCGTAACCTACCTGTCTTAGTGATTTTTTTTTTAAAGATTTTTATTTATTTGACAGAGCACAAGTAGGCAGAGAGGCAGGCAGAGAGAGAGAGGAGGAAGAGGCAGGCTCCCTGCCGAGCAGAGAGCCCGATGTGAGGCTCGATCCCAGGACCCTGGGATCATGACCTGGGCCGAAGGCAGAGGCTTTAACCACTGAGCCACCCAGGCACCCCTCTTAGTGATATTTTAAATGAAATGTATTAACTGCAAAAATATCAGAAGTTTTTATGATATCTTAAGAGACACCATTTCTTTTTTTAACTTTAGTGGGATTTTTAGATATTTGCATGCAAGGGAACATACCGTGATGGAGATTTAACAAAAAGCCTGCACAAAAATTATGTGCTAAATTTGGAGCCTGAATTGCTGAAGTAAATAGGATCAATTAACCTGAATCAATATTCTATGAACACAGAGTACACATCTCAAGAGGATCTGGGTTGAAAACCTCTCTTAATATGTAGTATATAGCTATGGCTATGCACTAAGAGAATATAGAATGGCCTGAAATCAGAATACTTTGAGTCTTGTGTCTGTGGATCAAATCTGTGAGTGTAGCACAAATATCTAGAGTCTCCGTGTCCTTGTTCATCAAATGTTCATAAGGAAGAAAGAGCCCAGGATGATAAACCCTAAAGTTTGAAAATTCTGTGATTATAAGGACATCTCAACTGTGTGCATTTAGGCCTTTAAAATGTTCATTATGGAATTTTTGGTCACTTTCTAAAAGATACGCAGGCCTCTGTGTATCTATAAGCTATAGACCTATGGGTGTCTCTAGACTATATAGGGCCTATATATGTATATGAGGTAAAGTCCCATACATGTCTCTAAGGTCTTATAGGCCTTATAGGCTTCTATCCGTTCATATGACTTTAGGCCTATATGTATCTATATAGTATAGGCTTCTAAGAGTCTGAAGAAATGTAAGCCATTATGTGTCTGCAAAGGGTAGACCTATGCGTCTCTATTAGGTAAGGAGCTCTGTGTTTATAAGATACATACCTTTTTGTATCTATAATGTATAGAACTATTTGTGTCTAGAAGGTATGAGACAAAGCACTTCTTTAAGGTTTAGCCTTCTATGTATCCGCATAAGATGCAGGCCTCAAATGTCTTTAAAAATATCTGCATGGGGTCAAGGAGTTAGTTACATTGTCTTGATATGATACCTTCTATTTTTCTGAATAAAGTGTAATTTTATAATTAGGAACAAAAGAGACACACAGAGACACACACATATTCACTCACATACATATGTAAAAAATTTTTTTGATGCTCTCAGGGTGAACTCCATATGAAATCTACACATAAGTCACAATAAGTTCTTTTTATCATGAGGAATATAAAAAGAGATTAGGAAAAATCTTTTTAATGACACTTTGGAAGCTGTCAAATCAAAGTCAATTGTTTGGTGACTATTTTTAGTGCACCTACCAAAAAGGAAAAAAAAAAAAAGAAAAAAGGCTCTACTACATTTTACCTCTGAGAGTACTTAGTTTTACTGTCACTGGCTAGACTTAAAATCTTTAAGCTTGGTATTGTCCTAAAGGAGAAACAGCCATGATGATTGGTTGCCTTTGGGAAGGATACATGATTGATGAGTGCTCAAATGTTCTCATGAAGGAAATCTGAGGTCTAATACAACTTGACGGATGCCCCAAACAATAACATTAATAGTTTACATTTATTATTGTCACTGTCTTTTCAAACGTCTTGATTACACCACTATAGTATTTATGTACCAACATATTATTTCTTGCTCAAACCACAATGGACATCTCAGAGAAGCAATAAAAGCACAAAAGTCTTTTTCACAAAACACAGAAAATAATCTTTGAAGTGTTTTATGGACTGCTGCATATTTTAACAGCTTCTAGTAACTATGTTCTAGCAGTTAACACAGTGTGTGTCTCTAAATAAGCACTTATGAATGACAAGAGAGTAAGACTTTATCTCATTTCCCATACATGTACATTATAATCTCTTATGAATCCTAAATACGGCCTTCAATACACTTCCTAAAATACCCTATATATTTTGCTTACAGTAGAGAATGGAGAGAAGTTCTCCATTCTCCACAACCTTATTTTCCTACTTTTAAACTAATTTCCCATAATTTGCAGAGCACTCAACTTGTCCATTTTCACATAAGGGAAGAACTAGAGTTATCTAAATCTGGCTTCTTTTTTTTTTTTTTTAAAGATTTTATTTATTTATTTGACAGTCAGAGATCACAAGTAGTAGGCAGAGAGGCAGACAGAGAGAGGAGGAAGCAGGCTCCCCGTGGAGCAGAGCCCGATGTGGGGCTTGATCCCAGGACCCTGGGACCATGACCTGAGCCAAAGGCAGAGGCTTTAACCCACTGAGCCACCCAGGCGCCCCTAAATCTGGCTTCTTAAACGTTGACTTTACCGTGACTGAAAATATCTTCTAGGACCATAAAAAGTATTGTTAGACCCTCCTTTCATAATCTGATTGGTTAGATGTGTTTTGTCTACTCAGGGCTGTACATAGAGGGATGTTTTTGTTGAGACATGTCAGCAGTGAAAGCCATCCAAGACTCATTTGTTTGGATTGGGACTGTTTTCTGATGCCAGAATCTATGAAAAAAATCTGTGTAATCCCAGTTTTTGAATGTCCTATATCACTATCGCACGCAGATACAATGGGGGACAGTTAATATAAGAAACAGCAGTGCAATTTAGCAGAAAGAGCCCTTACTTAAGGCAATCATTTAAAGTATTTTCCAAACCTAGGGGCGCCTGGGTGGCACAGTCAGTTGAGTGTCTGCTGCTTGACTTCAGCTCAGGTCATGATCTCAGAGTTGTGGGATCCAGCCTTATATCAGGCTCCCCATTCAGTGGGGAGTCTGCTTACCTCCCTCTCTTCCCCTCCCCTCATTCGTGCTCTCTTTCTCTCAAATAAATCTTTGAAAATATACATAATTTTCCAAACCTAGATATTTATTTCTTTCTAGAAAAAGGTTTCACTAACTATGTCACTAGGACAGTGGGCATAAACTGTGACTGTTCCAGGCAAACTGTGACATCCAGTCACACAGCTATAATTGGCTGGGCAAACATTTGCTCATCAATCAATGTCTACAGGCCTCAGTTTTCTTATGTTTATTGTATTAAAAAATATGTTACTCATCAATTTATTTTAGTCCTCCAGGTTTCCAAATTGTGGATAATCCTCAGTAGCAGCAATATGGTGTATGTAGGTAACTATTCTCTAAATATTCTATAAATTCATTTCAACACATAAACGGTTAGAAGTTTGAGCTAACTAGAAAATCCTGAGTTCATATGGCAAAGATCTCATCTCTGTTGATTGCAAGCTTACTTTGTGCCAACCGTGAACTTGCATTGCCGAAAAAGTACAGTCTTAGGTTTCATTAGTGGGAGTCAAGCCTTGAGAGCACTGGACAAGGCAGGCCCTCTATATTCATCTCTGGCCAGTCCATACCTGGAAGAGTACATCCAGAATGATCTGGAGCAATTCCAGATGTAAGCAATGGAGGCCACGTCATTTCTGGAGAGGTGCAAATAAGTAGGAATACTTAGACCGAGATAAGTCATTACACCTATCTTTACAAAACTGAAGTGCTGTGGTGTCTAAGAGAGATTTAGAGTTCCCAAGACAGAGACAATAGCCAACGAATTGAAGTTGCAGGGACAAAGTTTGCACCGATTTGTGGAATTCCTTTCTAATATTCTGATATGTTCACAAATACGGAAGGATGCCTGTGAAGCAGTGGGGTCCTTGTCACTTACAATTCAAGCAGTGGCTGGATTCTTCCATCGGGGAGAGAGGGCAATGAACAAGATCGGGGTTTCCACATTGTGTTCTGTAGCATTGGAGGAGGGTCCACAAACGTACCTCTGGTGATGTGGGGGGGGAGGATGGTGACAGCTGCTCAGTAGCATCAGGAGGACTCCATGCCTCCAGCTCTGACTTAACTGTAACAGCTCTGCTTCTATTTGTTGTTAAGCTGTTTTGGGTTTTGCCCATTCGTTTGCTTGATGTAAGGGCTCTGCAGAGTGTGTCTTTGGGATAAAAATGGGTGTAAGAAGTATCTTTTTAAAAAATCAGTTTTAAAATCTCTTTAAAGCCAAGAGATACCAAAGCTTCCTTCCAACTGTAGGTCTGTAGGGGTCTCTGATTGTAAATTCAAGGAGGATGCCCACTGTGAAGATCATCTTCATTCAGCTTTCTCATAGTCCTGCTCCCAGATTAACTCTAGGTTTGTATCTCCTCAAAAACACATCAGGGAAAAAAAAAAAAAGACGTAGTTGGAACTGTTTGATCTTCAAATGTTACAATGCGCTATGTGTAAAGAATTAGGAGTAAACCAAGGGTTGTAAAACACTCAAACGTTTGACTAAAAACATTAAATTAGTAATGATGAAGCCATATTTGTTGAGGATAAAATACAATTTAGGTAACAAAGATGTGGTTGTATGTGTTTTCTTTTCATCCATCTCTGGAAACTCACTTCTTAGGTTGAAAAAAATAAAGACTAAATTAAAGAACTAAAATGAAATTAGTTTAGTATAAGACTTCACTTTATTTGTATGAAGTTTCAAAATTTCATTAAAATTTTCTTTCAGGGAACCTGTCTGAACATCTTTTTCATCTCTATGTCTTGACACATTACCCTGACATACTTGGTTTATACATGATGTTGTGGTTTTAATGATTCTCAGCAAACCTTTTTTTTTTTTTGAGATTTTATTTATTTATTTGACAGACAGAGAAGGAACACAAGGAGGGGGAGCAGGAGAGAGAGGAGCAGGCTCCCCATTGAGTAGGGAGCCCAGTGCAGGACTCATTCCTAGGACACTGGGATTATGACCTGAGCTGAAGGCAGACACACAACTGACTGAGACACCCAGGTGCCCCTCAGCAAATATTTTTTTAAAACAATCAGATGACTCATACTCAGACTCTGGGACTCATTGAAAATTGGAAGTGAATGGAATTGACACTCAGTGTGTGTACGTGTATATATATATACACACACATATATATATGGGTATAATATATATATATAATGTATTTTATATATACATGTGTCTGTGTATGTATTGACACTCTGTGTATGTGTGTATATATATATATACACACACACATATATATGTATTTTATACGTACATATAATGTATTTTATATGTACATGTGTCTGTGTATGTATTGAACAGTGTGTGTATGTGTATATATATATACACACACACAAATATATATTTTATATATATATATTTGTGTGTATAGATACACACACACACATATAGTTGATATATATGTGTGTGTGTATATATATATACATATATATACATGTATATAAATATATATATATACATATATATACACATACACACACTGAGTCAATACATACACAGACACATGTACATATAAAATACATTATATGTACATATATATATATATGAATGTATAAAATACATTAATTCTGTGCATCCCCTTTGGGGATAAAACAGCAAATGTCCTTAACTGGGGTGCCTGGGTGGCTTAGTGGGTTAAGGCCTCTACCTTCAGCTCATGTCATGATCCCAGAGTCCTGGGATCAAGCCCCACATCAGGCTCTCTGCTCAGCGGGGAGCCTACTTCCCCCTCTCTCTGTCTCTGCCTGCCTCTCTGCCTACTTGTGATCTCTGTCTGTCAAATAAATAAATAAAAATCTTTAAAAAAAATGTCCTTAACTCTCAAGAGCACAATAAGCAAACAAATAAACAAATAAATACACAAAAAGTTAACCTTAGCTTTCATGCTCAGGGATGACTTCCATTTTTTTTTTTTTTCCTTAAAGAGGATTTCCCAAAGTGTATAAGCTTCAAGCCCACAAAAACTAGATTCACTCCTGGATAAAAAGTACTCAATTGGTTTAACTCAGAGAACATCAAGGTCTTCTGTAAAGAGGATAGCTTCTACTGCTTAAGAAGACGGGCTCTGTTGTCATATTGCCTGGGCTGGAAATCTGATCTATATCACTTAAGAGCTGCATGACCTTAGGTCTGTTACTTAACTTCTTTAAGTTGTGATTTCTTCATTAGTTATAAGGAACAGTAGCACCCACATCATGATTGTGCATTCTTTTACTCAACTGTATTTGCTGAGTACAAACTAGGTGCCTGGCCAATGACAGTGAATCAACAAATGACATGTCCACAGTAGCAGAAGAAAAGTGCTGGTTGGAAAGCTATTTTTTATTCAAACTTCCAGATGACAGTGTGACATGTAGAATCCTCTATGTTGGTTGGTTAGGCTTGTGTAATGCCAAAAGGAAGAGAAAAAAGATCAGAAATCTGGATATACTTTAGACATGGCAATGAACCAAGCACATTGCCCAGCTTGACTTCTCAAAATGAGACCCCAGACTGGAGATTTAAAACTTTACCTCTGTCTCATGGCCTTCATCCTGGGAGCATATTTCATGTGAAATTCTACAAGAGAGTCCTGATCCATGAGGCAGTCATTGTTCAGCAACTATACATATACAGGAAATATGCATTCCCTCCCAAGTTTCTCACTATGGCCAAGAAAGTATGCTGCTAGCAGCTGGGTATTTCTCATAGAAAAAGCCCATTGCCTCTAGAATTCTCTGTCTCTGGTGGTTCAGCAGAGAAAGTTTGGAAAGTAGGAAGGCCTGATGCGCAATGCATTTGTTTCCATAGCATTTTAATTAAGGTTTTATCTGGAGCTTTTAGTTGAATTTTTATATGGCAGAGAGGCAACTTTTTGTGTGCTGTCTCAGAGCAAGGGAGTTACATATGCCACTAAAGCTATCTTTGGGTGGATAGATCTTCAAACTATGTGAGGAAGAAGCCAAGTTCAGTGGCAAGAGGAAGTTGGTAGTACTGAGGAGTTGAGAGGTCACATTTGTCATTTGGGCATAGTAGGCCTACCCATATGAATAGAAACAATTTTCTCAAAGTTCTGTTCAAAGTCTTTGTTGAATACCTATGTTTTCCTTTTTTGTTAAATCTGAGATTTAATCCAGAACAAAGACTGTCAACAGAAATACCAAATAATTCAGGTTAAAAGTTCTACTTCCAGCATTGAGTTGTTCACATTGGCAACCTATGTCATACAAATGAACTTAATGATGGCGTAATTGGTGCTTCATTCCACTTGACATGAGCACAGTCTATGTTCTCTCTTCCATTCTTTTCTTCTTATTAATATAACAGAAAGAAAATCTTTTTTTGCTTTATTTCAGATTCAACAAACCACTGATCTAAAAAAAGGGGGAAAGTGAATCTTTTTCCTTTTCAAACCCTGGGAAAACTTGGCAGCACACAAGCTTCCATCAAAGACAAACAAGGCTGTAAATAGCAATTATTTCCCATTCATAAAAGCTGTCTTGACAGTCCCCAAAATAACAAATTATAAGTAAACAGCCCCCCAAACATTTTAAGGCATTTTACTCATTCTAAACCCGTTTTGATGGTGTTTTCTTAGAGTGGAATTATTAACTCCTTGGAAGAACTGTAACACGTTTGTGATATCTGGGTGTTTTACCTAACCAGAAGTGGAGCAGAAAAATGCACTGGCAAAAACTTTCTTGAAAAAAATCAAGACAGCTGGCATTTTTTTTTCAGCTTGAAAATCTTAATTTTATTGTTACAGGTAATTAAAATGAGAATCAGTCCATTTCCCTTTGATGGCCTCTTGTGAATTGAAACTGGCCCGAATTCTTCTTTTACTAGGTCTTGATCTGCTGAATAGGTCCACTTAGGTACTCATCAGCTACTAGCCAGATTGTATAGAGAGTAGAAGAGTGATTTGTGCAAATGTTAGGGAGTTGTCTGATTCATATGAATTTATTTCAATAAGTTCGTATATTCAGTTAGCACTGAGAGTAAGTGGTCCAATTGGCATGCTTTCTTTTTTAATGTTTTCTTCTAATTTGAGTATAGTTGACACATGATGTTGCATTAGTTTCATGTGTACAAGATAGTGATTCAACAGCTCTGAAGGTTATGCTATGCTCACCCCAAGTGTGGCTACCGTCTGTCACCATACAACACTATTACAACATTTCTGACTATGTTCTTTATGTTGTATCTTTTATTTCTGTGACTTATTCATTACATAGCTAGAAGTCTGTACCTCCTGCCTCCTTTCACATATAAGTGGGATCCAAAAAAACAAAAGAAACAAATAAACAAACAACAAAAAGCAGCTAAAATATTTCAAGTGCCTTAAATTTGGGAATACATTCTACTTCTTTTATGCTTCACCATGAAAAGATAATAAAGAAGCTTAATTATATATTGCCTATTCTTAGGAAACTTATCTAATGGGGAGTCTGAATACATTCATTCTTTGATTCATTTGCTTTTTTATTTGCTGTATCTACTGAATTCCTGCAGTGTTGGGATAGGAACAGAAATATAGCGGTGGTATAGGTATTCCTATAGACAGTTCATACCTGAGTGCACCTAAACATTATAAGCAGGTGAGACAAGGGAAGAAGGTAAAGCAGAAAGAGCTCTCATCAGTTGTCTTCATTGTAAAAGACTCTTCCCAGTTATGTCATTCTCTGCTTACAGCCCTAGTAATGCACTGCTCATGCAACTGGAACTGTTGTTCCAGGCACTTCCAGGCAGATGCTTTTCAAGGATACTAAAATAAGACTAGGTGATAAAGATGAATCAAGGATTAGTCAGATGAGTGGTTCGCACAATGCATAATCAAAGAGCACCCAATTGTGAAAACTCTTGAACTATAGAACTAGATTTTTATTCTGTTTTGATGTAATAACAGAGTCCCTAAATGGAATTATACTTAAGACCAAGAAAAGGCAGCTGGTGGTAATGTAGGTATAATTCTATCAAGAAATTGGATGGAGCCATAATGAAGAATTAGATGGTCAGGTGATTTGATTTGTACACATATCTACTATTTCCAGAAAATGGCAATTTCTTCAATTATTTAAAAAATCATTCCCATAGTTTCTCTTTATGAGCATATTTCTTTATCTCAAGTGGCTGCATGACCCTGCTATTATTTTGTCATGCATACCTTATCACAGAAATGGATATATTGAAACCACTTTTGCTTTCAAGTACTATAGCCTGAATGACAGATTCACTGGTAAAATGTTTTGCAACATCACTAAAATTTTTCTGACAGTAAAACAGGAGTTTTACCTGCTCAAAACCAGAGCTGCTTCTGCCTCAGGCACTGAGAGGGAATCTGAGAGCTAATAATTAGGGACACTTCATTCTTACCCTTCAACAAAGGCAATTATTTCAGTTTCAAATATTGGGGTCACATTTTTATGTTGCAGTTTATTCAAAGAGATATTTGCAAAATAGATAAAATCCAGAAGGCCTTTCATTTCCTCTTAGATTATTCCTAGAGCCTAGACTAGCCCTGTATTTATCTATCCATCCATCCATCCAACAATCCATCTATCAGAACTTTATTTTACAAAGGCTGCAGAGAACTACAAATTATCACTCTGTTTTTGTCTTCTGGTGATATTAGACTAGGACTTAAGATGTGGGGATTTGAGACTGGGACATAATTATAACCAAGCCTGACATTGACAACAATGTTCTGATGCCATATTTTCCTCCAAGAAGAAAGAAATATAAAGAATATGCATAATCACTATTAATTAAATCATAGTTTGACAGTCATTACGCTTTAGGATTGAAACAGTGGTTACCACACTAAATGAAAATTCAACTGGACAGTATTAGACAGTACATTTGCTGATTATTAGATTAGCTGCAAGAAATCTTTGTTTTTGCACATCAAAAAAACAGCTGAATATTGGCATCTTCATATAATTCAACACCTTAACTGGATTTAGATGAATTCTTTTACATTTCATATAGATTTTATAACTTTATAAGTCATAACTGCAGCCACTCTAATTTAATTCTTAATTAAATGGTTTATTTATCTAGTGTATTATAGACTTTTCCCCTAAAGGACATGGCTTAGCACCGAGCTCTTCAATAAGTAAGTTAATGTGAATGTTGGATAGTTTTGGCATGACTGCCCATTAGAGATTAAGCTCTGTTTTTTTGTCCTGGGGCTAGAGAAGGCTCACGGATTTGAACGTCACCTGGGTTGTTTCTGAGACTTCTGTCGGTGCTCAGGCAGCTACCCACAGGGTGAAGTCCCGGCAACAGAGTTGTTTTTTTGTTTGTTTGTTTGTTTGTTTGTTTTAATTTTTATTTATTTGACAGACACAGCGAGAGAGGTAACACAAGCAGGGAGAGTGGGAGGGGGAGAAGCAGGCTCTCTGCTGAGCAGGGAGCCCGATGTGGGACTCGATCCCAGGACCCTGGGATCTTGACCCGAGCCGAAGGCAGAGGCTTTAACCCACTGAGCCACCCAGGTGCCCCAACAGAGTTGTTTTTATTGCTAGATGAACTATAGTCATCAAACAGTATAAATGTTTTATTTTTAGTGTATTTTAAGTATATTTAATGTATATTTTATTTTATATACTTAATTTAGTATATTTTACATATATATAATTACACTTTATACACTTTAAGTACATTTAATATGCTTAATTCTATGAAACAATTATTGAACACTCAATGCTTACATGTTCTAGGAACTTGTGTCCTTCTCAGTATTCATCATACACAGCACTATTCATAGTTCATTTCAAACGCTAAACTTTAGCAGTGGGAATATTCCTTGAGCAAAATGTAAATAAATCACTGCAGTAGAATTCAATTAGATTAAATCTGCTGTTCCCTGGGACAGTAGCAGAAGGGCAGCGATGCCTGAAAGTACAATCATGTGGCCCCTGATTTGGAACAAGTCCCCATGCTTTGCCCTTGGAAACTAAGAAAGAGTAGGGCATGCTTTGTGAATGAGCTTGTATTGTAGCAGAAAGAACTAAAGAAAAACTTGGTCCTCTTCCCTCAGTTCTTCCACAAAGACATGAAGTGTGCACTGAAGGGCACAGACAGGAGAAACCTTTCCAATTTAAGCTCTAGGGAAAAAGTCTGCTTTGTCTTTGTTGGAAACTCACAAAGATACCAGTGTGGAGTTTAAGGATTGTCAAATCTCCCTTCAATCTGGAACAAGCAAAGTGCCTCAGACATCCCTAGTCACTTATGGGTAACAGAAAAAAAAGAAGCTGTGCTGGAGAGTCCGTTAAAAAGACTTAGGCATTTTCCCATTTCAGGACAGTCAAAGAGTGCTCCAGTCTATTGAGTGGTAGATGGAAAGAGAAGGGAGAAGCGGGAGGGCAAGCTACATGTCTTCTCCTACTATTCAGGCGGGCTTCAGCTCTTCTCTAAAATTCTGAAGAGAAAGGAGCATTACTTCTGAATTTTACATTGTGAAAGAATTTCTAAAATCAAACCAGTAAATTCTCAAATACAACAGCAACCATCCATGATTCCTTCCATTTTAAGTGAGGTGTGTCTACATGGATTTTTAGTTGAAGTTTTCCTTACCTCTCAATGATGGGGAAAAGCACATATTTTCCTTTTTTTTTTTTTTAAAGATTTTACTTATTTATTTGACAGAGAGAGAGATCACAAGCAGGCAGAGAGACAGGCAGAGAGAGAAGAGGAAGCAGGCTCCCCACTGAGCAGAGAGCCCGGTACGGGGCTCGATCCCAGGACCCTGAGATCATGACCTGATCAGAAGGCAGGGTTTTAACCCACTGAGCCATCCAGGTGCCCTCATATTTTCCTTCTGGATTAAAACATGAATAACCAGACAATATTATCTGTAAACTGCTCGACGGTGGCACTCAGTAACTGATTAGGTGCCAAAAACAATGGCAGATAACTTGGTAACTTGATACTTTGAATTTTGAACATTAAATGCAGTTGACTCTCCTTGTAATATAGTTAAGAAAGGAGAGGAGGCTGGAGGTAGGTAAAGACAAATTTCCCGTCCACCAACAATGCTGTCAGGTAGGGATGACACTGGATTATAGGAATTGGAGAAGTTGTGGTTGGTTGCAAAATTAAATACGTTCAACTGTAGAAGTGGGTGGTGCTTTGTTACTTGTACTGTCAGCTTATTTAAGGAGTATCTTGTCCTCGAAAGGACAAGGAGAATCTTTTCACTGGTATAGACGCATCCAGAATGAAATTCTGAGAAATAACTGTACAAATGCTAGATCACTGATTGTAAAACAAAAATATTATACATGACTTTTTAATATCTCCTAGGAGGGACATAATAAGGAAAATATATTTGCTTTCCAAGAAAACACACCAAATAAGGTAAATGATTCAATATGTAAGAAAAAAATTTCCATTAATATTCTTCATAAAATTGTTTCATAAAGAAGCTTACATATGAAAATAATTTTTCACTTAAATAGATTTACTCTTTAATGTTAATAGACTTAGCTACTCAAATTAATTTTGAATTTTGCAAAACACAATATAAAACATTGGCTTTGTTATGATCTATGGAATTATTTTTTAATATTTCTTTGTACCCTTGAGCAATTTAAAATCTATGAAGCAATACATTCTTCCATAGGAAACAATCACTGTGGTGATTCTGAAACCTTAATTTTTATATTAAACAAAAACATTAGGCTTTCGAGTTTATTGAGGCAACAAAATGAGATACACAATTGCCTTGAAATATTATCTGCACGTAATAAAATGTTTAGAGATGACTTAATTGTTTTTATATAAAAAATGTGGACTTTTAATCCATTATAGCTGAGGTGTGAATAGTGTAAATTAATGCAGGTAAATACTTCAGCTAAGTGCTCTTGGGTGAATTGCAATTAAATTTAAGGCCTATAATTTAACAAGATAAAGTCACCTCTAACTTACTCTTTGTTAATTTCAAACAAGGGGAATTAAATGTCATTACTAAAATTGGGCATTCTTGAATTGTAACATTCTGTTTGCAATATTTTTCAGTCCCTATCAGTTCAGTCAGTGTTATATAGAGTTACAGAATTTGCCATTAAGAGTTCTATTAAATAATTCTGGGATTTCATAAAATTTTCTCCATAAATGGATAAACTCATAGCTAACCCCTTAAATGGTGACTATATCTGAAATGAAGATGGTATCAAATGTCTCATTATTAAATTGTTGTTTTCAATCTGATATCTACAAATGGACTTTGATCACTTTTAAACTTCCTTTTCTAAATTTAATTGTAAAGGTACAGAATATTTCGCTTGCCAAATGCAATTGAATACGATTCAAACTGAAAGCATAAGGAGTAAGACAATGACTTTACGTATTGAATAAAAATACTTCAGTGGATAGAAAAGGAAGCAAGAATTGACCGCATGCATACTTTCACAGTACAGTGTAAGTTATGTTGGTATAAAGATGTATTCTGATCCATCCTGAGATATCTCTTTGGCTTAACCTAACAGCTTAACTGTCACAAGCTGATGTGAAGCTGTTTTTTGTTTTTTTTTTTTTTTCTGTGAAATGTCCAAAATGATTTATCTACAAAAATAAAATTAGGTATTATTTTAGGCTTTTCTATGATAAGAATTTAGATAATTCCAACTTTTTCTAACAAATTAAAAGAATTCATTGCAGTAGGAAGTCCAAACTTCATCATGACTATAGTCCATTCTTTGGCATGTCAACTAAGAAGATGTATGGCACTTAAAATCAAAGACACATTTGTGTCATAGGTAAATAAACCATGGCATGTATTATGACCCATATCTGGGGAATTTTAGACATTATATATGTAAATATTTCCATCTCAAATAGCATGTTTAAATATGACATATTATGTTAGCTAAATGAAGGAAGGTTCTGATACTGGGCATAAGTAGATGTACTTATCCTATACATTTTAGCTGATTTTAACATCATCAAAAATAAGCAGAATTGGAAATTTACCATAAATGATTTCCAAAGCTTTTTCAAATGCATGATTTCAAATTTCTTTAAAACTCTGCTTCTTACTACAGTAAGAGAACTTGATCTGGAGCCAAAAGATAAGGTGAATTTGGACAA
The DNA here is from genome assembly GCF_002288905.1 of Enhydra lutris kenyoni. NCBI lineage: Eukaryota > Metazoa > Chordata > Mammalia > Carnivora > Mustelidae > Enhydra > Enhydra lutris. Next base: position 40,568,243 of record NW_019154101.1, on the reverse strand, counting down.
GTCCTTTGGCTTTCCTAACACTTGGTTCTATTGTGCTCATCTGTAACTCAACACCAGGCTGGATGTTCTCAAAGGGCCTCTTCAGCCCTGACATATCACAATCCTTTTAGTTTGTTCCTGCAAACATTTATCTTCAAATTTCATTTTCACTTATTTTTGCTGACAGGATTTCTGATTGTCAAATGATTGAAATGGCCAAAGAAAGGGAGGGAGGGTGGGAGGAACGTAGGAAGGAAGGGAGGGAGGAAGGAAGAAAGGAAGGAAGGGAGGGATGGAGGGAGAAATAAGCTAAAGAAGTTGTAGTTGAATAAATAACCTTTGATAAAGCAAGGATTTACATGGACTTCCATGTTCTACAAAGACTTAAAGGTATGTAATTATTTTTAAAATGTGCTACATTTTTAAAAAGGAGACAAAGAGATTATTGACAAATAAAATGCCCTTGAATGAGCTTGAGATCTTGAGCCTTAGTACTATAGACATCAGCTGTAGGATACACTGAATAATGCTGGCATGCTCAGTGAAGATAAAAGCATATTAAAAAGAGGAATACTATATGAAGAAAGAAGAAAGAAATTAAAAATTAAACATAAAATTGGTCAAGCCATAAAAATATAATTAAAAAAGTCCTCTGAGGCATTCTATCATGATTAACATAAAAAGTTGTAACATTTTCAATTAAAATGGGAGATAATTCATTATAAAATGAAATGTAGGGCCCCTCTAAGTATTATTTCATATAGGTCCTTTCCGACATCACCAAAAAGACTTAAACAATATTACCAGGAAACAATATTTTGGAATATCTTGATGATATGTTTAAAATGTCAATTACAATTGTTATTTATCACTGTTAATATATCATATCTACTCAGCAAAAGACAGTGACCATTTACTACAAACAATTATTTTGAGGAAGGGTTGGTAATGTCTTCTGTGATTATCTTGATATTTTAAACAAAAGCTGATTGTTTTACTTGTATGATATAGCAAACTGACTATAAGTAACTGATTTCTTAAACAGAAAGGCAGTAATTTTCAGAAATTCTACATCCTCGAGGACTGATTTGGCACTTATTTTTGGACTGATTCATCATAGTGTGCCTTATATATATTAAGACCTCAATAAAAATTGAATGAAGTTCCTAAAACTCTACTTCCTATATATTGCTTCCCACAAAAAACTCTTCCCAGCTTTATCACTGAACCTTAGCAACAGTTCTTAAAGTGATCTGTCTGGACTGTTAAGAGGTATTACATGGATATGGCCCACATGGGTTAAATGGTGTTATGTATGTTCCTACATGGCAGGAGGAATCTGAAATATTAATATGTTAACACACATTATGAATCTCCAAGGGTAACATATGGTGTGTTGCAACCCTAAATAGGCCTTTGTTCTGTATCTCTCAGAACAGTTTATTGGACTGCAGGTTTGCCAAAATCGCTTTGGGAATGTGATACTGTATGAACCCCTTGGCCTGTCATCTGAATTCACCTTCATTCTAGCCCCAGTCATTCTGGATGCCCTCAACACAAGCCATCAAGTATAATAAACTCTATCTAGTGTCTCCCTTGTTGATCAAACGTATAATCCTCTTGAACCTGCACTCATCTCCTAGAAAGGGGCACAATATGGTAGAAACATTCTGCCACATAGGGCTTTCCTCTTTTGCATTTCTGCATATACAGTTTGCTCTCTAGTGAGCCTAAGGCATCGACCTGCCTAGTGTATAAAAAGCAGTAGATCTGTTTAGTAAAATGAAAGAAAGGAAGCAAGGAAGGGAAGTAGGGAGGAAAGAAAGTTTGACCTTGAATTTCTGAGTTAAGTCAGCAGTTATGAAGGACAAAATTGATAGACAGAAGAATTGTTTGAAGTCTTATTTGCTCTCATAGCCAAGTTTTGTCTACTAGATCTTAGAAGTTACTATATACCAGAAATCGAGAGAACTTAGGGTATGATGTAAAAAAAAGCAGAACACAATTCCAGAAGGACTATGAGGAGAGAAAGTGGAGGTAAGAGAAGCAGGAAAGTACCTTGAACTTTCTTTCTATTTCAAAGCCCCAGCAGCCAGATGCTTTAGAGGCTGAGAGTAATGCTGAGGGCAAAGAGGCCTTTATACCTTTGGGTTTAGGGTTGTAGACTGTTTCAAAGGGTGCCGAGAATAACTCAGGAAGTCCAAATGGTTGGGGGCAGTGAAGGAACCTGAGGCCCCTAACGCACCTGAGCTGACTGATCTGCTTTTAGAAGACATCCCCACGTCCCACCGTGCCCTGTCTGGGAAGCAGAGAAGGCAGTTGGTAGTGCTGCCTGTGAACTCTCCAGCACAGATTGTCCCTGCACTCTGGCAACAGTGTGATCATACCACCTAGGGACCCACTGTGGGCTGTCCAGAACTGTCCAGGACGGGCCGAGCCTGGGCACAGACAAAACTACAGTTCACGTTCATGCACAGACCTTGACACGACTCAGTGGAGCCCAGCCAGTGCACACATGGGAACCATCACAATACCAAGAGGAAATGTCCCAAGCTCCCGCACGCATCCAGCCGTCCAGTGATGGTGGTGGCTGCGGTGGAAGGAACAGAGGCGATCTGAGCCAGAACCTGTAGGGATTTGAACTTCACCAACTTAACTGCAACTGTTAAAATCAGAAGAGATTGGGATATGTTAATTAGCAAGTCCAAATTTCCCCCTCCCTGGTATGATAAGAGCTCTGAAAGATCTGCTCAGGCCTAGAAAAATAAACTACACTTTCTCTGCACAGCTTTCCGCATTCAAATTGTCAATGCCCCCTATTCTTCTAAGACACTTGTTTTCTATACTATGCTTCCTATTCCATTTCACACTGTTATTTTTTTTTATTATTTTTTTCTTTTTGGTGCTGATATGTCTTGTATCCATCCACCTGCCCCACCCTGATAGCACAGCTTCATGAAGACAAGGATCCATTATATTTCTCATTATCAGCACAGTACTAACATAAATCATTAAGGCAAAGAGATGAATTGCAATGCCCTTCATAAATCAGTCCAATTCTATAATATATTTGGTCATACTTGGATTCTATAATAAATACTATATCACAGAATGTACCTAGTATAACTAAACATGTAATGTTGAACAAACATAGTATCTCTTTGCCAACAGCACCACAAAAAATTTTCAAACAACATAGAAATGAATGCTACACAATTATGGCTCATATAATCATATGGTTCCTTTTACCCCACGGTGGAAATTCAATATGATCATTATAGGTGATAGACGGCTAGATTGGCATTCTTTAATAAGAAAAATAATGATATTTTAGACATTTTCATGGGCAGAAACTCAAGCACATCTAGTTTCAAAGCAGAAGATGTTCACAATAGAAGTAGCATAATATAAATCATGAAAACCTAAGTTAAAAATAAGACTTTATCTCCAATAAGGTATTTTCAAGTTCTCTTTATAGTGAAAGTAAAACTCAGCCACTTCTCCAGATTTGACCTTTCTGGGTGGCTTGTCTGAATAAAGTGAATAGAATTTAAAAATAACAAAGAAGCTCTCATACCAAAATGGGGTTACAGACTGGAACCAAAGGGTCTTTCTATTTACTGCTGCCTGAGTTAAGGGATAGAGTTAAACACACTGCATTTGTTCACTCTTGCTTTTTCTCTCCATCATACGACTGGTATAAATAAGTAGCCCCTGGCCTTTTCAAACCTATACCACCATATTTCATTTACAGCATCCAAAAAGGTCAAAAGGTAAAGAATAAAAAACTCCCAGCACAGGCTAACTTTGTCAATTTAAAATGTGGTTCCCTATTCAGCCCATTGTTAGGCAACCTGTTCAAACAACATCTTGGTTCACATGTCTGTGGGTCTCTGATAGGCTTCAAAGTCTGGGGAACAGCCTATGCAAGTTTGAAATCTAACCTTCTTCACCCTCTCGTCTTTCTGTCTCCTGTTTTCTGATCTTTTTAATCCAGAATCTTTAATAGAAAAATTCTATTGCAGGACTGAAAACAGCATGGGGTCAAAATCTCATACAGGTTATTTTAAGCAACATCTAGGGTCTTTTGAATGGTTCAAGAGCAATTTAATTGACCTCCAGGGACTCTTCTTCAAACATGTTCCATTAAAGAGACATAAACACAAGTAAAACATATTTTAAGGTCAGATTATCAAAAGCCAAAACCAAGATAAATCTAAGTGTTTAAATAAAAGACCCTTCAAGCAACAAACTACATATATCTCAGATAAATTAACGAACATGAAAGTGAATTTTTGAATAGGAAACATGAAGTAGGAGATAACAGAATATAGCTGAACCAGATCCAGTATTTTTAAAGAACACATACTTCTAACAAAACCAATGACCTGGACCGAGAACCAATAAGATAATCAAGTACAAGTTAGACATAGGGAGACTTAATTCCTATATCCCATGCAAAAGACAATATGGTCTAGTATTTTCTGTCTCAGCTAAAAGTGGAAGTCGACTCTCCTAAGAAAATAAAATCATCAGACATCGTGTATATTGTACTGTGAAATTTGATTCACAAATAAAAGGACTCTTGTCTCTCCCCACCACCCCCCAGCGATTCATTTCCCTTCTGGATTACTTGGCCACCATTTTTTTTTTTTTTTTAAGGAGAATCTTGGGATCAACAAAATACCTAGAAAAACAACTACTCTCATTCACTAATCTACAGGAGGAGATCTGTTACATAAGGTGCCTATATCAGTATGACTAGAAAAGGTGGAGACATATTAGCTTTAGGAACTTCATAAAAACGTTACTGTGAAGGAGGACTTAATCACCACATCACTCAGCATACCAACAGATCATCTAATACTCTACAGATGAAGTCACTGTCATTCTGGAAGAGGAGGAGTCAGTAGATTAATGAGGTTCCTGGTAACAATATACCAAAAGACTGGAGCAACACAACACGAGTAGCAAAAACTTAAGCAAAATGTCTCTACATGGAGTTCTACAGTTTATCCAAATTTGAGTGTAGGGTATTTAAAAAAAAGTTCTAATAAAGGCAGGAAGAAGTGATCAGAAAGAAAGGAAAAGAAAGAAACACACATAAAAAGAACTCATGAAAGGCAAGTTTTCATCAACACTTCATCAACTCTTGGGCCCCTTTCCAAACTTGAGAACAAAGTATGTTATGATAGAACTCCAAAGTAAGATCTTAGAGGAAAAAAAAAATTAATCTAAAAAAGATTTCACACACACCAGCATTTTCAATATAAAGCATGTCTCAAGCCCACGTGTGCTTTCCAGCTTGCCATGTGGTTCTTTCAGGCAATTTTTGCAGCAACACTGAGTACCACAATAAAATGAACACTTACCAGGCAAATCAATGCTCCCTGGAGTAAAGAAAACAGCACTTACCTAGAAGAAGAAAGGAATACAGAGATTAAGATGCTATCATCTAAAACAATGATAGCAGCTCTTAGATTATCCTAGCCCCTGTACTGCCAGTGTTTTCTCAACAAATGCCATTAAGTTTTTAGAAGAAAACCAAGTTTTAATTTATTTATGGCATGAAGGGAGTTGTGTGAGGGATAAGCAAGACTGCAACAAGACAGTGCCATGTTGCAAACCCCCCTCTGAGCTAATTTTGCCCTAATGCACTATCATGGATAATCACAGGCAGGCAAAAGAGGAAAAAGGTAACAGGAAACCAAAAGGAATAAAAACACACTCTTCTGTTGTTTCTAAGAACAAAATATTGCCAGGAAATCAAGCAACGAGAATGCTTTGCAAGAAATCTGTATCAGGGTAAGGAAGGGGGGGATATGCCCTAAGTCAGGGCTTTCCTAACCCCAGATTTAGCCTGCTGCTTTGTGGAGCATTGTTCAAAACTTTCTAGGAAGAAGCAATAGCCATAGCCTATTGGTTGCCCTCAAACCTCAGATTAGTGATCATGAAACACAAGTACTTATGAATTTAGGTTAACTCTGACCCTAAATATTTTTAATTGCCAAGGTTTTCAAAGTGCAGAATGCTTATAATTTGCATGGGCCTTCCCATTTCAGTAGCTAATTAGTTAAAAAGTGAAACATCTTGGCTCTGTTGGCTGGGCTGTGTACCACAAGGTGGAAAAATATGTGCAGAAACTGTATTAGAAATTAAACTGTACTTAAAATTCCTTACAGCTACTGTCTCCAGTACATAAATAATTACTTTCAGTTTCCGTGGTCATATTTTTGAAATGCAAAATGGTCTTCTCTTTTGAATTCTTGAATCTTGTGAAGGGTAAGGATCTATAGAGAAATAATGGGACATGAAATATAGTGGAAAGTAAGAAACAAAGATGAAACAAAATGTCCTTAGTCATTCCATTCATTTACTTATTCAAGAGATGTTTATTAAATATCTATTGTGTATAAAAGAATATTCCAGGCATTATATGGAAATCAGATATTTATGAAAAGCCCCAAGGTGCTCCCGGTCTAGGAAGAAAGGGACTAGTCCACACATACCAGGATGGTAGAGGGGGACAAAAGTTACAGAGAGATACACATCAAATGCTGCCCAGAAGGGGTGCTGATGTGGTTTAGGGTGGCCAGAGAGGTTTCATGGAGAAAAGCTGGAGCATATTTAAGGGTGAGCGAAGGTGCTAGAGAGAGATTTGTGAAGTCATTCCCAGATCATATTCGATATGAGTTGGGCAAAGTGAGGTCCAAGAGATAATGTATTCAGGGTCCAGTCTACAGCCAATCTTAATTTAATAGTCTCTCATAGGACAGTAGTGGGAGAGGGACACCTGGGTGGCTCAGTCAGCTTAGTGTCTGACTCGGTTTCACCTCAGGTCATGATCTCAGGGTCATGAGACTGAGCCCTACCCAGGACTCCACATTCAGTGCAGAGTCTGCTTGTACCTCTCCCTCTGCTCCTGTCCCCACTCATTTTCTCTCTCTCAAATAAAGACATAAAAAAGAAAGTAGTGGGAGAGACAGCTGAAGAAGCAGGGGGAAGAGGGCCATAGTTTGTGGTTCTTAAGGTCAGGCTGACCTCTTCCTGCTCTGGCTTCCTGATTGTAAGCCGGCCAGGAGACCCAAATTCATTTCACCATCTATACTAGCAAGTGAGGCAGTTTTGACCACATCTTACTTTTTTTTTTTTTTTTTTTTTTTTCTGCTTACCCTTGGTGCCTAGCAGCAGAATGGATACTCTAGAAAGGGAATTGCATTTATTTGTGGGGATGTAACTGATTCAGCATACATTTGCCCACTTCCTCTCACTCAGATTCAGGACAAGGGTGAGCTTACATGCCCTGCACTGGGTCACTGGAAAGGAGCAGTGGCCTGAGTGATGATCTTGAAGGCTAGCTTTGGCTCTGTCAATCAGGAGGTCTTCTAGGTACATTCTCATGGCCTCTGGGCAGTCAGAAAACCAGGGAAAAGAGAAAAAAACAACTAGGGTATGAGCCATTGTGAGTAGGAGGGTGATGCCCATTGAGATGAGTTCAGTTTTTAATGTATGCAGAGGGTTAGGCACAAAGTGTGTATTCAAGGATGGAAAGGGGAGCCCTGGTTGCAGGTAAGAGGCTGGGATTGAGATATCAGAGTCTTCTGAAAACTGACTGTGGCTCTGGGAGTACGGATGAGATTGTGAGGGCCTGAAGTACAGCTGTAGAAAAAGAGAGACCCTTGGGAAAGCCACAAACATCACAAATAGGGAGGAGGCACCCAAACTAATGAAGTTTTTGGATGAGAGTGCAAGAGGCTGGAGTCCAGCCAGGCTGGGGAAGCTGTGTTCGGGTTCCAGGAAGATATTCTGGAAGGTGCAAGAACTGTCAGAGTTGGAACTTGAAGTGGGGAGGGGAGATGACTATGAGTGTAACAGTGGGCTTTGGTGATTAGAGGATACTCAAGAAGGGGAGTGAAGTAGAAATCTGAGTTGTGTGAGGTCAGGGCATGAATCAGCAAGTACAGATACCATATTTACTACTTTCTTAGCAACCAGCAGGGAAAGGACAGGAGTTAAGGAGGAAAAAACAACAGATATTCTGAGGAACAATATTTGGCATTCAAGTAGGACATCTGAAAACTTAATACCAGATAAAATGATGTTCTAGCAAATATAGTGTTGCTCACCTCCTGAATTGTCTGCAAAACATCATAGTCTGTTTTGGGTGTCATATTCTCAGCAAAATGGAGCAATAGAAAGAAGCACCAACAACAATACAAGCACCATAAATATTTTTAAAGTGACCCTATTTACAATGATAATGCCTCTCTCTTTCCCCAGACAAGGGGCTTTTTAACTCCAAAGGATTGTCCTCAGAGAGAGAGAGAAATTCACTGTCTTCTTTCTTTAGTCAAATTGCGGACCTTCTCAGCAAACCCTTTAACATGCCTTCGTTGTGAGCTCATAGCTGTAGCTGTAGCCTTTCCAAGGGAGCGCTTAGGCAACAACTTAGAGAGCAATACCAACCCAGGGAGGAAGGCACAGTGTTCCCACAGCTATCACCCCTACCTACTCAGATGCTCACACCTGAGGGGCTTCCCTGCACTCTTAACCCCTTCTCTAACCTTGCTGAAGGCAAACAGGTTGCTGAGAAGTTAAGCAAAGCATTTGGTCACACAAATGTTACGTCTAAAGATCAAGTCAGATAGGACATTCCTTTTTTATCTTTTATTTACATATGCTTTAATTTGCACATTTTTCAGGAATCTGATGGTCCGAGCTAAGCTGAGACCCAGAAAACATTCAATTTCCCTAAATCAGAGAGCTTGTGAGCACAAGAGTGGGAGATGGTTTCTTCCTCATTCTCATTTTCTTGGTTTGCGCTACCAAAACGGAATTCAATACCATCTACAGGTAAATATGCCCATTTAAAAAAACTACACATATAGACACACATCAGTTAATCAATTTTAGTCTGAAGTCGGACTCCGAAGTGCCATGATTCACTGCATTTTAGAAAAAAATGGTTTTTTGTTGATTTTATTTTCATAGGTTTTTACTTTTAACCATTGGCTCATCGAGAAGCTTTGTAATACAGACTAAAATAACTGAAGAACAATTACAGAAAGGATAAATCCTAATAGGCAAGTGGTTTTGATGCTTTCTTATTATGTTCATCCTTTTTTTCTTGTTCACAAATAATTTTGTATGAAGCAAATAGATCTAGTACATTTCAAATAACGAGATCTTATTTTGGAATGAGTTACTAAATTGCTTGGGCAGTGAACTGAAATGTGAGCTGACCAAGGCTTCAACATTAACTACCACTCATTGTTACAAATGCAGGCACGGCTGGAATTCCAGTGCCAGGGAGAGTTCCAGCTACAGAGTGCCAAGCCCTCCAGAGGGGAAATCTGCCAAAGCCCTTTAACCACATGCCTGTAGGAATTTGTGAACTTAATTAAATGCACATACTAAGTAGTTAAACAGCAGAGTCACTGTTTATTCACATACATATCACTGAATCACCAGATGGCATGGATTAGAGACCTAAACTCCCTGATGGCGTGTAACACACCATACAAAACACACTAAACCACAGGTAGGTATTGCCTCTCATAGTTGTATTCAGTAGAAACTCTACAGATAAAGCATAATAAAGAGGAAAACAACCTACACAAGAGTAGGTTAGAGAAGAAAGACTTCGAGACGTCTCAATCAGTAAACATTTAAGAAATGTATCACAAAGGTCCACTGAGCATTTGTTTTCAGAAGTCCTCTAAACATGTTATGATATAATTTAATTAATCAAACACTTTCTGAATCATGATGTTGCCTTTGACCACACGATAAGGCAGCAGACACTCTCTGGGGTAAAGCAGAATCTGTGTTATTTGCTGATACTGCATAAATATTTTTTTTTCTTTTTTTTTTTTAAGATTTTATTTATCTATTTGACAGATCACAAGTAGGCAGAGAGGCAGGCAGAGAGAGAGGAGGAAGCAGGCTCCCCGCTGAGCAGAGAGCCTGATGTGGGGCTCGATCCCAGGACCCTGAGATCATGACCTGAGCCGAAGGCAGAGGCTTTAACCCACTGAGCCACCCAGGTGCCCCTGCATAAATATTTTCTAAGTAGACTTTGGTCTCTAGAGTTTTACCCAAGATCGAAGTTCCTCCACATTAGAACAACGGACGGTACTTGAGAAATTGCTTTGTCATCTACTTTTTCATTCACAACTGGACTAAGTAGGAACATCCAGCAGGGAGGGTGTACTGAAGAGACTTTAAGGCTGCTCACTCCTAGGCTCATGTCCTTGTATAATGGCCTCCTCTGGAGTGTGGGTAGGGTCTGTGATTTGCTTCTAACCAACAGAATATGGCAGAGGTCATGCCCCTCCCTTGGTTACATTACATCATGTAAGACTCTGTCTTGCCAACAGAGTCTCTTTCTCTCTCTCTCTGTCTCTCTCCCTGGCTTTGAAGAAGTAAGCTGCCACAAATCCCACAGCTACAATGAAATGAATTCCCCTAATGACCTGAGAGAGCTTGGAAGTGGATCCTTCCCCAGTCAGACCCCTGATGAGAAATTAGCCATGCTGGAAACCTTAACTGCAATCTTATGGGACAGTAAAGGTATATTGTCTTAAGCCTTTAAGTTTGTGGTAATTCCTTATGCAGCAGCAAATAATTAATAGAGTTGCTTAATCAAACCATATTGGGAACATAATCCAATCTGCTTTAATTTCTCTTTTAAAAAGAGAACTTTTTAAAGTTAAGTCTCAGAATATCACCTATACTTAAATACCTCAATGTTTAAGGAAAGGGAAAGTTCATTTACATGCCATTCAGTGCAATTCCTTTCAGGGCCCAGGCTTCAGCCCACATCTCTCTTTTCACACTTCTCTATTCTCTGGCTACACTCAACTACTCACAATGGCAGGCCTGTGCCCTTCTCTTCCTTAGCTCCATACTTTATTTCATGTGTCTGAATAACTCTTTGCCATCCTTCAGGATTCCATTCAGACATCATCTCCTTTTCAAAGTCCAGACTGGGCTCTCTCACAGCCCTGGTGCGTGTTTTTGTCAGGACATGCTAACTGCAATGATCCCCGAGGGCATTTTTTAAGGCCCAAGAAAGCTTGTTGTCCATTTTATCCTTTAAGTTCTCAATATATCACACAATAGAAGTAAATATTGAATCACCTAGTTAATAGTATGGTATAATCATAGTTTTCTTTAAGCTTCTTACTACCAATTATTGTTATTCACAAGGCAACTACTAACAGGATCCCATCTAATAAACTGATGAACTCTTTCTGGCCCACTCACTACATGTAAATACATATAAATACAGGTTACACTTCCAAAAGCTTTGAAATGAGATTGTTTACAGGAAAATTCTAAATATTAGTTACTGACTATTGTATCCCTTACTAGGAATTGCCCTTGGCATCAGGGACCTGCCTTACCATTCCTCCTGTGCCTCTCACCCAATGGCTAGCCCTGTATAGGGATAGAAAGGCCTGGGCCCCTTGCCTCACCTGGGACTACCCAGAAGAATCTTCCCAGCTCCAGAACTCCCCATAAGGTAGGCTGAAGGAGCTGCTCTGTAGGTCAGCATCTCCCTCCATCCAATCCTGCTTTCCTTCCAAGAGTAATTCCCAAGGAAACCTGTGCTCACCCCGGTCTGAGAATTTTTTTTCAGGAAACCCAATTGAACACAATGATCATGGCTGAGAAAGTAGCGTTTTTTAATGTAATGTTTTAAAAAGTTGAAGGTAATGCAAAAACATCCATGATGGGGGTGGCCTGGGTGATGACGATGATCTATGATCCCGGGTGGCCACCTGGGTGGCTCAATTGGTTAAGCGTCCAGCTCTTGATCTCAGCTCAGGTTATAATGTCAGGACCCTGGGATCCAGCCCAATGTTTGGCTCCATGCTCAGTGGGGAGTCTGCTTCAGGATTTATCTCCCTCTCCTTCTGCCCCTTCCCCCGCTCATGGTCTCTCACTGTCTCTCTCTCTCAAATAAGTAAATAAATCTTAAAAAAAAATGAAGAACAAAATATCAACATTTTAAATGAAAACAGAATGAATATTCCTGATTATTTCTTATGCCTCAGGCTGCTGTATGACTTGGCCTGGTGCTGCTTCTATGTAGCCAAACAGAATTAGTTTTCTGAGAAAAGCTTTTTCTGTTCAAATTCCAACATGTACAAGATGCATGGCTTAAGAGGGCCTACGTGATATGTCCCTCTTTGCCTCTCAAGACTTATCTCTTGACACTAATCCTCTCTTCCCATGAACATACATATTGCCCTAACTGTGCATCACCTACAGAGAACTTTTTGTAGTCCCTAAAATGTGCCATGCTATCTAGCCTCTGAGCTTTTTATGTGCTGTTCTCTCTGCCTGTTCCCTGCCTTCTCTCCACCTAACTGATTTCTATTCATCCTTTCGGATTCAGCTCAGATAGGAACTCACTTAGAAACCCTTCTTAGTTCCCAAAAGACTGACTTAGTTCTTTCCTAGGTGATCCCACTAACATCATATTCTTACCCCTACAGGAATATGTCTTCATTCTAACACCTTTGGTATTATCTTTGGTAATAACTCATAGAACCCCATTTTAAACAAGGCAAGCTAAAAAGTTATTGAAAAAAGTGTACTAGGATATCTCATAGAACCTGAAACAAAGTTGAACACCAATGCCTCAGGAAAGGTGGGAACCAACTGGATGACTGGAAGCCATTAGGAAATCAAACTGTTGATTTCTCAGTTGCCCTCTTTTCCTCTCTTCAGGGTCTTGCAATCTCTTGTGACTATTTCTCTTCTTACATCTCTCTTGAGGGCCAGATTTCTCTGTTGGGCATCTCCATGCTAGGTCAACCACCTCTACACTTCTGGCCCCAGCTCCTATTTTCCCAGTTCAAACAATACACTCTGTTTCACTAGCATTTCACAACCTCAATCCTAACATACAAGAAAGAGATTCTGATTGACCAGTTGGAACTGCGTATCCTACCCTGGGGTAATCACTATGGCTAGGGAACAGAGTCCTATATTATGTAGACATATTTTAAAAGATTTTATTTATTTATTTGACAGAGGGAGATAAAGCAAGAGAGGGAACACTGGCAGGGAGAGTGGAAGAGGGGGAAGCAGACTTTCTGCTGAGCAGGGAGCCTGATGCGGGGCTCGATCCCAGGACCCTGGGATCATAACCTGAGCCAAAGGCAGATGCTTAATGACTGAGCCACACTGCCTCCCCCCACTGTACTGTATTTTAACATGCAATATTATATTAAATAATGAGGCTCTTGAGGTCCCCTTTGTGGGCAGGGTGCTGTTAGGCAAGGAAATATAGGTTATTGGTTATCACACTGGATTGCAATTGTCTGTTTATTAGTCAGTGTCTTCTACCAGTCTATAAGCTCCATGAGTATAAAGTCTATACCTAAATTTCCACTGAGTGTCTATCATCTGACAGAGTAGTTAATACAAAGGAGGTATTCAATAATTACTAGCTGAATAAATGAAAGGGATTGTACCTTTTTATTAATACGGTTGTCAGTAATAAAGGTTATTTTATTTAGTAATGAAAGTATTAATGAAAAATTATTATCTTCCATAGTCTCTGAAACAAGTAGCTAGAGAATTGAGAGACTAAAGCTTTGCTAAGCATAGATTAGTGATGAATGTAACTGATTCACTCCTCCCCAGCACATATTCCTTCCTTAACAGACTAATCTTCTTTAAGCCAATATTACCTAGAAGTTGAACACAAGGCATAGGTTCATTGAAGACTCAATTACCTCTTGAATTATGAAGAATTTTCACTTCACTTGAAGCTCTACTATTATTCATAAATGACTCAACTTAACCAGCCGTGAATTTTTCCACTGAAAAATTCCCAACTGTTAAAGTGGCTCAGGGAACTTGAAGTAGTAGTCCCTAGGAGGGCGTATATGTTTGGGCATGCATGCACACATTTTAAATCTTTGTTTAAAATCTTCCCAAATCCATGATGTGAGTTCATAATCTTCTATAAACATTTGACTCACATTATCCTGCAATCAGGATAGTTTAACTCTCTGGTTATTAATAGTATCGCCTGGTGCTTGCCTGTGGTACTTCCTAAGGCCACGTAGACTTTGGATCAAACTATAACACTGAGGTGCTGGTTTCTGTCCTACTTAGTCCTGCCTCATTACAAAATAATGATCAGCATTTCTTATTCGTAAATCTAAGGAGGTAAAAACTCACTAAATCTTTTCTTGATAGATGAAGCAGACTCTTAGGACATCCTTAGCTCAAGACAACTCTACCTAGGGAAAGTGCCTAAAAGTCCTTGTCTGGTGACATACTTCTCTACTTGTCCCAGTGAGCCTAGACCAGAAACCTGCAGGTAGTCCTATTTTAAGGACTGGTTAGACTTACACTGTTGCAGACAAGGTAAGCTTGTCTTGCTACAGGATCTGAATTTCTTTTTCAAGATGATCTCTCAAGATTCTTCACATAGAATGTGGCTGATTGAGTTTCAAAAAAAAAAAAAAAAAGAAAGAAAGAAAGAAAGAAAAAAGAAAAAAGACATCTGGAGGTTGATTTTAAGGCTTTAAATATTATTGCCTGAAATAACTCTTGATTCCTTTTTCTTTGTCTGATAGGGGTAAATGGCAGAGACAAAGGTGGGTTGATGGTATTATCTTTGAGGGTTGCTGAGGGTCAGTTGTTGAGGTCCCAGGATTATATGACCGGTAAGTCTATCTTCTACTTTTTATTCATTACTCCTGTGGGGTCCAGTTTTTGTTAACTCCACATATCTCTTTTCCTTTCTCCACCTCCCCTCCCCCAACACACACACATATACACGTACAGTCTCTGGCAATGCCCACATCATCTGCTCTGAAGACTCAAATGTCAGGACTCATGGTAAGTTTAATAAAGGCAAAGTACTTTCCTAAGGCCCCAGGAATATATTAACCTAAATGAAAAATTCCTTCTAAACTTATTTTGGCATGCTACCAGGTAGTGCTGAATGGAAGATAGAGGGATAAATCAGAGGGCAATGAATTGCTTTTCTACCCTGGAGGTTGGAGATTTCCTGTTTTGGCTTATGTGGATTCTTCTAGAAAATCCTGTCATTCCTCTCATTTAAACTTTGCTTTAATGGTCACAGTCAAACCAAGAAAGCTAGTGGGCTAGGTATGGTAACATGATGGGCCAAGGGCCATTCAAACCCTGCCTTGAGTATCTTGAGGAAAGGTTTCTCTTCTCCTACTGTGCAGACTGACTAGTAACTGTGACTGTGTTCAGTTTATATTCTCTCCCAGAACTAGTAGGACTGACCCTCCTGCTGCCTGATTTGACAAGGACTGTTGGTTAGCAAGGCAACTACAACACTGAGCAGGTTTATGCAGCAGTACAGAGAAAGAACAGTGGGACATTCTTATTGGTTCTCACTCTCCATCCCTTCTAAATTCATCAACTCCGTGGGAAGACCTGAATTTGGTCCCTGGAATTGCTAATATGGTCAGACTCTGAGAAATAGTTATCTAGGGTATGACTCTGGCATAGAACTAGGTAGACATCTGGGCAGTTTGCTTTCCCTTAGTTTACAAAGAACAACCAACTGCACAAGATCCAGGAATGATTTGCCGAAGTCACCCAGTTGGCACTGCAGCCCATTCCAAAACTATATCTTGTGGTTCCTAATCCAATATTTATTCCTTCCCCTTTAAAACACAATTTCACAAAAGGAGAAGAGCTTAACATGCATTATTTTTTTCTTAAAATACTGACTTATGAGAATGAAAATATTTAAAAATTCTGCTTCAAGAGACCAATTCATATGATGTTAAGTATGAATTATATTCTATAAGATATAACTTTAACTATGAAATTTCTTGGTTTATTTTTTGCTTTTCCACTTCTACTTCACATTACTAGTAATATCCATAGTGTCAGAGGTAGAGTAGCCATGCAGTACCACGCTTCCTGAAGGGGTAATCTGGTGCTTATTTAATGAACAAGTGGATCCATTCAGGTGCAGTTGCTCAGCATGTGGTTGTGTATGGCCTGTATTCTCAACCTTTTACAAAGAAGTAAATCTGAGGTTATTCCCTCACACGGATGGAGGATAAAGAAGAGCCTACCTTTGGCCCATACTCTTATTAGACACAATTAGTTATTGTCTTGTTAAATACTAACTTGAGTGTAATAGTTTGAATATCGGTCCCCAAAAAGACACTTCCAAGTCTCAACCTCTGGTACCTATGAATATGACCTCATTTTGAAATACGTAGACTTTGTAGATATAATTAAGATCTTGAGATGATGTCTCCTGGATAGCTCAGTCAGTTAAGCATATGCCTTCAGCTCAGATCATGATCTCAGAGTCCTGGGATCGAGTCCCACATGGAGCTTCTTGCTCAGCGGGGAGTCTGCCCTTCTCTCTAGTCCTCCCCCCAAACTTGTCCTCATGCTCTCTCTCTCTCAAAAATAAATAAATGAAATCTTAAAAAAAAAAGATCTTGAGATGAAATCATCCTGAATGCAAGATGAGTCCTAATTCATTAATTGGTGACTTTATAAGAGAAAGAATAGGGACATTTGAGTCTCACAGACACAATGACACAGAATGAAAACCATGAAAAGACAGAGGTTGAGAGGGAAGTGTTGCATCTACAAGCCAAGGATAGCTGGAGTCACCAGAACCTACCAAAGAGGCATGGAACACTTCCCTCATAGACTCCCTAAGGAACCAACCATGCTGACACCTTGATTCTGGACATCTAGCCTTCTGAACTACGAGAGAATACATTTCCGTTATTTTGAGCACCAAGCCTGTGATAATTTACCCTGAGTAACTGACGCACTCACACACCACTTGATACCTCTGGTTTTATTGATTTTTAAGCTCTGCTCACTTTTCCTTTCTTTGCCTCTCACTACTCTTGAGTAAAGCTTTTTCCTTGATCTTTAAAAAAGTATTTACTAAAAGAACATTTTTATGTCTTCATCATGAGCTGACTGCCCCAGTTCCCCTCTCTCCATAATTGGGACCAAACCTACCCAGGGCCACAGGACTCCCATCCTAAAGGGCTTTTCAGGAACTCTAATTTAGTAATAGGCCAGCTGCTGGGGACTTGGCTCTAGCCATCCTTTTTTCTCCCAGCCTGCCCCAGGCAACCCTTACCTCAGTGTTGTGAGTCATGGAGCCTTATCCTATTCCATTAGAGAATCAGAACCCGGTATAACTTGGACCCTCTAAAGAATAGCACCTTGAACCAGAAAAACTTGAAGAAGGTGCCCACCCACTGTTAAGCATACCCTACTAGTCCCTGGCAAACAGACCCTGAATGTGCTTTTACAGAAGAGAGGAACAGGTCTTCCTGCAGCACCAGCAGTGTCTCCTCTGACTTCTCCAATCAGTAGAGGTTACAAGGTTTTTGTAATGAAATGCTCTTCCTTCCCTCCCCCTCTTCTACCAGTATCTTTAAATGCAATATGCTTACAATATAAGGGGAAATGCATTTCCCACCAGACACCGAAGTGAGGTGGGGAGCACACCTCATTATTAGATATATTTTATGGGGGAGAAGTAAATTAGAGGCATATATTAGGAAGCACCCAGGGGCACACCCAAGGCAATGACCTTTAAAGGGCAGTAGTAAGTTACTTGACAGCATAACCAGCAAGTGAATGATCTCACTGTGAAAGGTCACCTGCAACCAGAACAATATTTCCTATTTCAGCACATAATCTGGTACCTTTTGACACATTTCTCTTCCTTAGGATGATCTGATTTCTGTGGAATAGACCAGATGCATTTCCTTTGCTTGGTGACGGATATGCTCAATTTGGGTTCCTGGTAATACTGATGCCTGGAGGCGGGCCTTGCTATTTTTGTTGTTTTTAATGCTGCCTATTAAAAAGTGGTTTTTGCATCACTATGTGATATTTTGAGATGCCACAGAATTTTAGTTTGTTGGGAATTAAAAGGGACCTCTGTAACACCTAAGTCTAATTCAGTTCTTTTACAAAGGAGAACACAGAGCTGGGAAGGAACAAAGACACCTGCCCAAGGTTATACAACAAGGAAGGGGTAGACCTTGGCTCCCTATCCTACCACCTGCTGCGATCTCCACCATGAGGCCACGTTCACAGGTGCCAGTAAGCATTTAGCAGAATGCATTAGCAGAGCCTTAGGCTTAAATTCCTGTGAAATTCCTTAATAGGTATATCTCTCTTCTATAATCCAACGATCTCATATCTTCTCCTTACTTTGTTGCTTTCCCAATGGAACCTCAAAACCCTTGCTTTGATCTCCACGCAGATGCCATGTGCCTTACTTGGTTTTCTAATCCAATTGCGTGACTCGATGTTCGCAATCTCTACTCATTGTTCTGGTGTGTTAGACCATGACCACAGCTTGTCAAATCTTCTGTCTGTGGTGATCATTGATGCTTCTCAGCCTTCAGTCTTGTGATGGGATTTTATCCACACTGCTGGAAGGGAGGAAGTTATCCAAAGCAAATGCGTCAACCATTGAGTGGTTCTTCTTGGTCAAAGAGAGTAAGTTAAACTGAAAGGCTAAACAGCATCATACTGGCTAGGTTTTTGCTTGTTTTTTTTTCCATCACTGGAAATGTTTAAAAAGATGGGCTTTGCTGTTCTTTTAATATGTAATTTAAAATATTGGTTTTTGCATAATCACAATGATTTTGCTACAGAAACTGATTTATCACAGTTAAGAGAAGCACTTCAGTCACTGAATAGGTATTCAGATAATATTCAATTGGTTAACCAGTCCCTCTCCTTCCACCAATGACTGTCCTGGGAGGTACAGAGAACTCTGAAGTGAAGAGGGAGCACTCTCTCTCATTCTACGGTCAGCTATAAGTTCAACTGGTATGAGTATGGCCTGATTCTCTTCTTCTAAGTTTTGGCAACACCTCGATTCCATTCCTCAACCCAACACACACACACACACACAGGCACATGCTTTATTCCCAATGGTCTGATCCCGCTCTGTTTTTACTTCAAGAAGGAAGAAAGGAGTAGGAGGGAAGATAATAATTTTCCCATTTGCCTGAGTTAAAGTATTATCCTTGAAATTGTTGGCCAAGAAAAGTAAATTATTCTTAAATGACTTTTAATGACATGCCTGCATGCCATTCTGTGAGGTGTTTGAGTAAGTGAAGTCAAGCTGAGTCCCCTGGGCTCTCCAAGCCATGGATGGGCCCCCTTGTATTCGAGTGAGGTTCAGGGGAATCAGCAGGGACTCCTTAGCTTTCCCTTGCCGGCTGCTTTATGACCTAGCTCCCTGCAAAGTTCCCTCTTCCAAGGAGTAGTGTGGTGTAGGCTCTTGCTCTGGTCAATGAATGTCTCTGTACATTTACAAGTTTGCTTACTTGTAAAATAGGAATAATGCTTGCTTCGTCCTATTCCACAAATTTACTCTATCTAATGATAAAATGAGGAGGTAGAAAACTGCTTTTAGCATTCCAGAACAAAGAGGCTCCCTTAATGTGATTACATAAGAAAATATTACATTACGACATTTCTCTAACCTCTTGGTGTAAAACAGAAATGAAAGGTAGAGGTGGAGGATTTCTTTGGAAAACCTTTAGAACTCAGGACAAAGTATTGTTTTAAGGTTTCTTTTCACTCAAAAAGGCTAAGAAAAATACTATGTTTACTGAACTGTGTATTTCTATGGGATATATCACTACATCGTGGCAGATTTTTGATATGCAAATTTCTATAAAATCAAAGATGCAGACATTCTTCTCATTGACTACCATGGGCTTTTGTATAATAAAGATAAATACACAGTAAAATTGCAATTCAAGAAAGAATGTTCTTATCGGAAAGAACAGACAGGCAGCATGCTTCCTTGCTCCATGGCACAATAAACATTTTCATGACATTCTGCAAGTTAAATATGAATTTATTGATTTTGGTCACTTCTTGTTCAGAAATACATGGTGTCAAAGAGGGAAATGCATTTGTCAATATGATTCAAGCAGCCCAAATGTTAATCCCCAGAATGTTCCTTTTGAAACCTAACTATGTGGTTTAGAATGTAACTAGAAAATTACTTGTAGGGCCTGAGCTTCGATCTGTATCCTAGTGACTAAAGTTCTGCAAAGAGAAGACAAAGATGTCATAAATAACTGAAATAAGAGGGCAACACAGGTAGAGGACAAGGAAAGTGTGCTGATGTGTGTGTTTGTGGTGTGAGGGCCAGTCGAGGAGGGGGCATTATTTTAGCTGAGAAACAACAGAATTATCATATCCTGAGTTTGTCACCCTAACGCACACTCCACATCAGCATTTGCATCCTTAGTAACACCCCACGTCACATTTTAAAAGAATAAGGAAGAAGAGAGAACACAGGATCACACTCTTGCACAAAGGAAACTCCTTTGCACAAGGACGGTCACGTCTTTTCTCCAAAGTTCTCTGTTTAGAATGTTTTTCTGTTCTCATAGCACTGGGAAACAGCAAGGCCTTAGATCAGAGATTCCTAAAGAGAGCAGACGCCACCCCCTAAGGGAGTTTTTGGAAATTGTGGGGACACTGTTTTTGCTTGTTAAAATGATAGGCAGTTTTTGACATTCAGTGGGGATGCCAAGGAGGTAGTGTGCAGGAGAGTTCTACACAATAGAGAGTTGTCTCTCACACAGCTCTTGAATGTTCTACTGGACATTTATGGAGGCAAAAGCCAGCTTATAATTACCTGAGGCCAGACTCCAACCCTGTTTCAAACACAAACATGAATTATTTTTGGCATCGTTAAAACCAGCTACACGAATTTTTCTAGGAATTCAAGTACTTATGTACAACAAAGGAGGATTGTACTTTTTTCTATTTATTTTTTTTTACACCAAGATTTGCTCACCAATTCATAAAATCACATCAATGGGACTAACCCCACTAGTGGCATATGAATTGCCCATATACCAAAATGTATCCATCTGCATTTGCAGCAGTTACATGTATAATGAATCTATATATTTGTAGCTGTCATATTTATGTTGATTCCATATACAACTGTGAGCATTTGACATCATTATGTCTTCAGAAAAGCCATATCATTATAATTTTTCCTGTATTTCCTCGTTACATTAAAATTTTTTTGAGGTTGGTTCTAAAGTATATGTATATAAATTAGATCATCTGTGACTTACATTTCAGGATAGGAAAGAGAATATTAGAAAATATTTACATTAAAGAGGAGTGTTATGTGTAATAGTATTGATACCCACTGGCACAAACGAGATAGCACATTGGCAAACCTGATCTCCTGCCATCTTGGTTAACTGTTGTGTGCTCTTGGAAAAGCCACATTATCACCTGGGTCCACCCAATGGGAAATGATGGGCTGCGCTAGATCTCTTCCAGTTTTAAATCTCACCTCCATGACTTTGACACTAGCTTAGGTTTGAGAATATTGAAATCCTTTAAAAAATGAAAGCAGCTGAGCTAACTGGGTGAAGTAAATATTTTAGAACTAAAGCAATATGCTGAATGCAACTGTGTAACTGCTCTAGAGAAGGACAACCATGGTTAATTGGAAAGTGTGACATCCCTTAGGCAGGATACTATGGAGAAATAGTTGAACATATATATTCTTTGTGCATCTATTACAGTCATGCAACCATTAAAATCTTAGAAGAGAATTTTGAAAACATAGGAAATACTAGTATGTTAAAAATCAAGAATCAAAGGGTGCCTGGGTGGCTCAGTGGGTTAAGCCTCTGCCTTCGGCTCAGGTCATGATCCCAGGGTCCTGAGATCGAGCCCTGCATGGGTCGGGGGGGGGGGGGGCCCGCCCAGCAGGGGGCCTGCTTCCCCTTTTCTCTCTGCCTGCCTTTCTGCCTACTTGTGATCTCTGTCCTTCAAATAAATAAATTTTTAAAAAATCCTTTAAAAAAAATCAAGAATCAAAATTTCAAATTCAGTAGGAAAAATACGCCTACAGAACACAGAAGGCAGTATCTTTGGGTACCAGAACTCCTGAATCTAAAAAAAATATATTATTTTCTTAATTTTACATAGCTCCTATGACAAGGATTTCTTATTTAGGGGACACTAAACTGAGCTGCTATAACAAAATACCACAGACCGGATTACTAAAACATTTTGTCTCTTCTTACGTTTCTTGTGTCTTTTCTTATGAGGTATTAATCTCATTGATGAACGCTCATCCTCATGACCTAATCAGCTCCCAATGACACTACCTCTTAATGCCATCCCACGGGGCATTAGGATTTCAACATATGAATTTTGCAGAGATGCATTCTGTCTATAACACTGACTTTGTTCCCTGTTAAGTGGTATACAACTAAAATGTTTTACTTTACAATTTTTTTGTTTAAAATTGTTACTTGTCTGTGAAAATACAAGAAATTAAACGTAACCTCTCTTGATGGTTAATCGCAATGCTTCAAGATAACAACTTTAAATACTACAGACCATCCAGAAATAGAGATTTGAAAGGAATAGGAGGCAGAGTTGAATTGAATTTACCACAGCTCTAGTTTTAGAAGTTTAATTTAAAGATTTTATTTATTTGAGAGAGACAGAAAGAGAGAGAGCAGGAAGAGGGGCAGAGGGAGACGGAGAGAGAGTCTTAAGTAGATTCTGCACTGAGTGTGGACCCTGACATGGGGCTCGATCTCATGACCCTGAGATCAAGACCTCAGCCAAAATCAAGAGTTGGTTGATTAACCAACTGAGCTACTTGGGCTTCCCTAGAAGCTTAACTTAAAAAACAAAACAAAATAAATAAACAAAAGATCCTAACCTCACCTTGGGTTTTACGGATTTGTTTTGTTTTAGTTTGGTTTGGTTTCTTTACATATATTGAATTTGCCTATTTCTCATGAACAGTGATGTTGGAATAGAATCTGGGGCTCAAGTTAATAAAGGATTTAGTTGACTGATATAACTTAGATTTTAAATTTTCAGATCAGATTTATGTTCTGAAAAGCAAATGGCATATATAGGATTACAGACCATAAATGTCAAATAATCATAATATGCAGCATCTTTACGACTTAGTTAAATTACATTAAAATTTTAGCATCAGTATGCCCTATTAAAGCTGCTCATTGCTGATGAACTAAAAATGCAGTTGCCATACTCTGATTATACTGAGATTCTCCAAGGCCAAAACTTTAGCTGAAAAGAGGCTCCCTCTGCTGAATTAGCAGAGATGGCTATGCTTGGTTCCCTACTGGAAGTATCCTATGGCCCAGCTTTTCAACCTAAGGCCAAGTAAACAAACCCATTTCTCCCCTCTCCCCAGTTCCTATTGCCCTGGCCCCACCCCTGCACCCTATCCTGAAACAGCCTTGAGGGCAAGAAGTCACCAAATATCACAACTATGTGGAGAAGGAAAGCAGCTAGCCTTTGACCAGCTGTACTGACCAGGATGATAGATATTTCTTTTGCATCTCTTCTAGGCATCTAGCCAGAGCCTTAACCACAGAGTAGTAAAGACTGGAGCCAGCCTAACCATCTTCCAGGCCAAACCAGAAGAAACCTTGTGGCAGATGAGGTTGTTTAAAACAATGTGCCTGGCCCCTCTGCTGCTGTTTGCTGCGACTGCCTGGGACTAGTGTCCCTGCATGCTCTCCGGCCCCTCCTGCTAGTAGTCCAGGCGGCACCTGCATTATTATGTAAACCTAAAGCTTGACTTGGAGCTACCTAACTTCCCAGTACAATTATGTAACCACATTATGTACTGATACAGGGTATCACCTATGCTATGAGACTATCCCTGGACATGAGATTTTTAGTTCTATGAGAGCATTCCTTCTAGGAACCAGCTACAGACTGAAGCTGCTTTCTCTTTAGTAGAGTGGTATTTATATCTGTCCCAATTTATGGCTATAAAACCAAACTCTAAACCAAAAGCACTTTATAAATTTTCAAGTGCTAAATTAATGTAAAGTTATATCATTTCTTTTTGCATCATCCAAGTGCATATGGCAGAACAAAGCCATGCCACATTCTCATTGATTACCTTAATTATAATTATGATAATTACTGGTCTTTTTATTGACGAGCCCATTATTGCCTAAAATTGATAGGCAGTGATATGGTATTGACATAAAAATAACTAGTCCCATGCTAAAACTCATGGACACACAAATATAATATTAAAGATGATTTGTTCAGCATATCAAGTACAGAATTATACATTCCCTCAATTCAGATTTTCACTCATTGTAAATGCATATTCTGAAGCTCCCTATTAGATCCAATTTATTTAACTTTGTGTGAGGTTTGCTTTTAGTTTGAACGCTGGTGGGCCCCGTGAAAGAATATTTGAGACAGACGGTAACCCCAGTTGCTTCTCTATTGGTTTGTTTGCATGTTGGATATTTTTTTTTTTATCACAGTTACTCTGCGATTTAACAGTAGGTGGCTAATGGAAATGTTATTTGCTGCAGTGGCAGACTAAATCAGTGGGCAATAAGGGGGTAAAGGGGGAGAGTTGGGGGGAAAGAAATGTGTTTACACTTGAAGATGTCACATGAAACAGCTGGAGCCCTGAGCCCTTGATGCTGGAACTGGCATGTTCTTTAAAGAACTCATCTACATTATTACACGCTCCTTCACACTTAGAAATCTATTAATTTACAATTAGTTGTATTGATTTTCTAGTAGATTTGTAATTTCTGTAATAATTTACAGAGTACTGAAGAAATTAACTATGCCCCTTGGAAAGATAAGCATTACTGAAAAAAAGAACAGATCCCAGCATGAGTTATTGAACACATCATTGAATGTCTGGATTTTTAGCTTTAAATTCTTTATTATAGCAGAATTGATTGGGGAATTCCATTTGACTATCCAAGAAATACCATTCTTCATCTCCCTAATTCATGCCTACCATATTTAAATAAGAACTCTAACTTAGAAATACACATAAGAATATACTCCTTCCGTTTTTTTGTTTATTTGTTTGTTTGGTTGGTTGGTTGGCTTTTTGGGGGGGGCGAGGGGCAGATTCACCTTAAATTTCAAAACAAGAGGAGAAATTTTCCATATCAATCCACATATACTCTAAGATGTATTTTTTCCCACATAACAAGATGTAGCTATAATTAGTCAAAAAGCATGAAAATGCTTGTAACTGTTTTGAATTAATTTTAGTTTCCTTGAAAGTTCTAGTGGGTACTAGATCTACCAGGCCCTGTTAGCCTTGTTGACACAGAGGGGAAATAACCAGCCAGGTTGGGAGAGAGTTCAGTCTTCTGAGGAAGGCAGGAAGATGGGAGAGAGCAGGTATATGGGGTAAGAAGCTAGGGCCAGCCAGGGGAATGGGTGTATAGGGAAGGGATCTAAGAGGAGGTGATTCTATACTTAAAGGAAAAGAGAACTGAGTTACTATCTTTCTTGTCAGAGAAAATGCAACTGAGTTTTTAAATGTGTTTTCCATCATGAGATCCATCATCATTGCAGGATCATATCTAACCGTTATGTGAAATATTTCAATCTTACACTGCGTTACTTTGCTTTGTATTGTTTTTCTGTAATGAAATATTTTTCAAAATGCTTTCTTCTTTTTAGGAGTTAAAGAAAGTATCATAATGTGCTCATAGAGAAGTAAATCTGAGGTCTCAGTTCACTGTGGGTAAAAATGTGACAAGACTATGCGCAAAGGGCCTGGAGAACACAGGACTCTGGCCTAAGAAATGTCAGTGGGGCAGTTGTCCTTCCATACAGAATCACTTCTATCTAACACCACCCTCCCATGCACAGAGGTCTGGGATAAAATGAAACTTATGGCTGCACTTTGAATACAGTTTTGTGGTCTAGAAGTGGCCATGTTATCACCCGGAAGTCGCACCATAGGAAATGGTGAGTTAGACTAGGCCTCTGTGGTATCTTCCAAATTTAAACCTCAACTCCATGATTTTGACACTAATTTAGACTTGAGAATATATAACCCTTTCAGGAAGCAAAAACAGCTAAGCTCCCTATGAGGGTGCTGTAGTGATACCAAGTGGTCATGGATTCCTACAAAATGGCGGCATTCCAATCCTGACACATTTCCATGACTTTCCTTTAGGGAGACTTACCTACTTCTTATTGTTCTGGTTTTGACTTTTTTTGCTTCTTTGGGTGTGTGGGTATGTGGGTGTGTTTTTTTAATCTCTCCCTTTTATTTTTTTTTAAAGTATTCTCTGATATAGTAATTAAACCAGATTTATAAAGACCCAGGAGAGGTGACTTTCTCACTTGACTGTAATTTCTTGCTGCTCATCTCAAAGTTCTATGACAGCACTGGCTGATCCACAGCTTCTTATTTTGGACCAATGCCCAGCTCAGAATAGCCACTCAGTAAATATGTGGTTATTGATATATTTATCATATTTACAAATGAGCTGGAGAAATATGGGTATGTCTAAAGGTCTGAATTCGGTATCCAGTATTCAGGTTAGAAATGTTTAAGAAGGCTTTGTTTTCCCCTGTATTTGTAAAAAATTGTAACAGAGACAATAACAGAGTAGAGATTATAGTTTAGGGGAAATCTAGGAGTTTTTTTTTTAGTTCTGAACAATTTTGTATCATTTCATGTCATTATCTGACATGTTCCTGAGCACCTACAGAGCTTCTGTATTATTCTTGAGAAGGAGTTCTCTTCAGAGACTCAGACTGAATGCCACTGCACAGAGTCATATTCTTCTTCTGGGTATAATAAAATGAAATACATTTCTGATTCAAGTACTCTTTGCCCATCTTCCCGCTTATTACCAGCATTTGGTCTTGGAACCATTGGCTCTGGGTCAGTATAATGGACATTTGGAGAAAAAAGTTGAGGTTGATAATCCTTTCAGTTATATGGTGTTCAATAATTTGCCTAAAGTGATTTTTAAGTTTAGTCAAATAGATATTGAAAATTAAATCACAAGCTACTAGATCATTGTTATAAAAAAGAGATTTAGTAAAAATCATGGGATTAAACATAGCACCAGGCAAGAGGCAGGTACCTGGATTCATGGTGCACTGATGATGCTCATGAAAGTGCTTGTTCGTGAAGGCATGTGACCTCTCCATGCCTCAGGGGAGGATTGATGAAATAAAGTCCTTAAATCTTCCATGCATTTTTATGATGATATATTCCTTGAAAGGTATTTACGAAGAGGAGGGGAAGGGACAACGGAACATATGAAGCAGTGCCATTTTAAAAGTCAAGACCTAAAACTAATTTCAAAATGGGAATTGGTATTCCACATGCATTCAGACAATCCGTCGTTATGGTCAGGTCTTTCCAAAGGAAAACTGTTGTTATTTTCTCCCCCAAAGAGCTAAAGGCAGATGTTTAATATAAAAGAGCAGGAACACATGAATATTCTGAGTGCTAATGCCAAGGAATACTTGCCATGTTTCAGGGTTATAAATCTTGTACTCCTTCACTACCATAAATCAGTGGAGCATGTTGATGCTCACAGTCTTCTGGTGTCTGTTTCTGCTAGGAATGGGAGAATTTCAGTGCTGATGCATGGTTACTCACTGCAAATTTTAAGTAAAATCATGGCTCCAATGTTATAACTCATGTCCTAAAAGAACAAATGGACCTCACTGTGACAAATAGATCCATGCGATGAACATGTCTCCTAGCCTTCCCTCCCATATGAGGCCTCTGGATTTTTGGTGGGAAAGAAATAGCTCAGTGAATAATCAATCAGTTATCTAGTGGCTCTTGAGTACTGTGTCTTTTGAGGGTGTCTCCCTCCACCAATGGGATAATGTAGTGATAAATGAGTAGCACATGCTGTTCTCCCAAGAGATAGTCATGGTACTGAACTAAATCATTGCCCACCTCTGGTCCACATTGAACTATTTCAGTTCAGTTCTTGGCCCACTGTGTGCTCACCCTCTGAAGTTATAAAACATGTTCTTCCTTCTTAAAGTTTTCAAATTATTTTCAAATAGAGGCTATTCACCTGGAAAGCAGCCAAGTAAAAGAAAACCTGAGTCTAATTAAATGTGAACAGAAAAGCTGTCAATTGCGGAATGACTGTTACATGGGGCCAGGCACTTTTCTAATCATCTGGAAAATGTTTAATAACCCTTTTGTACTATGTTATCCTCAAGAGGAGTGATGAGTCCTAGGTTACATAACTAGTTGATGGTGGCCAGTATTCAAACTAAGTTGTCTCTTTTTCGATAATCTTTTTAAAACTTTTAAAATGGAAATAATTTTAAATTTATAGAAAAGCTGCAAAAATAAGATTAACCTAGAATTTACCCCACTTGCTTTATCATTTGTAGCTTGTCTCTGTCTTTCTATAAATACAGCAATTATATATTATTATGTTCTTAGAAACCATTGAGGGTATGACTTATATCATGGCTCTTTCTCCTAAATACTTCAGCATGAATGTTGTGAAAATAGGGATATTTTCTTACATAACTGCAGAAAAGTCTTCAACTTCATTATATTTAACATTGTAGCCATGCCCTTACTCTATATTCTAATTTTGTCAACTGATCCACTAACATCCTTTATGGCATTTCTTTCCTCCAGTACAGGATCTAGTCTAGGGTCAGGTATTAGTTTAATTGTCATGTCTCTTGATCTAGAACAGGTCCTTAGCATTTCTTTGCCTTTGGTGATATGGAAATATTTGAAAAATATAGACCTCTCACTTTCATTTTTTAACATAAAAATTTACCCTATCATTTTGTGCTTGTCTGACATTTCCTCGTGTTGAAATCCTCATCTGGAATGCTACATAGGTGATGTTATGTTCTCATAGTATCACATCTAAAGTTACATGTCTCATTGTATGGCATCTAAAGTCACATGTCTTATTGTCAGCATTAATTATAATCACACAGTCAAGATGTGGTCTGATTACTCCACTATATAATTATATACATACATTCCACTATATAACTTTTCCCTTTACAGTTAAAAAACAGTCATTGAGGAAACATGATAAGGCCATGTTCCTCATCAAACTTTTCCCCTAAATTTAGCAACTCTTGATGATTTTGCCTTATCCAATCTCTACTATGATGGTTATAAAAGGCTGACTTTCCAACTCAGTACTCTTTATACTCAGCATTCAGTATATGCAAGAGACCTTCTTTTCTGCCATTGATTTATCAAATTATTATGGGATGTGGGCATGAATTCCTTTTTTAAATGATATATAATCGATTATGTTATTTAATTACTTTGGTATACAAATTGTCCCAGATCTACCCACAAAATCCCCTTAATTGCTGGCTTGTATGTCCTTGTGGACATCTTTTGTTGTGTTTTCTTTTCTTTCAGTACCTTGTTACTTTCTAGCATGACAAGATATTTTGGTCTCATCCTCTCCTGCCCTACCCTGTAATCACTCATTCCTCCACGGGGCCCTGGTTCCTTCAAGTGGGGAATGGTACTGAAGATGATCTGGGAGATACCTGTGCTCACTGTTCTTGAGATGTCTCCCGGTGGTGACTGAGCTAGGGATATGTGCACACCCACACCCACACGTATGTACATAAATGCACACATTTTTGCATATACATGTGTGCATGCGTGTCATTTTATATAACTATAATATCCATATCTATATATAAATTTAAGATATTTTAAAAGAAATTATGAGTTCACATAAATCTATCTAATTTCCAACCATTGTTACAGAGTTCTTTGTTATCTTCCCCATTACATATTTTCATGTAATGAAATTTCATTTACTCATGTGAGCAATCTCATAACAAATTTAAAGTTGATTCAGAATTGCTTCCCCCCTACCACTACAAAAATCTGAACACCAAACCTATGAAAGAGTTAAGTATTTGCTTATAAAATCTACCCTTACAGCCATTTGCTCAGTACTGAGGATAAGCAGTCAAATACTGTGTTCCTAACTTGTAGCTTGATTCATTCTTCCTTTACTGAGATTGAGAAATTCCTCTGAAATATAATTGGGTTCACTTGTTTCAACTGCTTTCATTTTTAGTTTTTTTTTAATCCCTCTCATCCTTACTGATTTAGCTTTACTTTCTGAATGTATAGAACAGCAGCATGCTTCTAAATGTTAAGACAATACAACAAGGTATACTCAGAGGAGGTTACACTCTGCTGTTTCATCTCTGTCCTGTCCAGTTCTCTTCCACCCTTTGAGGCTAACCGACTTTCCCTTATTTCTTACATAAAAACATAGCATATGCTCTTTCGTACTTAAGTGTTTTCACTTCACAATCTCTCCTGGAAATCACTGTATATCAGTTCCTAGAGGCATTTCTCATATTTTTTTCCACCTGCATAGTAATCCAATGTGTATATGTTCCATAATGTGTTCAATAATTCTTATGCTTGGATATTTATGTATTTTCTGGTGTTGGCAATTATAAATATTGCTGCAGTAATTAGCCTTATGTGTATGTATTCTCTTAGAGTTGGAGGTGTATCTTCAGGGTAAATTCTTAAATGTAGGATTGCTAAGTTGAAGATTAAATGCCCAGATATCTAGAAATGAATCTAAAATTATTTTCATCCTTTTATACTTATATATGCACATATAAGTATAAATATGATATCTATATCTATATATATCATATATATATGATTCCCTACACTTTTTGCATTATAACTTTGTGGTTTGTCCTACCAAGAAGTGGCATTTCTTTCTCCATCCTTTGTATTTAGGTTCACCTTTTGACTGGCTTTGGCCAACAGAATGTGGGGGATGCAGTGGTGTTCCAGTTCCTAGTCTAGGCCTCCAGTGTCCCTGCATGCTTACTCTCACTCTTTTGAAAACCTACCACTGTCATGTGAAAAAGCCTGGTCTCGCCTGATGAGTGACTAGACACATGAGGCCCAGTAGCATCCGTCACCCTTAGCCAACCAGTCATCAAGCAAGTGTGTAAGGCCCTTTTCCATCAGCCAGGCCCCAACCAACCCCATAGCTGCCAGCTGACACACAGCTAGTCCCCTGAGATCAGCTGAGACTGATCCAGATCAGCTACATGACAAGGCATGATCATTACATGAGGCCACTAAGTTCTTGAGTGGTTTGTTACATGGTAAGAGGTAACTGGCATAGTCAAGTCATGGCATCATCTGAGACATAGCCCTTCTAGATATCATAGAGAAAAAGGGTGAACTTGGTCAAATAAAGGTGTTTCTAAGAAAGTTACTGTTGGATTAGATGGAAGGGACTGGCTGGAGATTGCTTATTGTGATGGGGTATTTGCCCCATTGGTCACAGGAGTATGGAGTAGTGGGTCCAAAATTTGGGTCTCCGTTTTGGCTTTGCACTAAGCAGTGATATGCTAAGTAACAGAGTCCTGAACTGCTATGTTCTCATATGTGAAACGGGGACATGGACTGAATCCTCAAAGTCCCTATCCACCCTGACTCATGAACTGATGTGTTAATTCCATCAGGTCAAAGTCTGAAGTTTTCCTGAGCTGACCAATGAATCCTGACTTTGGAAGGCAATGGATAGCAGTAAGACGAGGAGTGAGGCAGGGAGAGTTCTCTGAGAAATAAACATCTCCGCTAAAAATAAAAAGCCAAAAACATATGTTGTTGCTGCATCTTTATAGTTAACCAGATAAGATAAAGTCCACAGGGAGCTTCCTACTCACACTCTACAGGTATTTTGAAGATAACAGTTCACAGTAAACATCTCACAATTGTTTCTCTTTGTAAGCATTTCTGTTCGGTTCATGCAGGCCTTTAAGAATAATTTTGCCCAGAGGTAACAACAGGCTTAAGTCAAGGATGGATAATGTTCACCTAACTTGAAGAAGCTCATGCAGTATTTGACAGAACATTAAATTCCAGAGAAAACATCACAAAGAGATTTATTCTGGTTTTGAAAATGTGACTAGCATCACCAGTTAGTACTGTCTGCCAAGAGGCATGCACACACACACACACACACACACACATCCAGGTTCACTAATACTTTCTACTGAGGAGCAGCCAAGGTTACATAGGAAAGCCTGGGAAGTCCAGAGGGTATGGACATGCTTGGCCTGAGGGTGGGAGTGGCCATGGCTCTTGCAGAGTACATTCTGAGTTTCTCTCTCATTGCACATTCTCTTCCTTCCCATGTCCCTTCTAGTCCCATTTCTTGCAGGAAGGAAAATCAGGTGTTTTGGAGAGCAAGCTGAGTATGATCTCAGGAGGTATTTCCTCTCAGGAACGCCACTTGTTAGACATCCTATCAGCTAGCTCTCTGGAGGAAAGGTGGTCACGGGAGGAGCACCCACCAATGTGGGAGAACAGAGCGCCACCTGGGTACCTCTCATTTTGGTGAGAAAGTGATTCCTTTTATTTCAGGAGATATGTTACTTAATTGTATAGTAATTGAAAACTTTAAACAACATTGACCATACTCTTCTTTACCTGACTGGGAAATAGTCTTCAAGGGGTTGGACAATATTTTCCTGAAGTTCTATGAATAATAATAATAATAAAAATTCTCCCATTCTTCTTTGCTTTTCCAACAAAACATTTAAGAGCTGAATATGTTTAGATGGGAATAATTTATGTCATTAGCATTGTGTGCTGGGTGCACAAAGACACCTGATAAAGTTCCTCTGGTGTAACATGAACTGGCTTCATCATCTTAGTCTGAAGGCGCATTCCTGAGGGACCTATGTTCCAGCTCAGTGTTGGCCAACTTTTTACATAAAGAGCAAGATGGTAAGTATTTTAGGCCTTTTTAGGACCATAAGGTCTCTGTCACAACTACTCATCTTTGCCATTGTCCTTTGAAAGTAGTCATTAATGAAATATAAATGAATGAAGGTGACTGTATCGCCCTAGAGTTTTCAATAAAACTTTATTTACAAGGACAGATGGAACAAAGAAAAAGAAAAACAGTAAGATATACACACCCATATTTTGTTAATGCCTGTTCTAGCTAATTTCCCACTAAATAATTATGTGTTATTTAATTTCTTTGAATCTGTCTTCTCATATGTCAAGTGCGGACATCGCCAAATTTTTTATCCCGCAGGTTTCCACAGAGACCACGGAAACATTTTCAAAGGCATGAAGTACCATATATATGTAATAGGCTTTCATTACCAGGGAGATGAGCAATACTAACTTGGATCTCATGCAGATTCTTCTAGGACTTTGGCATGCAGAAGCAGCCTCCAAGTTTTAAATAAACACATCCACGAATTGATGGGTCCTGCCCCATCCCCATCAAGGCCTATTTTAGATGAATAACTATCACAGGCCAAGCCTGCATTTGGTATTGAAATCATACACTTTCATTCTTGGGGCTGTGGCAGACGTGTTAGGAAATCATAACAGAAATATATTTCTCATGCTTGGCACGAGGATTTGAATTAGGTAAACAAATCCCAGGATCCCTTCTCCGGGTTTTCATGTCAATGACCCATTTCCTACAATTTTCTCCTTTTCTTTTCAGAGTCTGTCTATGTTGATTTTTCTCAAGATATATGCACGTATGTGTATCTAGATAAATCTCTAGGAATATGTATGAGACATACAGTTTTTCTCCTTCCCTGCACAACGTGGTGAAAGCCCACATGGAGACCCAATGATCCAGCTCATGACAGATTAATTTAAGGGGCAATGAATCAGGAGAGGATAACATAGTCATACATGGACCCCATGTCAGCTTCATTACTTGAGTCCTACCAATTGAAGGAAAAGCAATAAAAAGAATCCCATTTGCTTCTTCTGTCATAAAATCACAGTTCACAACCAGCAATGCGTGTAGCATGAGATTTCCAGAGTCTCTGCAGAAATACACACACATTCTTGTGTTCCCGTCCCGTTAATGGCTGGAGCCTGGCCTTTGCCAGCAACAGCCCGGAACCTGGAGCCCACCCTAGGAAAAATGCATTATCAGAAACTTTGAAACAAGTAGCTGCTAAATAGAGGTTCAATAATAGAGTCAAACTCGGCTATCACCTGCTGCTCTGTTTTGCACTGTAAATGTAGGAATATAGAAACATTTTAAGCAGCTTAGGGGCAGAAATAATGGAAAAGTAGTGATTTTGGTAATTTACATATTTATAGAGGCTGTGGAGATTTTAGTCAGGAAACAATGAAGAAAACAGAGTTGTCAATGATCAAATGCTACCTGCCATGAGGAGTTAAAACCAGTAATTTACAGCTAAGCTCAGTTACACCTTTGAAATTACTGCAAAAAAGAAAAATAAAACACCAAAAATGTGCATTTTGGTTCGGGTTATCAGCTTTAAAGCTCTATAAAATGAATGCATCTGAGCATGTGACATTTCATACAGGTAAAAAATACCATTATGGAGAATAATAGCACAACTGAAAAATGAACTGTGCAAATGGGTGATAAGGTTTCATGTGCTGCTCTCTTGGGAATATCTGAATTTTTATGACAACAAAGGACTTTAGTCAAAGGAATAACTCTCTAATAGTATAATCCAAGGTATCACAGGTAATGGAAAAGATTCCTCCTACTGTATTCCATCCCTGCTAGGTTCTGGCCAATGTCCTCAGTCAGCCTCCAATTGGTCAGTGGACTTCTGCCATTTGTAGAATCCATTCTCCCCATATGACCTACCCCAAAGATAAATTAAAGCCCAGCACAGTGCCTGGGTGAGCACAGAGAGAATCTCAGAGTAGCTGAAGATGAGCACTTTTCTTTCCTACCCTGTCACCCATGGGCAGGGGATCCCTTTACCTTAGAGAGCCATTGCCTAACCTGGATAAAGCACAGAAGTGAAGAGATAATATTATTGAGCACTTACAATGAGACGTTATTCCTCACAATGGCATTATGAGATGGGTATCATGATGTCCATTTTATGGAGAAGGAAAGTTGCCAGAAAGCAACTTACCCATGAAGCCATAGTGGGCAGGTGGTGGTGTTGGTGAACAGTATCCAGGTCCCATTCTCAAGGTCATATTTCTTTTGCTCTATCAATCAGGATATCTCACTTCTACTCTCTGCAGACTGGGGCAGCGAGCTTTAGCAAATGGGTAGGTTATCATAAAATTGGACTATAGCTCTATTTGCTAGATACCAGGATTTGACTTCTCTCTCTCTCTCTCTCTCTCTCTCTCTACCTAACAGTAGGAATTAAAGGATTGTGGGAGGATGAAATAACAGTGACAAAATTAAGAAAGACAGCCTCATAATACAAGCATCTGCTCTTTCCCGGCCATTTGTGTCCAAATCCAGAGAGTTCTCCTGCTCGCTCTTCCTGGGCTCTGCGTTAATTCATTGTACCCTCTCTAGTTGGCACGTTGAGGCATGTCTAAGGAAGTACCTGCAGTAGGTCCTAACGGCCTGACCCATTGGCCAAACAACTAAACCATGATTATATTTTCCCTTTTGTTGCAAGACAGGGGAAGGGGCTGATGGCATCCACATTGAGGAAGAATAAAACACAGAAATGGGGAAAGGTAAAGGTAAAAGGAGAAGAGTGGCGAGATGAGTAGAAGGACTGGAGGTGATCTGGCTTCCGAGGTGCTGTGGGTAGGCTCCCTCACTTCCCTGACATAGACACTGAGGGCAAAGGTTTGGGTGTAGAATGAGCCAAGGACTGAGGGAAGGTGTTGTGGGTGGGCATTGCCCACATTCTGAGCCTCATATCCAGCCAGTTCTCTTCAGCTGGATCTGTGTCTTTCACCTTCAGTTTTCTACCTGGTCATACACATGACAGACTGCAAGCCTGGTTCTCACTGTTCATTTGCTCCCTATCCTAGCAGACCCATCTGAGTAAAAGATGGAAAAACTCTTGGAGAGATCCAAGCAGAACTTTTCAAACCTCGTAATTATAAAACATCCTCTCCCACTTTCTACCTACTCCCTACAAATTCCAGAACCATCTAAAGACATTTTTCAATGGAAAACTTTAAAAGGCTCAGCCTGCAGAAAAGCCACAGGCCCAGAGATACTAAGCGGATTGATTTCAAGATGCTTCAGAATTCCATTTGCTCAAGAGTTGACAAAAACATTGGTTGAACCCTGAATCTGAAATGGGAAACCAGTCCAATGGCAAGAGTGGTGACTGACCCAGACTTTCAGATTGAAAGTGGCTTCCAGACACCTGAAGCATCAGGCCTGTGCTGAATGTATAATGTGGTCAGAAGGAGAGTCTCAACGTAGGCAGAGTGGGAGGCCCTATCAGTTATCCTCTGCATTTCTGTGAAGTCAGTGGCCAGTTTTGAGGTAAGAGAAAGATTAATCAGACAGAAGCAAAGCTCAAACATCAAAAATCTCTTTAAAGACAGAGGGAGGCAACCCCTGTGCTGGTTATCACAAGGAGAGGACTTTGAAAAAACTATTAAGTATAAAGCCACCTAAATCCTCAAAATTCAGCTGACAGCCTAAAGTCTAAACATTTTACAGTTATTTTAGCTGAAGTTAAGGCTATTCTCTGGAAAGGCAAAAGAAATCTGGTGTATTGATGATAGGAGAAAGACTGAAAATGCTACCTTTAGCAAGATTTTCCTGTAAGTTCGCATTATATCATGTTTGATCTATGCCTAAGGTTCAAAGACTTGGTGCAAGAATGTAAGATTATCTTCCACCTGACTGAGAGCCCTGCTTCCTGATATCCTACCCAAACGGACTTACAAATTATCCCACAAAGGCCTTTCCAGCAGCAACCCCTGTATCAGTCCCCTGTAGTCATCGGCTGGGATAGGATGCTCTTTAAGAATGACTCATTGCTCCGGGCACTTGTCAATGGCAGTCACCAGATGAATTTGTTGTTCTGCCCTTGCTCTCTTCTTCCCAGAGTATCTTTAAGAAATGTTCTGCTGGCCAGAGCAAGCATCTGTAGAATCCTAGAGTATAAAAGCTGGAAGGAAGGGAGGCACACAAGAGGCTGCAGAGTCGAACCCTCTCATTTCATCCATGAAGAATGTGAGGCCCAGAGGCAGGTCAGAAAGTAGGTATATCCTCACAAGAGCAAGTAAAAATGCATTTTAAATCATTCTGTCTATGAATAAGCTCTAGGCTCTGCCAGTGAGACCAAAAGGCAGAAAATGAAGTTAAAGACGATCAAAAATGCTAAAAAAGTATCAGCAGAGAAGCAAATTAAACCAAGGTAGAAATTTTCTAGAAATCCTTTTCCCTTTCTTCTTCATTAAAAGCGTTTCAAATATCAGGCAATTTAGTTAGTATTGGATGCTGTATGAGTATTTGCCCAAGAAATACTTGAGGACAGAAATTGTCATCTGTCTATGGCCAAACTAATTTAAGCTTATTTTCACACATTCAGAAAACATTTCCTGTGATCTCATTGGATGGCAGGCTCTGGAATGTAAAATGAGGAAAAGCCATATATTGCCCTCAACTTGTTCATCTGTGGGTTTCATAGAATTGGAGCTTTGCAAAAGAACTCGAGCAACTCTGAATCCCTTTGGCCTAATGAAAGGATGAAAAGTTCACTATGTGCTCAGCCCTGGTGAAAACTTACAAAAGAATTATCTTACAGGCCCATATATTTTTGGAATTCATCTATAAGCTGATATTTACCCTTTTTTAAGATCAGTTAATTTCCTGGTATGCTTGAATATATTTCATTCACATGAAAATTAGAAGACCTGTGTTTGTTGTTTTGTTTTGTTTTTCCTTGTTTCCATAATTTAAAAAAAATTTAAATCTAATTAACTAACATATAGTGTATTATTAGTTTCAGGGGTAGAATTTAGTGATTCATCAGTTGCATGTAACACCCAGTGCTCATTACATCAAGTGCCCTCTTTAATGCCCATCATCTAGTTATCCCATCCCCCATCCATCTCCCCTCAAGCAACCCTTAGTTTGTTTACTAGAGTCAAGAGTCTCTTATGGTTGAAGACCTGTGGTTTTAAATAAGCATAAGCTCTCATTTTCAACTTCACTATTTTATATATAACCAGTAAGTTTTTTTTAAGATTATTTATTATTTAAGAGAGAGAGAAAGAGAGAGAGAGAGAGAGAGAACACCAGTGGGAAGAAGGGGAGAGGAGGGAAAGGGAGAAGCAGTCTCCTGCTGAGCAGGGAGCTCTCAGCAGCCCCTGGGCTTGATTCCAGGACCCTGGTATCATGGACCCAAGCCAAAGAGAGGTGCA
Organism: Enhydra lutris kenyoni; assembly: GCF_002288905.1. Lineage (NCBI taxonomy): Eukaryota > Metazoa > Chordata > Mammalia > Carnivora > Mustelidae > Enhydra > Enhydra lutris. Next base: position 40,530,247 of record NW_019154101.1, on the reverse strand, counting down.
TAATGAACAGAGCCACCCAGGTGCCTCTGTAACCAATAACTTCTACACTAAAACACACACAGTGATTATCATTGGATGGTGACTGTAGGGGCAATTTTGTTTTCTAATTTTTGTTTACCTGTATTTTCTAAACTTTCTAAAATGAACATATTTTTGTTCAAAATATAATAAACTCTATATTAAAGGCATTGTGTTACTTTTGAGTTATGTGCTAATGGAGAAAATATATGTGTATGTGTGTGTGTGTGAGAGAGAGAGAGAAAGAGAGTTAGAAAGAGAGAGAGAGAAAGAAAGATTGGCCAAAAGAAGAGAACTTCTTCAAACTCAGAGTATCTGATATGAGAAAAAGATGGTACTCGGAAGCAGGAAAAGCTACTCAGAACCCTGAGCTCCAAAGCTTAGAGGACTTGCAAGGTGCTAGTGAGAAAGGAAGATCAGTCCAGGCAACCAGGTATGAGGTGAGTCATAGACATTTGTAGTAAAGGAATCTGACTTGGGAAAGACAAATCAAGAGTATAAATGTATTAGTTAGGGTAGACAAACTGCTATAACAAATAGACCCAAAGAGTGATAGCTCAAATACAACAGAATGTTTTTCCTTCCTCCTAACAGTTCAATGAGAGCATCTCAGGATGACAGAGGCTCTGTTCCCCTGAGTTTCTCAGAGATCCAGGCAGGTCATTAGCTTGCTTCAACATGTAGCCTCCAACATGTCACCAGTAGCTGCTTTTCCAGCAAAGGAAGTGGGAAGAACATGGAGGGGCACCTCTAGGAGATTTTCTAGGCCAGGCTTGTAGGACATCATTTCCATACCCAGTCCCAATGGGGAAACTAGCCCTACAGTTACAATTATAGTTGGTCAGCCATATAACCAGCTACTATTGGAGAAGAGAGGGCCCAATATTGGAGGGCCCAATATGGTGAATAGGTAGCAGTTACTGCCACAAAAAGAAATGAACCACAGGAATGAGACAGCTAGTAGAAGTCAGTTAAGAGCCTTCTCCTGGGAGCACAGTGCTAACATGCAGCGTGGAGAGTATATGGCAGTATTTCAAACAATGTACTCCTTAGACAAAGAAACCTGGAAAAACTCCATTCTGTAGCACCATCTTGAAAATTCATAATGCCTATTAGTACATACAGTGATCTTAGAAAAAAAACAAATTGATATTTATAGAAATAACTTCCTAAGCTTTCCAGCATTTTCCACACATATATGACAGTCAGTCAAGTTCTATTTGTGGGTCAATCCACTATCTTGAAATGACTAGTGTTCGGAAATGCTGTTGGCTGTGCAGTTTCTGAGTCTATCCTGGGTACAGTGCATATTTAGCAAAGACGTGCATTTCCTTAGTCCTCGGTGGTATAGCCAGATCTACTTAGTGTGTTAGCAATTGACTAGGAGGCATTTTTATTTTGTTCTATCAAACCATAAAGAATAACCTTGAAGTAATCAATCAGATCAACTTTTTATGTCTTCTTTCCCCATCCATATAATGAGGGCCATGATATTGACCTATCTTGTAATGCATTTTACAAAATCAACATAAAGGTTTATATTAATGTTATTAATCAAATTAGCAATGAAATGACTAATAAGTAATTAGCTATGGAACAGCAACTCCACTATAATTGTGTGTGCAAAGATTTGCTACCTCTCTTGAACGCCTGACCTCATGGAGGACATAATTAACACTACTTCTTATCTTTTGATATTATGGATGGCAAATAAGGTCTGGCTTTAAAAAATCATTTCTGGCAAATGAATCTTTAGAAGGCTTATAAAAACTGATGTCTCACAATTTAGCAAAAAGTATTTATTAGGCTACTTTTTAAAAACTAGGTTTATGGAGAGTCTAAAAAGGAATTTTGTACTATTTATGACATCCCCAAACATACAATTATGCATGTAATTATGACAAAAAGTCAGGATGTGATAAGAGGGCTGCAGAAAATTTCCTATAAGAGCATACAGGGAGAAGATCAGAAGTTTCAAGAAAAAGATAGTATTTAAGCTGCCCTTTGAAGAACAGTTAGAAATTCAGTGAGTGAGATAGAGGTGGTGAATAAGAAATGCAAGATCACAGGATAGTTCTCACAAGAAGAAAATTAAATCTTTATTAGCACTAACCATAAGTGACTGCTACAAAGAAACATCCAACTCTTTAGATTGGTTTTCCATAAGTGTTTGCAGATCATTTGTTTGGTGACAGGTTAATGTGGGTTCTGAGAAAAACAAGGCTCCCATGGTCAAAAAATAAGCTAGAGAAATATTAGGTTAACTGAGGTTAAACCTGTTTCATTACCATGTGTTACTCAGAGCACAAGGATATGCAAATGGGCTCTGTGGCACTCAAAGAGGAAGAAGCAAAACAAAGAATTTTCCAAATGGAAAATTAAGGCCCAAACTTTCTAAGTGAACGTTCATTCACATCATACCTTGGGACAGTTTAAACCTTAGCTGGATTTGTAATGTTGTTTTCATATTTGAGTATTTTAAATGCAACAAATTTCACAGGAATATAGCTCTAATAAGTGTTTGGGGCCATCTCTCAGAGATGCTTGAGGTCATTCTGACCAAAAACGATTGATTTTCCTCTGGATGCTACACTATCCAAGGCTTAAATTGGAGAGTGACCATTATGAAAGCCATGTAATACCAGAAAATATTCATGTCACAAGAGGAGTCTATTGATCTTTGAACTAGAAACAATATCCTGAGCCAGTGAAGAAAGAGCCAGGAACATTTTGGTTATATAAAATATCAAATACCATGTAGGGGCCAAGAGATTTAGAGTCTTTGCAAACGGAGAAGTGGGTCTGCCTGATGGGAGCTGAAGAAGTGGTCAGGGATATCAGTAAGGGGTTCCTAAGGACACATAACAGAATCAACATGAATAAATAAATACAAAGACTGTTTATTCATATTCTACCTATAAAAGGCACAGCATGAAGTCTTAGCAATGCCTCCTAGTGCTACCTATAAAACACATGTTAAATAAATGAACAAACATAACAAGGCTTCCCTTACTGTGGTTGAGTTTCTGATTCTTTCCTACTCTTCCTGACATAGGTATCAATCCTCATACTGTAAGTCCCAGGGACAAGGCAGATCTCTCCCTACCCAGAGTGTAATAGAAACTGTCACATCAGAATATAAAAAATGACCTACATGGAATTTTTTGAATATAGCATGGAAAAACCACTTTAGAAAGAACACACAGTCCCTTAACACATTACAATGAATGAAAGCAGAATGAACACAAGCAAAGGAGAAGACAACCTAAGTTATTATGTAGCCACATCAAGTAGTCATTTTTGTGTTCTTCGAGGGTGACTCTCTGATGAACTCTCTTATTTCTACAAAAATTTCCACTTACTCATAATTAAGAGAAATGTACTTTGAATAATTTATGGTCCGAAATAACTATCATACTTCTCTATGAACACACAGTTATCTGAAGATGGACAGACCATAAACTGGCTGACATTTACTGAAGAAGTATTATTGGCAAGGCACATAAACCTGTTTAATCTTCACAACATCCCTATAAAGCTGGAACCATCATCGCATTTAATACATGTAGAAACTGAGGCACAGAGATGGTAAGTGACTTGTTTAGAGGGATGGGGTTAATAGCTGGTGAAGCTATGATTTAAATTCCAATCATCTGCCTCCAGATCCTACATCCTTAAACTATAAAAGCTATTTCTTCTATATGTATATGAATACGATTCCTTCAGAGAAATTAGATTCTGAGCATTTAGACGCTACCCAGGTGTTTAAATAAATTTAGTTATGTTTATGAGAAAATCCTGTTTTATCTTTTATAATAGAGATAACTAGATTAGGCAAAACATTCATAATAACTTCCCAAGGGACAGACTAATAATTTTTTCCCTTTGAAAATAATGAAAACATGACATATGGCATTTACATCGAATCTGGGGAGTCATCTGGCCTCCTTCCTTCCTTAGATCTGCCAGCAATAGGTCTGTTTGCAGTGTTTGAGTAGGCGAGCTGCCTACATTCAAAATGGCATAGATAACTGGCACAATTAGTGAGAAATTGAGAGGGTTTCTGTTTTTCGAGAATTATCGAGGTAACTACTGCAATTCTTCATTTCCCTTTGGCAGATGACCTGCTGGCCAAGCACCCATTAGCTTCCTTTCTCATATCTCACCTGCTTCAACATCATGGTCCAGGGCAATGCTATTCATTACGACAACTCGTTTTACTACCACAGCACTGCTCATTATGAATGACCTGTGTGTACACTTTTACATCTCCAGCAAAATGACAAAAGACAAAATAGCAGAACTGGCTCATTTCCCAGTGAGCTCTTGCAAATTCCTTGCATGTTTCAGAGAACGTATCATGGCTGATAAACCTTTATCAAGTTAACATCAGGGAAATAAACATAATCACAGTTTCATGTGAGCCATTTTGGTATATATAAGCATGTGTCACCAGCCTTCCTTCTCCTTTGATCCACCCTGTTGGGGCCGGACAGGTGGTGTCCACCCTCTCTCTGGGTTCTCACTATGGCTGTTATCATCCTTCCATAGTACACAACTGTGCTGGCTCAAAACCGACAATGCATTCTTGTCGGTGGAGCTGCTCTGGACTATGGAGTGGAACTCAGTCTTCAAAACCTAATGGGAAGTCAGTTTGCCCCAAGAGATGAAGTCCAACAAAATGATCAAATAGATGCACGTTTGCTTCTGATATTACCTGTCTTCCTTCTCCCTCTGGACCCCTTCCCTGACCTGCCTCCCAGGAGCTGAGCACAACAGACTCTTCTGATGCATCAAAACCTTCCCCCAGGGGCGCCTGGGTGGCTCAGTGGGTTAGGGCCTCTGCCTTCGGCTCAGGTCATGATCTCGGAGTCCTGGGATCGAGCCCTGCATCGGGCTCTCTGCTCAGCAGGGAGCCTGCTTCCTCCTCTCTCTCTGCCTGCCTCTCTGCCTACTTGTAATCTCTGTCTGTCAAATAAATAAATAAAATCGTTAAAAAAAAAAAAAAACCTTCCCCCAGGGAGGGGCCCAAATGAATAGCTTTACAACTTAATGTGAATATGTACTTTCTACATAGTGTATAAGCTCTTCTACCTAATGACGGAATACAAGCCTTTAGTTTTTATAAATCAATGTCAGCTATCAGGGAGTAAATAGAAAAAGTTTTTGAAAGCGGCAATGTTCTCAGGGGTCAAAACTCAAATGCCTACAGATGCCAGTCTGGTATGTAAATGAGTAAAGTGGGTTGGGGTAAGACAAGAGGGAGTGAGGCCTGGGGCAATTTGGAGAACTCACAATTTCTTCAAACACATTGCCCTTGCTGTCACAGAAGAATGCAATCCTAGCCTTGTTAGATATTCTACTTTGTTTCAATAGAAATGGACAATATGTCCTTTTATGTGACTTTTTCTAATTATTACATGTTGCCAATCAGTTGAAAATCTAAAAGTCCTCTGTAGACCTAACCAAAATACAGTGTGGGCCAGAGCTATTCCAAGAGCATGCAGCTTGACACATCTACCTTGGACATTTGGTCTTTAGCTCTAAATCCCATAACCCCTGCATATTTAAATTGTGTATGGTGGTAGCTCCAAATCTGACCTAGTGCAAGAGCTGGGAATTAACATCTTTCATGAGGAGAATCCTTTATGGTTTTCGAGGCCCTATTAACACAAACGATATTATTTGATTTTCAAAATCATCAATCTGTATAATCCTATTACTGGTTATATGATAAGATATTATTATATCCTTGACTATGATGAAATATATGTCTCTATGTGTATACCACATTACATATGTACATGATATTGTATAATTGTCTGCTTTGAGAAGGTGTGATGACAGCAAAGTTCTCTATAAATTCTTAAAGGTAAACTGCGCAATTTATACACAACACATAAGACCAGACCATGCAAAAGGGGAGCTCGGAGATAAACCATTTCTTAGATCACAAATTTAAAGAGCAAAAAGTTTGTTATAATCTAAAAGACAGCATAAAAATACTTAACCTACTAAGATTCTGATCTCTTGGTAGTGGGGTTATTGGTGAGTTTAGTGAAAAAGTGTCTTATGACAGAGAGGAAGTATCCAGCCAGAGAGAGGACACTGTGGCTCAAACATACAACCCAGCTGGTCCTGTCCTAGGGGTAGATAAATAAGCTATTCAGATAATAAATTCTAGGGGTAAATAAATTATTATTAGAAAAAGAACCCACTGGTTTACCAGAGCCCAGAGTCTCCTTTTGTAATGATTCAGTGTTCACTGAGTAGCTTTCCGATAATTTGGCATTTATCTAGATTTTTAAAAAGAGAGTAGATGCACTCGACAAACACCCCAAGCCCAAATAATCCAATTAAAAAAAATGGGCAGAAGAGACAAACAGACATTTCACCAAAGAAGAGAGACAGAAGACACATGAAAAGATATTCAACATCACTCATCATCATGGAAATGCAAAGCACAACTACAAGGAGCTATCACCTCACACCTGTCAGAATGCCTAAAATCAAAAACACAAGAAACAACAAGTGTTGGCAAGGATGTGGAGAAAACAGAACCTTCGCACACTTTTGGGAATGCAAACTAGAGCAGCCTCTCTGGAAAACAATGTGGAGGTTTTCAAAAAATTAAAAATAGAACTACCATGTGATCCAGTAACTCCACTACTGGGTATTGACCCAAAGAATATGAAAACACTAATTTGAAAATATATATGCATTCCCTATATTTATGGTAGCATCATTTATAATAGCCAAATTATACAAGCAGCCCAAGTGTCCATCAATAATGAAGAGGTGGTATATATATATATATATATATATATATATATATATATATATATACATACACACAATGGTGTATTGCTCAGCCATCAAAAAGAATGAAATCTAGCCGTCTGCAGTAATATGAATGGCTCTAGAGGGTATTATGCTAAATGAAATAAATGAGTCAGAGAAGACAAATACCATATGATTTCACTCATATGTGGAATTTAAGAAACAAAGCAAACAAAGACAAAAAGAGACAAACCAAAACACAGATTGTTAACTACAGAGGACAGACAAACTGATGGTTATGTGGTCGAGGGTGGGGTGGGTAAACAGATGCAGAGGATTAAGAGTTATACTTATCATGATAAGTACTGTATAGAAGAGTAACATAATATATAATGCATATATACTGGAATTACACTGGAATTAAAAAAATTTTTTCTTTTTTTTTTTTTTTGGAATTAAAATTTTTAAAAAATCACACACAGACACAAAAGAGAGTGGAAGCGCCGGATGGAAGAAGTGGGTGTTCAGGCCCCTTGGCTGTTGCATTTCTTGCTATAAATTTATAAATTGCCAACCAGGCATGTAAGACAAAGTCCCAAGAGCATGCTTACAGTGAGTCTCCAAGCGAGTGGTCAGCTCTCAGAGTAACGACCAAAATCATGATTCAGAGCCTGATAAACCAAGGACCAGGCCCCTGGCTGTAATAATACACTCATCAAAGTCAATGTCATCTTCTGAAGGATCCCGACAGCCCACTGCCTGCCATCTTGCACACTTCTCACCTTGCCACTTCATAGTCCAAATTCCCATTTGCTAGAGAAGAAGCTAAGGTCCAGGAGATTAGGGGGTTTGCCTGACTCATGAGCCAGTCTCTCTCCGCAGGCCGGCCTTCCTCTCACTGCAATAGAAGTGGGTGGTTCCAGGTGGGCCCAGAAACGATACGGGGACCTAAGGCTGGTAATCTGGTTTGAGCATCATCAACTGTGCCACTGAGGACCCATTTCAATGCCTAGTCAGGCAGAAAGGCAGAACCCAAGCAGGTTATCCTTCTCCTTCCCTCATTTGAGTCTAAACCCCATGGTGAAACTTTCTTAACCAAGCTGGAGCAATGAAGACTTTTGAGAGCAGCGTTACTGAGATATAATTTATTTACCATAAAATTCATCCATTTAAAATGCATGATTCAGTCATTTTTAGTATGATTACACAGTGCAATTTAATCTAATATCATAATCTCATTTTAGAGCTATTTTCCCACCTCAGAAAGACAACTCATGCCCATTAGCAGTCATTCCCTGCTGCAACCTGGTGTAGGCATCCACTAATCCACTTTGCGTCTCTTAGAGATTTGTCCGTTCTGGCTACTCCACACAACTGGCGTCAGACCATGTGGTTTCTTGCGCATCGCATTCCTGAGCTTCATCTGTGTTGGACTGTGGTTCAGTATTTCATGACTGGTATGATGAAGCCTTGGAGAAGAATTGTTGCGGCCAAAACCCCAAGTGCAAACAGGTTTTTTTGTTTTGTTTTGTTTTTAGTATTCCAGTGACTTTTGTTTATTTTTTTATTTTAATTTTATTTTTTTAGAACCCATAGATTTTTTTTCTTCTTAAACTTCTTTTTTCTTGTTATTACATTTTTTTATTGTTATGTTAGTCACTATACAGTACTTCATTAGTTTTTCATGCAGTGTTCCATGTTTCATTGTTTGTGTATAACACCCAGTGCTCCTTACAATACATGCCCCTCCTTAATACCCACCTAGGCTCACCCATCCCCCTAATCCCCTTCCTTCTGAAATCCTCAGTTTGTTTCCTGGAGTCCATAGTCTCTCATGGTGCATCTCCTCCCTCTGATATCCCCCCCCTTCATTGTCCTCTTCCTTCTCCCAATGTCTTCCATGCTATTCTTTATGTTCCACATATAAGTGAAACCATATGATAATTGTCTTTCTCTGCTTGATTTATTTTTTTAAGGATTTATTTATTGAGAGAGGGAGAGAGAGCATGAGTGGGAGGGGCAGAGGGAGAAAGAATCTCAAGCAGACTCCATTCTGAGCACAGAGCTGGCATTGGGGCTCGATCTCACAACTGTAAGATCATGACCTGAGCCAAAACCAAGAGTCAGACACTTAACCAACGGAGCTGCCCAGGCACCCCTGGGCTCATTTTTTTGATTTATTTATTTTGAGAGAGTGGGTAAGCGAGAGAACGCACAAGCGGGAGGGGCAGAAAGAGAAAGAGAGAGAATCTCAAGCAAACTCCAGGCTGAGCGCGGGACCCTGGGCTCTATCTCTTGTCTCAGAGATCATGACCCGAACTAAAATCAAAAGCCAGAGGCTCAACCGACTGCAACACCCAGGTGCCTCACTGGGTTCATTTTTGCATGTCTCTTCTCTGCACCCATCTTTCCCCACCTGCCAGCACAGGCAGCTTGCTGTCCTTCGGAGGCTCCGGCTAACCTTGCACTTTCCTGGGCATGAGCCTCTCCTGCCTCCTGGGCTCGGAGCCAGTCCCCATTTTCAGCACCTCCCTTCAAGTCCACAGGTGGAATGAACTGCCCGTCTCTGAGCTCCTGCCAGCCCCGGCTCAGAGTCTAGCCCATCTCTCTGTGCATCCCAGATATTACTCTAAGTGAGGGCAGGGACCAGGCCTCAGTCATCCTCTCCCCCATCCACCCCACTGGCCACACGCTTTACTCAAGGGAAGTGTTATAAATCAAATCGAATCCGAGGACACCACCACAAATGTGACCTATTTGGAAGTTTCATAAAGTAACAGGAAAATAACAAAGTTCCGCAAAGGAGATGCACAGTCTACCTAGAAAACACTTTAATTGCAGATAGGTTCTACAAAACTTGAATAAAACATTTTAAGATAGATTAGGTTTGCTGAAATTCTACCATGTGTAACGCACTCCCTTCTAGCCTTCACTGACCAAATATTAGTGCAAGACACCAGCTGTCTCTCTAAATCTCCCAGACTTTAGCATCCTATTCTCCAAAATGCCCTCTGAAGTCAGTATTTCCAGTTCAGATTTCCTGGGACTGGCGTGGCTGATTTGATATGGTGTGTCTGCCCTCTTGGAAAGGCCTTATTCCAGGTAAAATATGACTGCTGTGGGGTCTTCACAGGCAATCTGATTTTCCAGTGTGGCCAAGGTCAAAACAGTCGGCATGTGTCTTCGATCTTCTATCTCCTATCTTGATGCGCCATATGCGCTTATGATGATTTGGGGGTGTATGAGTGGCAGCAAAGCCAAGGCAGGGTAATGGAATCAAACTTGTCATCACTCTCATTTGCTCGGCTTCCCAGTCTCTGAATAATGGACCAAGAAGGGAGCAGCGGATGCCACCTGCACTGCTCTGTCTTAGGCTCGCCACTTTGCCTTGGAACGTCTCCCTCACACTGACTTCCTCTGGAAAATGTGTCAGCCCCTGATTCTGCTTTCATTTTCATTCTCATATTTCACTCCAGGAGCTTGCTACGTGGCTAGACCCGACAAGAATAAATTTATATGGATGCAAGCTACAGAAAGCCTTGAATATATTCCCGTTAAAGGTCCATGGGGGCAACAAAGAAATCATCCCTAACTCATTTTTGAGCACTGTAACAAGGGCATTTTCCAGGGGAGAAAAATCATGCTTTATTGTTGCACTTGTAATGTTCACAGCTGTTAAGGACTTTGCCACCTCTAATGACAATACATTATGGGGAGCATTTCAGCGTCTGCAAAGAAAGGTAGAGCTGGTTGCTGAGGGCTGGCCTCAGCTCCTCCCAGCAGCTGCACTTTTCACCAAACAAAATCAATTACTATGTACCTTCATGCTGGAGGTAGGCTATTGGTTTTTAACTAATTAAGTTCTGCAGTGATTTCTCCCGCAAAATAATTTTTATTAATGAGAGGGGAGATGAGAAAACTGCACTTTGCCTTGAGCAGCTTGTGATATGCTAATATCTCCTATTGCTGAAATGCTAATGAATCAAAATATAATCATCATCTAGACAGAAGTGAGCACAGAGTTTGGAATCAGGAGACACAAATGGGAGTCATTTCTCTGCCACTTCCTGGCCAGCTGGGTTGGAACCCCGTCTCAGTTACTCCATTTGTAAAATGGGCTTCTCTTGGGGCTCCCATGAGATACAACAAAGCACAGGGCACAAATTATTCAATGTAAATATTAAACTATGTGCAAAAACTCACATGCATATGGATGTCCTCAGAGAGAAAAGGGATCTGTTTCCATGGTCTTTCATTTGGGATCTCTTAAAGGATTGCATTAGAAGCAGTATAAATACTGCTTTGCAAAACATCTCCCCTCAATAGATCTTGCAGACACACAAATGGCATCTTGGAACAATAGGATTAGGAAAAGATTGATTTGTTAGGAACAGGGAAGACTTGGAAGTTATTTATCTAGGTGACCAATATTAAAAACACGGTGCTAGAAATCTTTGAAAGTGGGTAAGAACCCACCATGTGGTGATGAGTTATATAAAGAAGAGTCATGTGATGGAATAATACACAGCCTTTGAAAATGGAAAAATATTCATGGCACCTGCACTAAGAAAAGTGAGATTCTTCACCAAAAATGTATGCGCGTGTTTTTATATAGATATGGATAGGTCAGCTTATGTCCAGAGTAAAGATAGGATGTAGTTGTTAGGGACTGAATGCTTGTGTCCCCCACCTCCCCAAGAGTTCTTATGTTGAAAGCCTTCCCTTCCCCCGATGGAACAGTATTGGAAGGTAGGGTCTTAGGGAGGTAAGCGGGGTTTGAGGTCATGAAGGTGGAGCTCCATAAATGGGATTAGAACCCTTAGAGTCACAGAGTGCTTGCTTCCCCTCTCTGCTTTTCACCGTGTGAGGAGACAGAGGGATTGGCAGTCTGCAATCCCGAAGAGGGACTTCATCAGAACCTGACCACACCGGCTCCTTCATCTCAGACTTCCAGCTTCCAGAACTGTGAGCAATATATTTCTGTCACTTATAAGCCACCCTGTCTATGGTCCTTTGCTATAGCAGCTTGAACTAGGTCAGAAATACACTAAAATTACATCTATACAAGTACAAAAATGGGGATGACCTGCTTAAGAGCAGTTCATCTTAAAAAAAATCAATTTTAGAGGACTATACATTTAATATGAACAGCAGTTTAACATGGATGCTAAAAAATTTAATGCACTCAGAATCTGCAGAACAAGAGTATAAATAGAGAACTCATCAAGTAATAGTATCGATATATTCTGGGCTGCTCAGAGCTTATCTGGTAGAAGTGACCACATTTTTTTCTTCTTGGCATTTGTTCAGAGATGGAAGATCAGCAGAGAGATTCCTGCTAAATGTTTTCTACTTAGAGCGCCATTTAATCCTCATGGTTATCTTATGGGTTTCATTTCACATTTCTCAATGATTTTGGTATTCATTTAAATAATACAGCATCTGTGTGCAGTGGTTAAGGGCGTGTAATCTGGTTTCAAATTCTGGATCTATAACTTATTAACGAAATGACTTTGGACAAATGACACAACTCCTCTAAGGCTCAGTTTCCTCCTTTGTAAAATGGGATAATAGAACCACTTACCTCGGAGTGTGGGTGTGAGAATATGTAAAATACTAATTACAATTCTTCACACATACTGAGAACTTTTTTTTTTTTAAGATTTTATTTACTTATTTGACAGGCAGAGATCACAAGTAGGCAGAGAGGCAGGCAGAAAGAGAGGAGGAAGCAGGCTCCCTGCTGAACAGAAAACCCGATGCGGGGCTCGATCCCAGAACCCTGGGACCACGACCTGAGCCAAAGGCAGAGGCTTAACCCACTAAGCCACCCAGGCACCCCCTGAGTACTTTTTAAATGTCAGTTATTACTATTAGTAGTAACTGAAGTGAACTAGAGTTTTTTTGTTTTGTTTTGTTTTGCTTTGGAAGCTGAAAGAGGAATATTATGATTGGGGAAACAGATTAAGAGGAGTTCTTAGAAGGACATAAATTCAATCTGAAGGAATTTAAGAATGAGGGAGCAGATGGTATATGCCTCTAAGGGCGTCCGCTCCAGATCTATCTCTGTGTGGTAGGGCACCATCTTTCCTGTGCTGTCCTTTACTCCAAATTCTCTCATCTTTTCCTTTTTATTAATTGCCAACTGGAGCCATCCGCTAAGGAAGGAGTGTTACTGAGGATTTTGCGAGATGGACAAAAGATGCCATTGGAGGAGGGAACAAAGTCGGGACTGTGAGAGCAAAGAAATTTTGGATGTAATACATGGTTTATAGGGTCCTAATCTGAGTTTCATCAATGCAAACAGAATTCTACCCCAGGAGTTTAGTTCATACTAAATTAAACCCATGAGGGCTTGTTTTATCAACTAAAGTATTAATCAACTGGCAATGTATAATACAAGTACCACAAGGAAATATAGCTAAGAATTCACTACCAATTGGTTAGGAAATACTCTCCTTAGGAAACCCAATTTTTATAGTCATAAATTTGGCTTCTGAAAATGAAGTTGTTGCCATGAAGGCTTTTCTGTCTGTTATGTTTCCTGTTGATGGTCCAGCATCGCCCCCAGGACAATGCCTGATATAGTAACTGCTCAGTAAATTGTTGTTGAGGTGAATAAAAGGATCGAAGAACAAAGGAAGGAAGGAGAAAAGGAAGGAAGAGGGATAGCAAGAGAGTAGAGGTAGGGAGGGAGGATAGCTTCAGGAGCTAGCATCATTAGTCAAGGAGAGCCTGACTCCTCTGTCACTATCCCCCTAAGGCTAGCCATACAACATGATCAGGTTTGCTGGCAGGTACTCGGGCATCCTGAGCACTGAATAGGACTGATGTCCCAGTGGGAAATTCTTATTTAAGCACACACTCCATAGACACCCAGAATTAGAAAGAGGGCTGGAGCCAGGAGAAATGGGACATCAAAGAAACCCAGCTTCCATCCTTTCTTCCTGCGCATCTCTCCCATAAGACTCACACAATGGACTCACGCTTTCTTAGGACACTCCAGATTTTTGTTGTTGTTTTATTTTATTATTCTTTATTATTATTTAAAGATTTATTTATTTATTTTGGCAGGGAGGAGCAAAGGGAGAGAGAGAGTTCCAAGCAGATTCCCCAATGAGCAGGGAGCCTAAAACAGGGCTTGATCCCACAGATCATGACCTGAGCCAAAATCAAGAGTTGGATGCTTACCTGACTGAGACACCCAGGGGCCCCTTGTTGTTTTAATTCAAACCACATCACTGTGGAAAGCACTGAGTACTTCCGACCGATGAGCTTTCATCTTCAGTGTGGGGAGAAAGCTTAAATGAGTTCGGAAATGGATTTCTCATTTTTTTAAAAGAAATTTTCTTACATTAGATTTTACAATATTACCTATCTGTCCTTAACAATCCGCTGAAGACCTGAAAGCCTCTGCTTTCCCTTATCCTCAAATGGAATTACTTCTCACACATTTAATCTCATCATTCAGTCCCAAATCCACATTCCTCAAAGGAATAAAGACTACTAATGAAACCCTTAAAATTCTATTACATTTGTACCTTATGGTGAGCCAAAACAGACCACAAATGTGTCAACCATATGACCTCTGCCGGTTTTAAATCTCCAAACTGCATTTCCCTCCTTCTTTTCATTCTTCTATTTTCTGTGTCTTTCCTTTATTTTGGCATTCAGTTTTCCCCAGTTTTAACTTTATAATTACACCCATAGTATACAGATCATTGAAGAATTCAAGCAATACAGAAATTATATAGGGTATGAAATTGTCTCTTCAAGTGACTCCCCCCATTTCCAGAAGTAAGCATGTTTGACCACTAAATTCATAGGCTTCCAATCTTTTTACATCCTCATAAGAATATATAAGAGTTTGGGATGCCTGGGTGTCTCAGTTAAGTGATTACCTTTGGCTCAGGTCATGATCCCAGGGTCCTGGGATCGAGTCCCACATTGGGATCCCTGCTCAGCAGGGAGCCTGCTTCTCCCTCTTGCTCTGCCTGCTGCTCCCTCTGCTTGTGCACTCTCTGTCAAATAAATAAATAAAATCTTTAAAAAAATAAGAGTATGTAAGGTTATTCTTTAAAACATACCTTACTATGTATTCCTCTGTCGTGTTTTCCACTTAACAATATTTTTTTAGATAGTCATGTCAAATCACACAGGGCTACCACATTCTTTCTAGTGGTCCTATAGTTTTTTATAAAATGGACACAACATGACACATTGTGCTGTTCTCAGCGTGTGGTTATGTAGGTTGCTTCCAATCTTATTTTCAGTGACTCCTTCTTTGAATATATTTATGTACATATGCAAGTAGGTATAAATACAGGGTGGCAGCTAGAGCTAGAACTGTTAAGTCAAAGAGCACGTGCACTTAATCTTTTAATAGAACTCACTTAACTTCCCTCCAAAAGGATCACCCAAATACACACTCCTCTCCACAGTCTTTCTAAGTCTCTGTATCCATGTATCTGCACCACCATGGACATTTATTGATCCTTTTGGAATCGGTTTACTATCAGATAATTTAAAAAAAAATCTCATTTATATTGCCTTGGTGATTAAAAAGATCAAGTATAAGTTTATATGTACTTTAGGCATATATATTTCTTCTTCTATGAATTTGACCATTATTATATTAGACTATTTTTTTCTCGTTGATTTGCATTTTGTATATTTTCAGCATTAATCTTTCTTCTGCCAACAGGTAACATATATTTTTCTTTAGTGCCCGCTATACTTGCTTATGGTATTTTTTTCTGATTCAAAAAATTTTTGAAAGTTAGATTATCGAAGGTAGTCTGTCTGTCCCAGCTCACTGGCTGGAGAGAGTTTCTGGAGAGAAACTCCCTATGCTGCAGAGACGGAAACCCAGGCAGAAGGTGGCAGTTTCCTGAGTTGAGGTGACACACTTCGGAGTCTGCGAGGCCAACATGGCTATAGCTTGAGGGCAGCATATCAGAGAGGAAAGCACCATGGGGAACTCCAGAGATCTGCAGAAGCTTCACCTGGAGAATTCCATTGAGTACTGATGACACATGGGCATGAAGAAGCTCTTTGAGGCTAAGGTAAGAACCAACCCAAAGGTTTAGAGTGAACAATATCAGAAGCCCACACAGTCCAAGAGGTTGTATGTCCTCAACAGCCAGATTAGAAAACTTCATCATTCAGGAGCATTGATTAGGAAATGAAGGAGGGTCTTGCTTCGGTAGCAGAGAAAACTCCTTTGACCCAAAGGGATCAAAGTGTTTCCAAGTAACTTAACTTTGTGGCAGAATAAAGCTCAAGAACATTTATAGGAATTCAAAAATCCAGCAACCAATAGGTAAAATACAAAATATCTGACATCTAATAATAAATTATACAGCATGCAAAGCAACAGGAAAATATAACCCATAATGAGGAGAAAATCAATCCACTAAAACTGATCCAGAAACAACACAGATTTAAGAATTAGTAGACCAGGATAGTGAAGCAGTTATTACAACTGTGTTCCATAAATTTGAGAAACTAAAAGACTGATCATGTTAAGTAGAGGCATGAAAGATATTTAAAAGACCCAAATAAAATTTCCAAAGATGAAATTTAATGTGTGAGGTTAAAACACACTGAATGGGATTAATGCTAGGTTAGATATTGCCAAAGAAAAAAATGGTGAACACAAAAGCACAGCACTGGAAACTGTCCAAAATTAAGCAAATCATGAAAATAACTAGAAAGAAAGAATACAACATCAGTTAACTAAGGATATTCCCAATAATTGAGCACAAGTAGTTAGAGTACACAAAGAGAAGGTGAGGAAACTACCAAAATTTGAAGAAAAAATGGGTAAAACCTTTCCAAGTTTGATGAAAACATTTGTAGCTGTACAGACCACAGATCCAAGAATGTCAACAAATGATAAGCACAAGAAATATGAAGACAACTATACTCCGGCACACACTATCAGGTTACTTAAAAACAGTGATAATAAGGAAATCTTAAGAGCAGCCAGAGAAAAAAGACATTATGTCTAAGGAACAAAGATCAGAATAGCAGTGGACTCTTTAACAGAAACAATTTAAGTTAAAATCTAATGCAGCAACAACCTAAAAAGTATTGCAAGAATACTACCATCAACCCAGAGTTCTTTATTCAGCAAGAATAGCTCAGAGATTAAGGCTCAAGGAAAATGTTTTTAGATATACAAAAGCTGTAATATCACCAACAGAGGCACTACAAAAATTGTTAAATAAAGCCCTTGAAGGAAAACAAAACAAAACAAAACAAAACAAAAAACAGAATGAACCCCTGACCTATGCAGATAAATGAAGATCACTAGAGAAAATCTTTGTGATCTTGGGTCAGACAAAGATTTTCTAAATACAACCCCAAAGCATTACCTGTAAAACCAAAAAAGATAAATTGAACTTTACCAAAATCAGGAATTTCTGAGCCTTGAAAGACCCCTCCCTTTTAGAATAAAGACAACCTACATATAAGACAACATTTGTAAATCACATTTTGGATAAAGGTCTTAATCCAGAATATGTAAAATCTCCCAAAACTTGGCATTAATAAAACCAACAACCCAATATAAGATGGGCAAAAGAATTTGAAAAGAAAATAATATGGATAAAAACTAAGCACCTGAAAAGATGCCCCACGTCATTAGCTATCAGGTTGTGCAAATTCAACTCACAATGGGTTATTGCTAGTTGCACACCAGAAGGACTGACCATACCAAATGCTGGTGAAGGTGTGGAGAATGGGGGTGAAACTCACACACTTCTTGTAGGAATGTAAAATGGTGCAACCATTTAGGAAAAGACTTGGACATTTTCTTAAGTTCAAACATACACAAACAAACTATATGATCCACTTACTCTGCCTCTAGGTATTTACCCAAGGGAAGTGAAAGCATAGGTTTATACAAAGACTTGGACATGAGTGCTTATGTAATGCTATTTGCTATAGCCCCAAACTGGACCCAACCCAGATGACCATCAACGGGTGAAAGATAAACAAATTGCTGCATATTGATATAATGAAATACTGTTCAGCAATAAAAAGGGAATACATTATTAACATATACTGTCTCATGAATGAATCTCAAAGTAAGTATACCAAATAAGAGAAGACAGAGAGTCTGCTCTAGAATCCTTGAAGATGCAGCTGTTCTGTTGTGACAGAAAGCAGATCAACGATCACCTAACTGCTTATGAGCAGATCAGTGATCAGGAGGAAGGAGTGGGGGGAAAGAGAGGGATAACCAAGGGGCCCAGGCAGAATTTTGGGGGTGAGAGTCATGTTTTTAATCTCAATTACTGTGGTGGTATTACTGTGGTAGTATTACTGTGGTATTTCATCTTGATTATTGATTACTGTGGTGGTTTCCCTAGTATCTATGCCTATATAATGTCAGAATTTTCCAAATTGCACGCTCGAAACATGCAGGTCATTGTATCGTCAATAAATGTGTTCTAAATCACGTCATTAAAAAACCGAAACTGGGACTGGCTTAGCTGGGTCTCTGCATGTAGATCTCACTAGCTGTAATCAAGGTGTCAGTCCCGCCACATCCTCATCTGGAGGCTCAGCTGGAGAAGAATCGTCTTCCAAGCTCACCCAAGTTGCTGGCAGAATTCATTTCCTTGTAGCTACAGGGCTCAGAGCTTTAGAATTTTTCTGCTGTCTCTTGGCCAAAGGCTTCCCTCAGCAACTGCTGTTTTCTGTCATGTGACCCTTTTCATAGGCAGTTTACAATGTGGCAGCTTGCTTCTTAAAGGCCAGTAGAAGAAGGAGAAAGAATGAATCTGTTAGCAAGACAGGGTCACATCACATAACATAATCCAGGCGTGACCTCCTATCCCCTTTATCATAAAACATAACATAATTGCAGAGTGATATCCTATCACTTTTGCCATATTCTTATGGTTAGAAGCAAGTCACAGGCCTCACCCACACATATCACACATATTACGGAATGAACACCAGGAGGGGAGGCCATCTTGGAGGCTGAAAGCCACACAGACATTCCTCTCTTCTTAGTAACTTTAATGAAAAATTCTTCAAAAATTTGCTTCTTGTTTTCAATAGATGTCATTTACCAAGTTTTCTCTCTTTTCTGAGTGTGCTTTGAAGTATAGTTTGTTTTCTTTTGGGTTTGTGTGACTCTCTTTCACTTCATTGCTTTGTTCAGAATTTGGTATTGAATTACATCAAATGCAATTTTGGCATCTATGGAGATGAGCATATGGATTTAATTTTTAAAATCTGTTAAAGTGGTGATAGTATTTCCAACCCATTATAATGTAGTGAGTAACCAATGATGGCCCATCACTGTATTCCTGGGAAATATCCTTTTTAATACATTGCTGGGTTTGATTTGCAAGTATTTTATTTAGGATTTTTTTGGCACTAAATTCAGAAATCAGCTCAGACTATTGCTTTCTTTTTACTTTATAATACTTTATTCTGTCACTCTAGACGTAAAGAATGAGTTGGAAAACTTTCTAACATTTTTCTCTTCTTTGAAACCATTTATGTAATATAAGAAGGATATATTCCTTAAACATATAGAAGAATCTTCCCATGAAACCATCTAGGACTTTTTGTTGCCCACAGTGCAACAAAAGCCAAGGATGAAAAGGGGCTCACTGGCCACGCAGGCCTCAATATAGGGGCTCTATGATCACCATGGTCATAGCTCTAAGAAGCTTCCTGGCTACTTGTGTTCATTATTCTTGAGCTTGAAGTATCTCCATAAAATCCAGGCAAAATTCACTCTCACTCCCCTGGCGTTAGTCCTCTTCTGCATGTGATCTGGAGTTGTGTTGTTTTATTTTGTTTTGCTTTTTCACAATCTCCTTTCTCTGTGGCTCTGATCCTGTTTGCTTTTTAAATTTTTTGTGGTTCCTCAGAATTTCTGGTTCCCTCGTGGCACACTTTCTTGTTAACCAGAAGGTTTAATTCCAACAAATTTTATGTCGTTATTTCAAGGAACTTGGGGTAAAAGAGAAAACAAAGTATTTTGCTATAACTGCTATCTTCATCCAGCCTTAGTTTGTTTTATTTTGGGGAGAGAAGGGTTGGGTCAAACTTAGATGATGCAATTTGCTGCGAAGTGAAGGCTTATAAAGTTTTAACTGTATGTTTGAACTTGCTTCAGATTTACCAGGCTTTCTTCGCCCATGCTAGATCGGCTGCTGATTTGTTTTTTAATTAACATATAAGGTATTATTTGCTTCAGGGGTATAGGTCTGTGAATCATCAGTCTTACACAATTCACAGCACTCACCATAGCACATGCTCTCCCCAATGTCCATAACCCAGCCACCCTATCCCTTCCACCCCCTCCTCTCCAGCAACCCTCAGTTTGTTTCTCGAGATTAAGAGTCTCTTATGGTTTGTCTCCCTCTCTGGCTGGCTGCTGATTCTAAGAGACAAAAGCAATTTGGGCAGTGCAAAGGACTTTTAGGAAGAAATATATTGATATTTAGACCTATGGAATTAATTGGAACAGTCTATGATTTTTTTTGGATTGCTAAATATAGTTTTTTTTTATTTTTTTATAAACATATAATATATTTTTATCCCCAGGGGTACAGGTCTGTGAATCGCCAGGTTTACACACTTCACAGCACTCACCATAGCACATACCCTCCCCAGTGTCCATAACCCCACCCCCCCAACCCCCTCCCCCCATCAAACCTCAGTTTGTTTTGTGAGATTGAGTCACTTATGGTTTGTCTCCCTCCCAATCCTATGATTTTTAAAGCTTTTAAAAAAAAGGTCATTCAAAGGTTTCTAAGCTTTAGGGATTGGATCCTGATTTGAAAGGAAGATTAGTAGCAGACTTGTCAAAGATGAAAAGAATTCTTTGCCCATTATCAAATAAAGCTATGGTGAATAAACTTAAGGCTTCCATTCTTTCCCCAAATGACAACCCCCCAATAATGCAAATACTGACAGTTAAAGCACGCAGTCCTATTTAGGTGTTCTCCTTCAATTCAATATTTGGCAGATAACCCTGAATATTATGGAATTAAGTTGAATCAGATCATTAGTGTTTCTATAATTGGCACATCTAATATAAAACAATTTAACTGAGGTAACATGGACCAACCAAAAACCAATCACATTATGAAGGAAGTCAACGTGAGATTGCAAATTTTCTTTTTTTATCTGCTATGCTTTCATTCTGTCTCAAAGTGAATGACTTCATAGCCACAGGCTACATATATCCTTAGCAATTACCTGGGCTTCAGGGAGTTCAGAATTAGTTTAAAATTGTGATAATTGGGTATTATTAATTATGGGCGGTATTATGACTCTGTAGGCTAGTAACTAACTGAAACATCAGAGATTAAAGCACCTGAGGTCCAAAACCTTACATCACAAGCCCTTTCCAAAGATACTGCAACCACAGGCATAGTGGGAAATCCATTTGAGTCTGGCCTTTGCTCTACCTGTTCAGAGTTAGGAGACATCTCACTGGATGTGAAGGGAACATATGACATGTTCACTGGTTTCCACCCTGTGAGAGCCACACCTGTTTCAGTGTGCTGTCCCTCCCTAGAGAATGGTAAGCTATCAGCTCTCTTTGCCAATACTTATCTTGGGCAAGATGCCCATACTCTTCCAGAACCTCAATTCTCCTTGCTGTAAGTCAAGGGAAATACCACCTCTTTATTTCCCAAGATGGCCAATGGGAAGAAAGGACTTGGGGGTGGGGAGGGCCTGTAGAAATAAAATGCTAAATATATAACTGTGCCCAACAGAAGAGCCAAAGAGGGGCAGGGGCAGCCCTGAGACTGAAAACAGAATTGGCTAGTGAAATGCATTTGAACTCTTAAGCAATAACCTTTAATTAATTTAGGGCATTTAATAATGCAGATTTAATAAGATAAACAGGAAAGAAGCCTTATGACTCTGAACTGGGAAGAGACAAATATCCATACCCATATCCACATCCACATTGCAAGGTCTTTGATTATTACATTTTCAGTGACGGAGCAAAGCCTGTACCTTCATCTTTACCCTAGAAACTGATTAATGTCAAAATGCTACACACTTTTTGCTGCCAATAAAAAGGTGGTATTTCTCTGGAAGATTTAATGGTGCAAAGAAGACACTGAATTGGTACCTTTATAATTGTTTGGATTTTCAAATACCCAGTTTTTAAAATAGCTATAGGATCTCAGATATTAAGGGAAAAAGAAAGAGGAATGATTTGTAGAACAGTTTCTGCATAGGGAGAGACTACTATCCTCTGACATGGAAAGCTGTGAGGGAAGAGGAGGTGGTGAGATGTTTTTAGTCAATGATATTTCTGGGCTTCTCATCTGTTTTGTTACTGGGATAAAGTCTTTATGGCCTGAATCTTTAGACCATCATAATATCAAATTACATGAGTCAGATCTGCTCCACTCTACTCCGAGGGGCAGCTCTGAAATAAAACTAGAAATGGCACACTAATCCTTAGCTTTTTATTATAATTTTATTTTATTTTTAAGTAGCACTTACATTATAACAAAATGCCCCTTGTGTCTGCTAGATTCCTGTATAAATGAAGTGGAAATTAGATACACAAGCATGCATACTACATTCAATCACGGAAAACCTTCATTCTTGTGCAAATTAAAATGATCCTCTGCACAGATGCAAAAGAACTCATCCAAGTAAAAACATTTACATGTAATTTACAGAATGTTTTCTCCCTTGGAAGCAATTGCTTCCCCCAGAATCATAAAAACCTACATTTTAAATGTTGACTAATGCTCAAAGACACTGAACCAAGCTAATAAACTGTAGAAACTGAAAGAGATCCAAATGGGAAAATGTAAAATAACCATATATTTTGATCTTTTCAGGAAATGTTTATCTGACAGTAATTTTAGGTACTGTATTAAACAAATTACTTAAATTATAATTACTTATCTTCTAAATTTTATTTTTTAGTAATAGGGCAAAGCATATATATATATATATATATATATATATATATATATATATGTACAAGATCTGTATATTTTAATGTGGATGCTTGCATTCTACAGAAAGTTTTGTTTTAAACATTTTTCTTGGCCCTCACACCGGCAAGTCCACAATGATGGCTTAGCAGACATTAGAGGGTCCGGTTTGCTGAATAAGTGCCATATCAACATAATACGTGGCTTTGGCAGTGTCACCCAACAATAACCACCATCCCAGGAAGGTTGTACTGGGACTCAGAGCACGTCCTGTCACTACTCACTGCTATTTTTCCATTCCCTTGTTTGTTGTTGCAACTACCAAAGTTCCCAATGGGATTCTGTCTACTGGCGGGGACAAATCCCTTCATCTCCCTCTTCCTTCAGGTGTGGTTGTGAGAATAAGCACTATAATGTCTAGCTCCATGTCCAGGAAAGTGTTGAGTAACGAGAGGGATAGATAATAGGAATAATGTTACCCCAAGCTTAAATAAAAGAAAACCACCACAACTGAGAAGACAATTTAGCCCAGGGCTTGTGGCAGCCGAGGCAAAAAGGGAAATAAGATGCACCAAAGAACCCCCATTACTTTATAAAGAGAAGCAGACCCTTTCATCAGAATAAACCCTCTCAGCTGAGCACCCAACTAAGAGAACTCTCCCAGGTGTCCCTAGCCGGGTGCTGACCAGAGTACTGAATGGGGCCTCCCCACCCCAACCCCCCACCCCCACCCCACCAATGGCTATGTGAAATGGAGCAGTATATTCTTCATGAGCTCCTTTCTCATATTGACCCCAGACCAAAGACAAGGGCATATGCTAAATTCATAGCTCTGTGAAGACATTGCTGCAGGAAAGCTGGAGTTACACATTCCAAGTGTGTACCTTTCTAGTGGTCAAACCCTATGAAACGGAGAAATCCCAGGGAGCTGATATTTTGGCAGTTCCCTGGGGCTGCCTCTCCCTGCCAGCATTTGATGAGAGCAGACTTTGTGGAATTGAGATGCAGAGCACAGTCAGCAGCAACTGCGTGTTGTAGGGAAAGAACTCAGGTGGTTTAGGTCTCTGACAAGTGGGAGTCAGGCTGACATTTTGCTATGAAAACAGAGTGCTGGGGCGCTGTATGGAGGCGCACTGTGAGATGACAGATAAGGCATGACTCCGGACTCTGATGCTCCAGGAAGCGGTATCCTGTTCCCCAGGCAGGACGTGACAAGACCACTGAAGAGCATGTGGTGTGAGATATCACTTACCTACCTCTGCCACAGGGAACCCTGCTGTGGGTCTAGAAGAAAGCTTAATTTTGAGTGGAGTGGCATCAACATGAACCTATTGGGATGACTTAGTTGCCAATGTTACCCCTAGATAATGAAAAGTCTTGCCCTGTTGGGTTGCTTCTTATCACTTTCCCTTTGAGTTCCCAGAGTCTATCCCCAAAACAAAGATCTTGGTTTTCCTGTAATTGCTACTGAGCTGTCATTTCTGAAAATAACTAGCCATCAGGCCCTGTTACTTGTTACGGCCGCTCCTGGGTTGTGATCGCAGAATTGCGTCATCCATATGGAAGAGGGCGCTTATCGTCCTACTTGCTATGGCGGTGAGTGTCTGTCTCGGTTCATCTAAAACCTTGTCCAAAGGGAGCATAAATCCAGCCCCGCGCCCAAGGTACTCAGGCCTCCAGATTAACACCCTTGCCAAAGGAAGAAGCCTCCAACAATGAGAAGGATGTGAAGTCAACGGTTATTTTAAAATCGGAAACGTTTCTTCAGAAATCTAAGACAATTGTGCAAGGAATCTGACCGTTTTGATTCTTCCGTTAGAACCGCCTTCGTTAAAAGAACCTGTTTCACTGGTAGCTTGATGGAAAGTACAAAGTAAGATGTCAAGTCTAAGCAGCAAGTCTTATAGCAGATGCTATAAGAAGATAGGCAGCAACCAGGGGAGGAGCCACAGGTTAACCACGCGGGAGCCCAGCGAAGGTAGCGGGCTCCTGAGTGGGATTATCTGAGGCGTTCAGAGAAAGCCTTCAGCCCAAAGCCACATTCTCTACAGATTTTGAAAATCCATTTACAAAGCAATTCTTTTGACTAAGCTTCATCCTCTTTCTGACCTTTTATATTAAAATGCTCAGGGAAGGCCCAGTATATTAAGCCTCTATCAATTGAGTGTGAATGAGTTTATCAGATGTTTTCACCTAGCACAACAGTATAGAAGGGGGTGGGGTAGGTGTGCATGTAAGAGGGAGACAGAGAGACATGTGGAGACAGACAGACACACACACACAGACACACACACACAGAAAGGAAACTGGACTCGCAGGAGGGGAAAAGGTGTATGTATATACATGGAAAGAGGCAAAGGTATTGCAGCTTTACCTCTCTCTGTGACCTGGGATTGGTTACTCGATGTCTCAGAATCTCGGTTCCTTCCAGAGAAGGAAATAAAAAAGTTTCCTCCTTAATCCATGCTTGTTAAAAGATTTTTGTGGGTATTAAATAAAATCACACATGAAGAACACTGGGCCCACAGTAGACTTTCTACAAGCATTCCTTACATGACTCACGTTACCTCATAATTTTGCCGAAGAGCTGCCCTAAGAAGAAGCAGGGAAAGATGGTGGGAAGGGTTGGCTTGATGATCCTGGGGTGAGAAATGGTTGTTTTCCTTCCCATCAATTCCTATGTTGTGCAGAATGAAAGAAACCCCTCCTAGGGACCTGCACCAGGGGTTAGAACAGGCTAATTTATATTTACGTACAGTGTTCCACTGGGAAGTCAATCCAGTTGGTTTCTAGGAGAACATGCTTATTTGTACATTATTATTTATTTTTGTGCCTCAAGACACATGTTTATTGGGGACATAATTCTGTGACAAGGATGGGAACTGTACCAGAAATAGCAAGGTCAATAAGGCCCTTGAAGGGGCAAGAAGGATACAGTGCCCTCCACCCTCACCCACTGCACAAAAATAAACTCACACCTATGGACCAGCAAAGACTGGCAGGGTCGCTACTCAACAGGGCCACTGCCCTCTGCCAGCCCTGGAACCCCATTCTTTGATCCTTACCCCTGTTACTTCTAAGGCACTGTGACTCTCCCCTGGGCTGGGTGGGTACGCATACCATTGTTCTTCAAACATTAGCTGAGAGCTAGCTGGTAAACGGTCTTTCAGGACATGCTTTTAAAGAAACAATTCCCTACTGCTTTTCATGCACTATTCCAAAGCCTCTGCTAATAACTGCATTTCGATCAGATCTCTTAGTACAAATGAACCTCCCATCAAAACTCGAAGGGCAACCCATGATATTATCTTTGCCAATTGAAATTCTCAAGGTGAAATACATATGTGCTATAATTGGCACCTTTGAAACATCTTTTCCCATGGAAAGCTTCCAGAGTTGCTGCCAGCAAATGCAGCCTGGCAGGTCCAGAAAGGTGAGGTCTGAGTATGAATGCTTCATTACCAGCAGGGTTTTACCCAGGCGACAGAGTTTCAGCTATCTGTCAATCATGCCCATCTCTGGTCTCACAGGAATCCAAAGGCACTAAGCTCGAGGCATCAGCCTGTTCAGATAAATGATTACCCTAGCCAAGCCATTTCATAGAAAAGCAAAATTCTGTACCACCATGGCTTGCCTAGAAGTGGTTGTGAATTTCACTTCTTCAGCAAAACACAGAGCAGAGCGATGCATATGGTGTAAGCACTAAACAGTGGTTAATAAGAGTCCCGATTTTAAACAGAGGTAAGAGCTATACATATTCTTTGTTGATCTGCAACTCTTTAAACCATTGCAGGAAAATGCCTTCATCTGATGTCACAGTAAAGATTCAATACCCAAGCCCTTCCTTAAAATAATCTCATTCCAAAAGATTTAGTTTTATGAGCTAAATGTTCAGTTTATGTGTATTTCACCAGTACTGTATGATAATAAGGAAAAAAAAAAGAGCAAAAATTAACTATACTTTGTATTAGGGACAGATAAATAAAAAGATTTATTTTAAGGAATTGACTCATGCTGCTGTAGGAGGTGGCAACTCTGAAGTGTGTAGGGCAGGCTGGCAGGCAGGGAAACTACGGAAGAGTTAATTTTGCAGTCTTGGGTCCTGAAGGCAGTCTGGGGGTTTTTCTTAAGTCCTTCAACTGATGAGATGCGGCCCACTCATATTATGCAGGATAATCTGCTTTTCTCAAAGTCTATTGCTTGGGATGTTAATTACATCTAAAAAATACCTTCATAGCAACCTCTAGACTGGTATTTGACCAAACTGGACACCATAGCCAAGACAAGTTGGTACATAAAATGAATCATTACACTTATTAAAATAAATATGCCAAACCTATTTTGACACTGTATTTCTGTTTTTCCTTAATATAACCACCTGTACCTTCAGGCTCCTGTGCCTGCTAAATTGAAGTTGGTCTCTATGTTGTCAAGTTGAATTAATTAGTTCATTAGGTATACAGTTACAGTAAAACATACAAGGACCATCTATTACACTTGAAATTTTATTACAGGATTTTGGTTTGGTTTTAGTTATTAGGTTTTCATGAATCTTTATTTTTAATTTTTCTTGACAGTTCACAAATAATGATACCATTAAGCTTAGACTATGTGCAAGGCACTGTGTGCTAGCACTTTTACTTGGACTATATTACTTAATCCTTAGAATAACCCTATAAAGTAGAGTTAATTATTCTCCTTATCTTTTAAAGATTTTATTATTTATTTGACAGAGAGGGAGAGAGAGAGAGGTAGCAGTGGGAGAGGGAGAAGCAGGTTTCCCACAGAGCAAGGAGCCCAATGGAGGGCTCAATCCCAGGACCCTGGAATCATGACCTGAGCCAAAGGCAAACGCTTAACCGACTGAGCCACCCAGGCAACCCTTATTATTATCCTTATTAATGAATAAAAACAAATAAACAAAAAAAACAAAACAAAAAACTAACACTTGGAGAAAAAATTACAAAAGAATTGCTCTGGGTCCATGAAGAGATGGGTCTGGATTCAACCAGAGACTGTCTGCCTCCAAAATGCAGACTCTTAACCACTAACCTCCAGTGTCTGCCAAAGCTCTGTTCCAAACTGTGATTGATGGCTAGGTCAGCTGACTTTAATATGATGATCCTTATCATTGTAATCGATCTTTGCAAAATCACTGACAGGGGCAGTGTTTGCTTGAAACAGTTGCTTGATCACTCATAATTGCTTACCGCAAACATTCCATCTTCTAACAGTGGTAGCAGAAATCAATGACAATAAAAACTCTCAAAAAAGTGGTTTAAAGTAGCCTCGCCCCAAATGAAGACATCACTATCCTCCACCAAATCAGAGAGAGAGCTCTTTCTTTAGGACAAACCTGTATTTTTGTGCTCTGACAATGTATCATGAAGTGTAATAGAATTTATTTTCTTTTGTTCCCTTTTCTTTGGTATTGACTCACTCAATACAGAGTAACAGAAAGATGTGTGTCGCATCAGAGGCATGCTTCATCAGCAACTGGGAGCCCTTAGTGAGCTGAGACTCTCAGGAAGTCTATGAAAATGCAGATTCCTGGGTCCCAACCCCAGTGATTCTGATCAGTTGTCTGAGTCAAGGAACCTGCGATTGACAGCACTTCTCATGTAAATATTCACTGGCATATTTCCGGGACCAGTGCCCTAGATGCTAGTGATGAGCTCCTCACTGAAACTCACAATGCTGGAATGAGGGACTCTGAAGAATTTAGGACCTTCTCAGCTTCTCCTATTCTCTCTTCCCAGGACCACTTCAGAGTTTGTGGGGCTCCCTGTTCAAAAGTTACCTAGGATTTTGAGATGGCAACCGCCAAGCATTCAACCAAGTGTGGGGCTCTTCTGAGGGTGAGGCTCGGGGTAACCATATAGGTCAAATGTTGCTGAGGAATGTGGCCCTTGTTTCCCCTTTGTACTGTTGTAAGTTTTCAGAGACCCAGATGACAAGGGAATGAAAGAGGGAAAAGATGAGAACATTGAAAAGAAAAAAAAATTAATATAGTGGCTTCACGCTTCTGGGAAGGCTGAACTTGAATGTGCAGAACAGATGTTTGAGAGTGTAAAGAAGGTCTTCACTCACAGCCAGTAAGTTAAGTGGGGCCACTACTAGGCCAGCGCTCTGATCGGTGCTATTTTCAGTAACTAGAATTTTGCTGGGCTTAGTAAAATCTGGCATTCTCATCACATAACTCATACGTCTCAAATGATGTTATTTGGTTTTGGGGGGAAAAATAGCGTGTGTAACTTAACCAGAATAAACCTGACAAACATGAAATTAGTGGCAAAATTTGAGAAATTCATTTTCTAATCATAAGGGAATTTAAAAATTATCATTTACTATTACTTTAAATAAAGAGGTTTTAAAATTTAACTTCCAAATGCAAATACATCTTTGAAAAGGTAAGTGAATGAACAATAGATGGTTAAGAAAAGAGTAGCAGTGGGGAAAATAGGCCACAATTAAGAAAGCTAATCTCTTACCACGGGGGCATTTTCTCAGAGTGCAGTGACGTGGGCCCTCCCAGAAAACTCTCAACACAGCTTAACATACTAATCCACCCTTTTTCTAAGTCTTGCTCAAATCCCACAGACAGTATGAATCTGTCATTACAAACACGTACAATGATAAAGGATCACTGAAGTTAAAGCAAAACCAAATGCTGAATATTATCAAACTTATTTTTGGGGAAAGTCCAAATATTCATGCTGACCCCCCCCCCCCCCCCCCAATTCTTTCCCAACATCTTCAAAAATGCTGACATTGTGAGCTCTGATTATGAATGCACAGAGCCCCCCTTTGCAACTGAACTTTTTTTTTAACCTGATCACTTGTGTGTCACTCTTTATGGTCCAAATTAAGACATAACGCCTTCCCTTTGCTGCTGTCTTAGCAACAAGCAGCACTGAAAACCCAGCCAAATGCCCAGATCACTCGGCCGGCTGTCTGGATAGCGGGCTTTCCTGAGCAAACACCCTGAGAACGCCATTCCCAACCCATTGACATACTTTTCAGTCCTCGCACAAAAGCTTCAATTTAATGTGGGCTGTAAAGCTAGCCTGAAAATAAATACAAGAAAAGGTCATTTTAGATTGAACACAGCTTTTCAATAATAGGAATTATCTGATGCAACACATGGGCATGTTCCTCTTTTACCCGAGAGAGCTAGAGACATTTTAGATCAATAATGGGATGAAGAAATCTAAGATCTAATATGAAATGGGTAAAGACCTTAAGAGCCAGACATGTAATATTTCGCTAATGACTAAAGTAGGAAGCCATGATTAAGATAAATAGAGCAAATGAGAAGGTAATTTTTCCCACCTAGGAAAAAGCTTCTACTCTTAGTTAGCGTTGTCCAAAGTTTTCGAGCAGTTAAATAAGCATAGTATCGTGTTCACTAATAGCAGACAGGAGCTGAGATAGATTTCTACCCTATAGGTGGTTCATTGTTTTAAAATGCAGTAACTTTTGATGATGTGTTCTCAAGAGGCATACAATAGAAAACAATTCCCTGACTGGCTTCTCTCTTTTCCTATATATGTAAGCCTACACTAATTTCAGGCTTTTGGAATAACATTAGTGACATATTGTAAAATACCTCCTAAGTTTCCAGAAAGTATATAGACCTGAAAAGATTCTGAGTGGAAACTATTGTAGCTAGTTCAATTAATGAAGAAGTAAAGATAAATCTGATTTAAGAAAGTATTGACTTTGTAATTACAAAGAAAGTAAGCTAAATTAAGTAGCTAATCATTATTTTTACTCATGTACCTTAAAATTTCTCTAGTTTGAAAATTAAAACAATTTAAAAAAAATTTTTACTTTTAATGAATAATCCATTATATAAGTAATAAGTGCCATCAGTATTATTGTAATATATACATGGAAAACCTTCCTACTCATATGGATATTTTAAAAGAATTTTATTTCTATGTCTTATATATTATTCCTTACCCTCTTTGTATGAAAGTCATATTATAATTAATATCTGTATCTATCATCTACCAATGATTCTAGACTATTGAAAAATCAACTAACAATATAGTAAATAAAAATAGATATCATATATGTATTTATTCATTCACCTATGCAGCTATAGCCAATTTTAATCATATTTAAGGGTACAATTATTAAAAACAATACTACTAAGGCATAAATTAGTTCATTCTGCCAAACAATTGTTGGATTACTCACTTGTATGCAAGGCACTACATTTGGCCCTCAAGTTTATTAAAGAAAAACATAAAGGAAAAGAAAAAAAATCAACATACTTTCAATTGTCAAGGATCTAGGGGACTTGTTTAGGAAGCAGAATTCCATTTTGAATTCTTTTTTTTTTTTTCCCAATATGGTATCAGGTTGTATTGACCCACCCATTTATTGTCACCATTTAGCCCTCACGATGGTGGCCTGAACACAGTGCCACCAAGCTGAGTGTATGTCAGGGAAAAGGCATTTTTTTCATGCCTGGTCTGTCAGGGACCATGAAGTAAGCAACTCTACCAAGCCAGTCCCCACAAATCCTCCTTCTGTACTGCATTAGGGAAAAGCAGTGCAGAGGAGGGGTACTGGCATGAGTTCAAAGCCAGCTTCTACCTCCCCACCGCAGGTGACCTTGGGCAAGTAACCTAATGCTCTGATGATTTCCTCATCTGTAAAATGAAGATAATGGCTTTCCTTTATTGGGATATTGAGGATCAAAATAGAGTTAAGCCTTGAACAACATGGGTCTGAACGGGTGGGTCCACTTACATGTGAATATTTTTCAATAAATATATTTATTTATTGAAATAAATATTTCAATAAATATTTCAATTTTTTCAATAAATATATTATATTATATTATATTATTATTTATAAATAAATATATTTATTTATTATTTTCAATAAATATATTTATTTATTGAAATAAATATTTCAATAAATATTTCAATTTTTGAGATCTGTTAACAATTTGAAAAAAACTCACAGGTGAACTACGTAGCCTAGAAATATTAATATTTCCAATGCTGTATTATGAGTGACTGTAATATCATATGCCATTAAATTTTATAACAATTCATTCATTAGTATATATGCTAGGCTACTGTGAAGTTCTCATATCAATTATATCAGACTTCCATAAAAAAATCATAATGCTATTTCATTATTGATGTTTAAATCATTATACCTGTAAATAAATATGAATTTCTTTTTCTCATCATTTTCATTTTTGATGTCTAATGTTAGTAATATGTATGACATCTGGTATGTTTTGTATCAAGACAATATTGAGGTAGGTACTGATGAATAGAGAATTCATCACATAAGCAGACAACAAAACTTTCAGTATCCAAAAATGCAATACTGTTAATATATTTTTCTCTTCCTTATTGCTTCCTTAATAACATTTTCTTTTCTCTAATTTACTGTATTGTAAGAAAACAGTATATAATACATATACAAAGTATGTGTTAATTAACTGCTCACGTTATCTGGAAGGCTTTTGGTCAACAGTAGGCTTTAGTTAAGTTTTTTTGGGGGGTAAACTGTTATATGTGGATTTTTTACTCTGTTGTGGGGGGGGTGAGTGCCCCTAACCTTTGCATTGTTCAAGGGTCAACTGTAGTTAATTTAGGTAAAGCACTTACAACAGTGCCTGGTCCATAGTGCATTCCCAATAATTTACTTCTGGTAAAATAAAGTACTTACTGAAAATAGCTCATAATCGTTCTCAGTAGGTAAGACTACTCTTCCTTTCTTTTCTTAATTAGGGGCATTTTATCTCTGTTAGAGTTGAAATAACTTTACTGGGGTGCCTGGTTGACTCAGATGGAAGAGCATGTAACTCTTGATCTCGGGGTAGTGAGTTCAAGCCCCATGTTGGGTGCAGAGACTACTTAAATAAATAAAACTTAAAAAAATTTTAAC
Organism: Enhydra lutris kenyoni; assembly: GCF_002288905.1. NCBI lineage: Eukaryota > Metazoa > Chordata > Mammalia > Carnivora > Mustelidae > Enhydra > Enhydra lutris. The sequence goes on along the minus strand of NW_019154101.1, from coordinate 40,497,578 downwards.
AAGTTAAAATACATACATACATACATACATACATACACATATATATTATTTTTCTGAGGGCTAAATTTCCCTTTCTCTAAGTACTGCTTTTCTAATTATTTTAAGGAAAAACAGTTACAGATCTAATTCATTGCATTAGAGACAACTGGTTGGCTTCATGAAAATAAGTTCAGAGCTTGAAAGGATTACAGTGGGAGAGCAAAGTCTAAGAGAAACTATGACAAATGAACGAGTTTTGAATGCTGTGATCTTTTTCTTGAGAATCCTGGTCCCCGGGTCTTTCCAACAGGACAAAAGGTGGGGCTACAGAGGTGAGGGGCACTCTTCAGCAAAAACCATCCTATTAGAAAAGGCCAGAGGAATAGAAATTTCTCTTTAGAGCAAATTAATTTATGAAAGAGCAAATTAATTTATGAAAACCAAGTCTCCACTGTATCTATGAGAAAGGTGTAGTACTAGGGTCCTAGCACTACAGGTAAGCAGAAAGCTCTTCTTGGTGACCAAGGAACAAACTGCTATCACTGCTCATTTTGTTGTTCTGCTAAACTGAGTGGAAGGAAAAATCAAATTCCTAACTTTTCTCACCTTTTTCTCTCTCTCCTTCCTCCATTTCTTTTGAGCTTCTATTGGCTAATCTTAAAAACAAAACAAAACAAGCCAGTTGCAATCTAGATACTGGTCTTGTCCAGTTTTTTTATTTTTAGTGGGGAAATAAGAGTAGTGTAAAAATGACAAACCTAGACTGTTGCGGTGGCAAATTTGTACCATTTCTTTTACAGTGGCATTCTTAAGCCTAAACGTATTCTTTTTGATAGTACTAATTCTAAAAAGTACTACTTCTAAAGAAACACATAACTCCAAAATACTTATTTTTAGATGACTTTCCCCTGTGAAAGTAAAAACAAAACAACCCCTGCAAACACAAATGTAGTGATTCAGTCAAAAAACAGACTTCAAATTAAATTATCTTAACTGAACACCGTCAAAATATTTAGATTAGGTTTGTATTAATTGTAACTTGATCTAGGGAAAACACAACCTAGTGTGTACAGCACCACATAGTTTTTTTTCCTAATAAAACAAGTAATTATAGCAGAACAACAGAGTTACATATTCCCTTTATAAAGCACACACTGTCTGCCATGAAATCATGCATGCAAATATTTCCACTGCCACTCCATTCCCAAATGTCTCTGGCTCATAAAAGTGGAATTCGTCCTACAAAGGAGGACCCACTGGCAAGATGGTGGGGAAAATTGGTGTCTAAGGCTGAATGAGCTTCTTCCTTCAAAACTGCCTTTATTTCTCCCACTCTTCCTGCCTCTCCATCTCTGGTCTGCCTACCCCACTGATTCCCTCTTCTTCTTCCCCACCACCCATTTCACCAGTCTCTTCTGTTCTCCTCTCTTCTCACTTCTGCATGCCTTGATATGTGTTCTCTGGTCACTGTTTCTAATCTGAACTGCAGATTGCATTTTTTCATTCAAATTGACAAATATTTAAGGGACACACCTCTGGTGTCAGGAAATCAACATGAATAAGGTACTGACCCTGTCATCAATAACCCTAGAATTTGCAAAAGGGAAAATTGTAAATGATGATGATGATAGCATCACAGTAATAGCAAATATATATAGAGATAGATAGATAGATAGATAGATAGATAGATAGATAGATGAAAATAAGGGAAGTTCCTCTCAGAATACCAAGCTGGTGCTTGCCAGGTGAGTAGGATTCTTCTGGCATTTATAATGGGCACCTAGTTTGTGCTTCCAGGCACTGGGATCACCACATGCTTTGGAGTCTTTGTACATGTTACCTCGCTAACTCTACCATGGTTGGGAATGTAGCTTGTTGTCCTTGATCATAATGTAGAGTGGCATGGTCCAATATGGTGCTTACTAGCCACAATGTGGGCCCCTGAGCACTTGAAAGATGCCTTATCTGTGTTGAGATGTGGTGTAAAATATACCTGGATTCTCAGACTTAGAACACATTTTTAAAAAAATGTTAAATATCACATCATAATTTTTACAGATTATAAGTAGAAATTACAATAATTTGGCTATAGTGCATCAAATATATTATTAAAGTTAGTTATATCTTTTTCTTTTTTTTACTTTTTAAAATGTGGCTCCTAGAAAATTTTAAATCACATATTTGGCTTGCACTGTATGTCTTCTGGATAGTGGTTGTCTAGATTCTGAGCGATTTGGTGACCAAGCTCTGTCCGCCCACTGACCATGTTGCTAGTCAACCCACTCTCCTCATCTATTCAAGAGCTACTCAAGTGGGAAACGCATCTGCCTCCAACCTAACCTCTGCTGCTGGGAGCAGGACTTGGATGTGTGTCCACAGGAACAAAACATCTCCCCAAAACTCTGGAAAAACCGCACAGCCTTATGAGAAATGTCTGTTACAAAGCTGCAGGAACCCGGGCTCCAAAGGACAGAGGCTGCTTTGTGCTGGGTCTAACTACCAGCATAAGAGAGAACCTCTGTATCTGCAAATTCATCCCCCACTTAGAGCATTCAGAATGTGTTTATTTCCTCTGCAATTGATTTACATATTATTCCTAAGCAAGATGATCAAGTATGACTTTTTCCTGGAGAAATTTCTAGGATGAAAAATGAAATGAACATTCCGTTTTCTTTTGTTTACTTAAATGGTCACATCCTCCTACTCAGTGCAAAGCCATCACCATCTGTTTTCTGTGATCTAATTACAAATGGAATAAGCTCTTAATTCCCCTTTCCATCATTTTAAGATCTATGACATGAAAATGCCTCTGCAAATATTTCCAAAGTACTATTAATTTATTTATTTTTGTCATGCCTTTGGTACAAGTTATAGGGGCAAAGTTATTTGTGCAAAAATAAATATTCATCAGAGGTGTTTAGATGGCACAGATTGATATGTGTTTTCTACCATTACAACTGCCTGGTTTCCTGATTTGTTTACTACAACCCATCTTAGGAAACCAGGAAGAAATGTAAGGTTAAAAGCTTTTAAAGATCATGTAAATTTCTCATTCTTTCAAAAATAATTGTCATACACTTGAGAGTCTTCCAAGTCAAATGTTGCTGGATACGTAATTTGGTTTCCTATTTCTTGCACACCACACGGTGGCTTTTTTTCTTTTTTTTTTTTTTTCTGTCATGGTTGATCTTCACCCTTTACCATCTGGGGAATTTGAACACTATTTTTAGCCATTTCATGAGTTGCCAATTTAATGCATTTAAAGAGTGCAAAGCAGATGTCTAAAACATTGAAGGTAATTAATTAAGTCCCACAATTTCCAGACTACACAAAAACAATTTGCCATTGCCTGTAAAATGGTATAATTGAGTATTATAAATGTTTCCAGGCCAAGTCTTGCTATGAATTATTTAGTGCATCTGTCCTAATTAAAGACCTATTGGAAGATTAATGTCTCGTAACCTGACAAACTACTTTACTTAGTAACAAATTATCCATATAATGACCTCAAACTAAATTTATATAACCCAAGAAGCCATCTGCAAGAACCCGTAAGCAGGCTTGGGTAGAAAGGAATTTTCCCTACATGCTGACATTCACCCGACCAATATTCTTTCATCTTTGGAAAGTTGTAAATGAAAATCAATCTGCTCCAAAATAAGTTTTGTAATAGCATTTCCAGCTTTAGTCAACATCTTGTAAAAAATATGTAATCTCCTGAAGCCCCCTGGCTACCCCTGACATAAGGATTTACACTGCCGACAAAGATTTGTGATACTGAGCACATTGGCGATAGTGGGGAATCTCTTTTTATTTTTATTCTAAGCTTGTGCTTTTAGGATGGAGAACACCCTGATGATTTTTCAGCAACAGGAGAAACACCAAATATTCATTCAACAGCAAAAGCTGGATCTTGGGGGATTCTAGGGAAGTACAATACTGTAGGCCATTTGAACCTAAACTCAAAAGCCAACTAGATGGACTAACCCTGCTCTGGCATTAGGGATCTAATGCCGTCTACTACAACTGGAATTTCCATGACACCATCTAAAAAAATTGATGGCATGCCATGTATCTAGTGGGCAGTAACAGGGGTTCCCTTAGCCTGTGCCGAATGGATGTCATGATATTAAGTATTTGGGAGAAGGAAGAGGCAGAGTCAGCAAAGGGAAAGCTTAATGTCTTTTCTTTTAAAAAATGGAAATCATTCTCTCCCATCATAAGTGCACTGCCCTTATCATGAACTTCTTTAAGAAGCATTTTCCATATTATTTTTAAAGCTTTAAAAAAATCTCTGTACCTTCATTTTGTAGGAGATTTTTCAATAAATCTGAAAATGTCTCTATGTATGTATGTATATTCACTGTCTGTCCTATCTTAGAACATAAAATACAAAATCATCAGAGTTAAATAAAATAATTTTGTAAACTAAGTATGTTAAAGTATGGTTAATTGGCCACAACTGTGAGAATGAAAACAAGAGCTGGTGAGATACATGACATCAGCATGGAACAGGAAATACACACACACACACATAGTCATACATACATTTATATTTGAATATGTATATAAGAAATGTTTGGAAAACTACTGTACTGTTGTAAGTCCAACAGCTGTTTGTTTGTAAGTTATAGTTCACTCTTTTCTGGACAGGGACATAGATATTCAGAAAATTTTTCTTCTCCTAGCTTGGATCTTAGCATTCAGAAAATCGCTGTCATTTAGCATTTCTTCCATATAATTTTCCTGCTCCATACAGACTTTCTCACATTGGAAAAAAAATTCCTTCTTTACAGCACTGTATGAATTATATAGTTTAGCAAAAATGAAGTCATATGCTTTTATAGGAAATATGCTCAATAGGGTCAAATTGATGGAAGGCTATTTTACAGCTCCTTCTTTCTCCGTTTGCATCTACAGAATATTTGGTATTCTTTTAAAATGATTTTAGCCGGAGTCCACCTCATGCAGAGGTGCAAAAGTGCCTCTAGTTACATATAATAGGCTTACTGACTTTTTTGCCAGGTTGCAGTAAAATCAAGTGGGGTGGGAGGAAGGAGAGAGTTGAGTATTTTTTTTTTCATGTCACCTGTTTTCTGAATAACAATGGCTTCATTGTGGAAATTCAGACGATAAGAAGGGTATAAAGAAAAATAATACTAAAAATTGTTCATAGACCCATCAAGAGTTGAGGATCTTATTAGCATTTTGGGAGACTTTCATTTTTATCTGTGCATCCATTATATAATGGAATCTTTCTTCATAGAGTTTTGTATCTTGCTCTTCTGTTTTTCATTACACCTTAAGCATTTGCTGGTGATCTGAGCTTCGTACCTGTCTAGAAAATGATTGTTTCTCACTATAACTAGATGTGTTGTTCCTATAAAGCAGAGGAAATGTGTCCTTCCCATGTAATTAAGTTTCAGACTCCTTGGAAATGGCAATTCAAGTTTCAGACTCCTCAGAAATGGCAATTCAAGACACTAGCTCTAATCTACTCGCTAAGATTCTGGCTGAGCAGCAGACAAGTTGTAAACTGATCAGAAGACAACTATGCCTGTGTATATATCTGGTAGTGGTATACACATATTCTTGTATGCCTGCATTCTTGCAAGTAGTTTATTAAGGAAAAAAAACAAAAAAAAACAAAACACACACACAAAAAAACCCCAGCTCTTTAAGATACAATGGTAGTTTAAAAAATAAATGTTAAAAATCATATAATGGTACAAATAAAACCACACTTTTTTCACTTGAAAAATCATAGAAGTTTTATTGAGTATTAAAGGCATCAATGTTTTATTAAGTATTTTAATTAAAAATCAGAAGTATAACCCAATTGAAAGAAGAAGCTTTAAAATGTATTATCACGTCATACTTAGAGCTCATATATGCTTTGGAAAATGTTTTTTTATTAGACTGATAGACTAATAATAAATGTATTTACTGCTCAGAAGGGATAATGAGATATTTACTCATCTGCTTAAATTCGGTTTTACATTAAAAACTTAGTAGGTTTTGGCAAGACAAGAGTTTTCTTATTCTTTTGCTTTGGAATACATCCTGAGATAGATGATGAAGGCTCCGTCTAGAAAATATTCATAATAATTGTCCTTAGGTGGCAACCATGAGGCCCTAAGACAAACCCTCATTTGATGACATTTCAGAAAATATCAGAAAAACATACATACAAAAAAAGAGTTTTTAGGCATTCGTTCATGCATTTACTACCTCACCCAATAATTATGAAATGTCAGGGCCCAGAACTGTGAAACAGCTAAACTTAATGTTGTAATGGGAAGGCAAAAATACACGGATTACAGTCATGCAGCAGAAATTTTACATGCATCCTAGGTTCAAACAATCAAGTGGCCTGACTCTGGGCCAATGAACCTTCCATGTTTTCCCCTTCTCTGCTCTGTGTCTCTATCTGTCTGTTTTTTACACACACACACACACACACACACACACACACACACACACACATCAAGATCTGTGTCTATAAGGTACAGTGACACTCAGTACTCTTATGTAAATAAGTTTCTACGTACACACCATTGAATCTCATCTTCAGTTCACTCTAAAATAAGAAGAAAGCGTGATGTATACAACATGGTCTCAAAAGATGCCCAGCAAAGAATAGTTCCCTGGTAAAATAAGTTTTATTCCCTTAGTAGAGATTTATAATATATATTAGCATAGTAAAGACTCTGAAAGAATTCCTGCAATAAAGAAACGTATTTTGAAGCTGTTTCCCTCAGAATCTTTTAACCTGAAAATATTTGTTTTGTTTACTATATATTATCAACCATGGGGAGCAGGCAGTGAAATAGAGCACCCACACCCAATGATTAGAATGTTTCCAATATTATGACTGAATGCATGTGGGAGGCACTCAGGTTCACAGAACATCCATCTTTCTTTCTGGACCCTTTGATCTTATTATATAAAAATTATATAAACTGAAAACCTGCACTATAAAGCCTCATATTCACACACCAAAACAAATAATTAAATGAAGGTAGATCATGGACTTGCCTTTGTTGTAACAAGATTTTTTTCACAGCTCTCTGATTTAATAAGCTTCATGAAGGTCTGTATTGCTCCTTTTATGGCTGGTATCTATGAGGGTGAAACCACTGCATGAAAAAGACATCTTATTTCTAACACCTTTCTGGGGGGTTCTGTATGGAGCACCATTTGGAGATGGTAGGTTCACCAACTACATGTATTCACTGACCAAATTGTTCATTTGCAGAATCCTCTTTAAGGAAAATATGAACATGCTGTTAATGCTAATTACATCCACTTCATGCACACTTAGGGACCAACACTTTCTCTTAAGAATTCTCAAAGAGTGAAATTGACATTTTTCACTAAGTCCCTTTGCATGAAAGACAAGCAGGACATTCCCCAAGGAGGTAAATTCAAGTTACTCAAGACACGTAGGCAAAGATGATGTTTATGTCCTTGGGTGGCAGGTCTCTGTGTAATAGACTTTAAAAGGAGAAAGAAATCAAACTGCAACACTGAAAATAACAAGGAAGCACCTACACTTCCACCTTGCAAACACAAAGATGCTTCAGTGACAGATGAGACCAAAGAGCTGGGGGGCGGGGGAAGGTTGCAGTTGGCATCTGAGACAGTATAGTGACAGGTTTGTAGTAAAAGGTAAGACCTTGAGTTCTACTAGGAACAATGACATATATGTTACCTATAAACATTGCATGGGGAAAAAATGCCATAAAAAAGGAGACAAAAGAGGGATAATGGGAGAGGAAAGATGTTGCCCAGCTCAATCCTTAACTCCCTTTTACAACTGTCTGATAAACAATCTTCTGCTTAAGTTTTTGCTTCAGTGGCTTTTATGGTAGGTAACAAAATCTTTTAGCTTTGCATCATAACCCGAGACACTAGGATGGGCTCTTTAAATGGATATTCAGGTGTTTCACAACTTCTGTTATGAGTCTTGGTGGTGAAGAGTTATTAGGCAGACATTAAAGCACAGTTATGATAAAGGAGGGTCTGTTTAGGATAGCCCTGTCTCCCACCAGTCCTTCTTTTTCACGTGAATCCACTCTGAAATGATATTCCTGAGGGCCTATGTAAACTTTGGCCTTCAAATCCCAACATGGGCTTGGAGAAGGTAGGAAAATGATGAAGATCCTCACCCTGAATTTATTGCTTGGTATTCTAAGAAATATTGCTTCTAAAATTATGACTTTACCCCGACACCAATTCTCCTAAGTGAATGATTTCTTCTTCCAAGTCCTTGTAAATAAGATCACTACGTAAAGGGAAATAATTTAAAAATATGTTGGATCCTGCAGTGACCTCCTCTTCTCTTATTCATGCCCCTCACTGTGGTCTCTAAGCTGACACTATCTTTCAGAAATACTCTTACAAGGAGCAAGATGATGGAGGAGTAGGAGATCTAAATATCATCAGGTCCCAGTAGTTCAGCTAGATAGTTATCAAACCATTCTGAATACCTACAAACTCTACAGGAGACAGAAGAGAAGAGGAGCAATTCTAGGAACAGAAAATTGACTTTCCGTGCAGAGAAGTAAATCCGAGGCAACATTTGGGAAGATAGACTGTGGGGTGAGGGGTGGCTCCCAGAAGCAGCTGAGCAGTGGAGGACAAAATTGGAACTTTTTTCCAATTGCTCCACGGAGGGACATCACTCCAGAGGCTAAGCAGGGGTGGAGGCCTCATGGGGACAGTGTGGTCTCAGGTCCCACCAGGTCACAAAAAGATCAGGGTTATCTGAGTGTGGCAGAGCTCCCAGGTATCAGAGCGGGGAAGCTGGCAACAGAGACAGAGCCAAGGAGTGAGTTCTGAGCTCGGGGTTACCTTAAACTGTGATCCAAGGCACAGTTGGACCACTGCTCTTCAAGCAGGGACCCCACAAGTGGCAGATCTGGAGAAACTCAGCTTCTTCCTCCAGAAGGAGGAGCAGAGGAGCATGTGGCAGAAATCTGCTGGGTTTGAAGACCCCAAACAGGGCCGTGCACCAGAGATAAAAACACTTGGTCACAGGAGGGGTGAGCTCGGAGTGTGGCCAGAGATCAGGGACAGGGGAGGCATTGACTGCTCTCTGAGAGCACACTGAGGAGTGCGGCCCTGAGCTCTTGGCTCCTACAGCCAGAGATTGGGATGCTGCAATTTTCATTCCTGTCCTCCAAAGCTGTACAGAAAGCATTCAGGGAACAAAAGTTACCAAGAATGAACCCTAGCAGATTATGTAGCGTGGCCCCTGGCAAGAGCAGTGCAATTCTGCCTCAGTCAAACGCATTTGACAATCACTGCAACAGGCCCTGCCCCCAGAAGATTAGCAAGAACATCCACCAAGGCCAAGTTCACCGATCAATGAGAACTGTGGATCTCCAGAGCTAAGGGGAAGCAACACATAGAATTCATGGCTTTTTTCCCATGATCCTTTAGCCTTTCAAAGCTAAACTTTTTAAATTTTATTTTTTTCTTATTCTATTTTTTTTTAAAGATTTTATTTTTTTAAATTTTTTTTAAAGATTTTTATTTATTTGACAGATCACAAGTAGGCAGAGAGGCAGGCAGAGAGAGAGAGGAGGAGGAGGCAGACTCCCCACTGAGCAGAGAGCCCAATGTGAGGCTTGATCCCAGGACCCTGGGATCATGACCTGAGCCAAAGGCAGAGGCTTTAAACACTGAGCCACCCAGGCGCCCAAAGATTTTATTTTTTTATTTGACAGACAGAGATCACAAATAGGCAGAGAGGCAGGCAGAGAAAGGGGAGGGGGAGAAGAAGGCTCTCTGTAGAGAGCCTGATGTGGAACTCGATCCCAGGACCTTGGGATCATGACCTGAGCCAAAGGCAGAGGCTTTAACCCACTGAGCCACCCAGGTGCCCCTCTTACTCTATTTTTAAAAATTTTTCCTCTTTCCTATTTTAATGTTCTTTAACTATTTTATCTTAACAATACCTTTTTAAAAATCTTTTTAATATTGTTATGGTCATAGTCTATCCCTTCATTGTATTTAACTTTATTTTTTGTATACATATAGGCTTTTTTTTCTTTAAAATTTTGGGATATAATTTCTTCTAATAGATCAAAATATACCCTAAATCAAGCACATGGCTTTGTTTTAGTCTCCAGCCTGATCACATTCTTTCTTCTTTTTTTTTTTCTTTTTTCAACCAACTTCTTATCTTATCAATTCCTTTTTTAGAATCTTTTTTAATCTTTATCTTTACAGTCATATTCCATCCCTTCATTGTGTTCCCCCCTCCTTTTTTTTTTTTTTTTTGGTATATATATAAGTTTTTCTTTCTTTAAAATTTTGGGAGGTAGTTTCTTCTAACAGACCAAAATACAGCCCAAATCAAGTGTGTGGCTCTGTTCCATTTGTCAGGTTTTTTTTTTTTCTTCTTCTTCTTTTTTTTTTTTTTTTTTTTCTTTTTTCTTTTCCCCTCCTTTCTTCTCTCCCCAGTTTCAGGTCTCTTCTGATTTGATTAGTATATATTTTTCTGGGTTTGTTGCTACCCTTTTAGTGTTTTGTTCTCTCATTCATTTAGTCTCATCTGTATAAAATTACAAGGCAGAAAAACTCACCACAAAACAAAGAACAAGAGGCAGTACTGATGGCTAGGGACCTAATCAATATGGACATTAGTAATATGTCAGAACTAGAGTTCAAAATGATGATTATCAAGGTGTTAACTGGGCTCAAAATAAGCATAGAAGATAATAGAGAATCCCTTTCTGGAGAAATAACAGAACTAAATTCTAACCAAGTTGAAATAAAAAAAGCTATTAATGAGGTGCAATAAAAAATGGAGGTTCTTACTGCTAGGATAAATGAGGCAGAAGAGAGAATTAGTGATATAGAAGACCAAATGATGGAGAATAAAGAAGCTGAGTGAACGAGAGACAACTACTGGACCACAAGGCGAGAATTCAAGACATAAGTGATACCATAAGATGAAACAATATTAGAATAATTGAAATTCTGGAAGAAAAATAAAGAGAGAAAGGAGCAGAAGGTATATTGGAGCAAATTATAGCAGACAATTTCTCTAATTTGGTGAAGGGAACAAGCATCAAAATCCAGGAGGCACAAAGAACCCCCTTCAAAATCAGTAAAAATAGGTCAACACCCTGTCATCTAATAATAAAACCTACAAGTCTCAGTGACAAAGAGAAAATCCTGAAAGCAGCTCAGGACAAGAGGTCTGTAGCCCAATGTTAGAAATATTAGATTGGCAGAGACCTGGCAGACTGGCATGATATATTCAGAGCACTAAATGAGAAAAATATGAAGCCAAGAAGACTATGTCCAGCTAGGCTGTCATTGAAAATAGGAGAGATAAAAAGCTTCCAGGACAAACAAAAACTAAAAGAATTTGCAAACCAAATCAGACCTATAGGAAATATTGAAAGGGGTCCTCTAAGCAAAGCGAGAGCCTAAAAGTAACAGACCAGAAAGGAACAGAGACAATATACAATAACAGTCACTTTACAGGCAATAAATACAATGGCACTAAATTTATTCTTTCAATAGTTACCCTAAATGTAAATGGGCTAAATACCCTAATCAAAAGACACAGGGTATCAGAACGGATTAAAAAAAAAAAAAAAACAAGACCCATTGATATACTGCCTGCAAGAAACTCATTTTAGACCCAAAGACACCTCCAGATTTAAAGTAAAGGGGTGGAAAACAATTTACCATGCTAATGGGCATCAAAAGAAAGCTGGGTGGCAATCCTTATATCAGATAAATTAGATTTTAAGCCAAAGACTGTAATAAGAGATGAGGGAGGACACTATATCATACTTAAAGGGCCTGTCCAACAAGAAGAACTAACAGTTTTAAATATCTATGCCCCTAACATGAAAACAGCCAATTATATAAACCAATTAATAACAAAATCAAAGAAATATACCGACAATAATACAATAATAGTAGGGGACTTTAACACCCACCTCATTGAAATGGACAGATCATCTAAGCAAAAGATCAACAAGGAAATAAAGGCCTTAAAAGACACACTGGACAAAAGGGACATCATAGATATATTTAGAATATTCCATCTCAAAACAAGAGAATACACATTCTTCTCTAGTGCACATGGAACATTTTTCAGAATAGATCACATCCTGGGTTGCAAATCAGGTCTCAACTGGTACCAAAAGATTGGGATCATTCTCTGCATTTTTTCAGACCACAGTGCCTTGAAACTAGAACTCAATCACAAGAGGAAAGTTGGAAAGAACTCAGATACATGGAGGCTAACGAGCATCCTACTAAAGAATAAAGAGTGCAACCAGGAAATTAAAGAAGAATTAAAAAAAATTCTTGGAAACAAATGAAAATGAAAACACAAAATCTTTGGGACACAGCAAAGGCGGTCCTAAGAGGAAAGTATATAGTGGTACAAGTCTTTCTCAAGAAACAAGAAAGGTCTCAAGTACACAACTAACCCTACACCTAAAGGAGCTGGAGAAAGAAAAACAAAGAAAGCCTAAACCCAGCAGGAGAAGAGAAATCATAAAGATCAGAGCAGAAATCAGTGAAATACAAATGAAAAGTGTCAATAAAGGAGAGCTTGGAATTTTGGTTACCATAAAATTTTGTCCTATATTAACATACTTACATATGTGATCTCTATTTGATAACATAAAATGCTGCATTTATTTTAGGGTAAATTTTAAAAATATTATTTGCTACCAGAGATACATTCTAAATAACGAGCAAAATCTAGCTTTTTAAACTCCATCCTAGGTCTTAAGGTGATAGTGAAACTTCTGGAGGGTGTCAGAATTCACCCCAGAGATGGGGATGAGGGGAAACTTCTCACACCAGGACAGTTCCTTTCATCTGATGGAAAGTACACACGTTTGGAAATCTGAAGAAATAAAAATGTAAGAAATAGAAACAGTCTCAGTCAGGAGAACTGATAAATTCTAGAAAGCCAAAAGCTGTCAAAGAATAAGATTCCCAGGCAATTCTGAAGCCTGAAGATTTAGAAGGGAGGTGGCCTGATGAGCTGCAATTTCAGTCAGACATCTGACAGGCACTAGAAACATATTTTCCACAGAGCAAGGGGAGCAAAAGACTCAAACACTCCACCTGATTCTCCAGAGTATTTGGATAGCTAAAAAATCATACATATGTGTGTGTGTGTGTGTGTGTGTGTGTGTGTGTGTGTGTGTGTGTATTTGGATATATAGGTATCCAAATATATATATATGGATATATATCCATATATATATTTTTTAAAAAACTAAAGTAAACAAGAAATTTCACGTCTTAACTGATGTGTCAGTCATGTATGGTGTCTTTGAATGAACTTTTCAGCATAGAAGGTAAAAACTCCAGGGGGCCAAGGACACCCTCAGAGAATTCTTAGCAAGGATGCTTTCTGGCCCGAAACCGGACCTCTCCCTTTCTGAGCTGTCATGTCTATCGCAAGGCATGGAAACGCTTCTATTTATGTGCAAGGCTATATGCTCAGTTGGGCTGCTCTCAGCTCAGTGTCACTGAGTAACAGCTGTTGTCACAGAGCCAGAGAGGAATATCTGCCCCAAGTTCACACAAGGGGCATGTCTTCAGAGGTTACACTTCCTGGGGTTTATTTTGGCATCTTTTCCCTCGAGCTTCAAGAGTAAGTTATAGAAAGGAGAGTCCAAGTATGGATGTGGGCCTAAGGGAGGGAGATCAGGCTGGAAACTCAGGCAAAAGCCCAGATAATTTATGCAGAAATTCTCTCAGTCTTAAAAAATCCACATTTCCTAGGGATAATTTTTAAGAAAGCCAGGCAATATAAAGAGTATTCAGGAGCTCTGAGCATCAGATTCAAAATGAGAGCTGATGTAAATAAATTCGCCTTTCTAGACAGAAACCTCATCTGTAAGCGTGAGCAGATATCCCAGGCTATGATGTGTGGGAGGGCTGAGATTCTGACCAGCCAGGCAAATTTTGGAATAACAGTCAGCCACAGAAATGGAGAGGGGGCTTTCTGTGTCCACCACCAACCACCTACCATGGGAGCTGAGATGATAGAAAGCCTAGAGATGTGATTAATACTGTCAGCTGAAAAGGCCAGTGACTGAATTCCTGCCTTACTTGTCTAACTGTTGACCTTACAATAGAAAGAGAAATCCCAACTTTTAGATAACCTTACGGATGTTTTCTATAGTTCAACTGTTTTCCATATATTACTGGTATCTCATAATTGTTGCAGTACGTTGAGAATGAAAAATATGAATCAGTTTATTGAAATAATTCATTTTCTGTTTCAGAATTACATATTCATATGGAAGTTGTTCATATCAAAAAGTCATATTTAAGGTTTTGATAAAACAAGTTAATAAAACACAGGGTATGCTTTATTCAAGAAAGCAGTCTGGCAGTCTGCCTATCCTCAGTATTTCTATTAGAAGCAGACATGGGTCCAAGTTCGCCATATCTAGACAGCCAACTTCTTTTCCAGGTGGTTCCAAGTGTGCATAGGGCTATGACCTGCCCAAGGAATTATGGATCCTAAATCTATTGCTGGCAATTAGTGAAATCTTTACTACTCAGATACATGGAGTTCATTTAAGGTCCAAAGATTTCAAAGCAAAAATTAATCTTTATCAGTGTCTATGAACAGGTTTCTTAACATATTTGACCTATTGAAAAATCTGCAATAGTCTGGTGTTAAATAGGGTCATTATTAAGATACTAGTTATTATGGGTTGAACTGTGTTCTCCAAAAAGATATGCCGAAGTCTTAACCCCATACCTGTAAACGTGACCTTATTTGGAAATAGGGTCTCTGTACATGTAATCGTGTTAAGATGAGGTGACACTAGATTAGGGTGGGCCCTAATCCAATATAACTCGTGTCTTATAAAAAGAGAAGACAAATGGAACACAAAGGAAGAAATCCGGGACAGCAGAGGCAGAAACTAGAGTGATGTGTCTACAAGCCAAAGACCGCACCAGAAATTAGGAGAAGGCAGGAAGGATCCTCCTGTAGAGACTTTGGAAAGAGCATGGTCCTACTGACACCTCGATTTCGGACTTCCAGCCTCCAGAATAGGGAGACAATAAATTTCTGTTGTTTTAAGCCACCCAGTCTATGGAACATGTTATGGCAGCTCTAGGAAACGAATATACATGTTTTAAGTATTTAAAAATAAACATGATAGTTAATTTGCATTATAGGGAACTTACTTTCTTATTTAGTGACTGATGTAAGTGATATCCAAAGGCTTTATTTATTTCTTTATTCTGGGAGCCTAACATGGGGCTTGAACTCACCACTATGAGATCAAGACCTGAGCTGAGATCAAAGAGTCAGATGCTTAACCAACTGGGGTGCCATCAGGTACCCCACTTGAGGACTTTTGTCTTTAAATATGGACACACACAAGTTATTTTCTGACTGGTCCTTATATAACTACCTTAAACTACAGTAACTGAATACCAGAGATAAATTTTCAGCATTTTGAGGAGGGTACTAAAAAAACAAAGCAAAACAAGAACTATAAACCACAAGAACATAATCTGGGATTTAGATGCACTCTTAATGAAAAAATGCTTTTCAGCAAGCCGTGTTATTGATGACTGACATTGGTTCCCTCACTGGATAGCTATTAGTGAAACCCAAAAGTAAATGAATATTTTTAAAATTTATCTCAAAATTGGATAATGTTTTATCTTTCAGCTACAAATGTGTTGCCTAATCATATGTCAACATGCAAAGGAAAGCTGACAAATTTCATCATCCCTGTGTCATCTTATAAGAAGCCTTCTCCAAATCCACAGACATTAGCATCTAACATCTAGGTAAGAGATACTTTCATTTATCCTCTCTCTCAGTAAAGAACTTGATGTGGTTTAAAAGACACCTTTTCTGTTTGTTTTTGCTCTCTCTACCTTAGGTTCTTCCCTATTGCAGGCATGTCCAAATACTTCAGATCAAAGCGAAAAGAAAGCAAGCCAGTAAATTCCACCTTTGGTGTGACAAGAACGTTCAGAGAAGATGTGACAAATCATGTTCATGTATGAACTAGGATTTAGGCAGCTGGCAGAAACAGTAGCCTGAAAAAACAGTAATGGGTAGCTGGACTGAGGGAGTCTGGTGTGGGACCGGACCCTCCCATCCATGACACCCTGTCCGTGACCCCTGCCTGTGCCTACAGCTCAGGCAGCAGAGCAGAGCACCAGGGAGGTCCCATGCAGGGACTGGGAAGCACTGTGGGGAGAATGCCCATCTTTGCAGGTGGTGAGACTCCACACTACTGGACAATCCCTCCCCTCCCCCACAAAGGTCTTTCCTCAGAAGTCAGCCTCACAGTGAGGTTCTCTGTGGTTCCACATAGAAAATATAAACTCCTTTGCTTGAGGTTTCAATCCTCTTTTTCCACCTTTCCCCCTTCTTTACATACATCTACATACTGAATACTTTCTTTCTGTTGTTTATTGTCTCCCCCGCCCACTAGGATAAATTCCAGGAGGGCCTTTCCCTCCATGGAACATGGCAGTACTCTCAAAGAACAATGCCTGGCACTTGGTGGGCACTCAATAAATACTCGTTGAATAAACTGGCTATTGAGGGAAAGACCTGTGCTTGCTTTATTGTTAAGTGTGAGAAACCCTTAGTGGATTTAACTAACCGCAGGTTCTGGCCAATTTAGAAGACTGAATGGGTAGAGTTCTCACTTAGCTTATATATTTCTAAGGCCTGAGGGGTAATTGCTTCTTTACTCTGGCCAATCAGACATCGGTACATTCTTTTCCTTTTTAAGCATCTGTACACTCTAAGCACCTTATCATTTTTGAGAATTATCATCAACTGCCAAAGCCAGTTTGTATAATTACTTTTGAAGTGTTTACACTGTACAGTATCTAAGGGCTTCATAAATCAACCAGGAGAGGATTAGGTGCCTCCAGCACCCCTAAACTAACAATAAATAACTCAAAGAGGACAGGATAATAAAGCCCAAATTAAATAATTCTTACCAAAAGATTCAAACATAGCAACCTAGAAAGATGCTTAGCAATAGAAATACATGTTTGAAGAAGGTCCAAGAACTATTCTGGCACTAAGGATTGAATTAGCCAGCTCTAATCAGGTCTAGTGATAAGATGTTGCTTACTGGTCAATGGCCGTTTGGCCAAACAACATTGATCAAGTTCATTTAGGAAACGGTATGGTAAATTATCACCCACAGAGGCAGGTGGAAGGCTGTACACATGCCCCCCACCATAACTTGATCACAATTGGTATGTTAGAACCAGAACAAACCTACCTCCAAATTCTACCAAAAGTACCACTGCTTTATTAGCCAGAGGCCACGAAAAGCCCTCTGCTAGCACGCAGCATGAAGGCTTCACCCTAAGGCATATATGGTGACATTTTGATGGGGGGAGGAGCCAGCTTTTACCCAGACCAGTGACAGAACCTAAAGAAAGGATTCAGATGAGCCCAAGAGATCTCTAGACTTTCAAAGTCTGCATTAAAGGCATCAAGGTTTTGGGCATCCCTGGCCTAGAAGGACTGTGGTATTCATAAAGATCTTTGTTGTAAACAACCAATGAGAAATTATTTCTTATATGCTTTATACTAATTATTTAGCCCTTGTTACATATTTGGAGAACTATAAAAAGGTTAGCAGCACATAAGCATTTCCTCCAGGGTGTGGATTCCTAAAAAAGATATGTCAAATGAGAAAAGCACTTTTTTCTAGGGTGAGGTTTAAAGCCCATTGACATGCACACATACAGAACACAATCCCACCAATAAGAGCAGAAACAGCATCCAAGAAACTCAATGCATAAAATACACAGTTGTGTTATCATGAGAACAAACTGGCAGAGATGAACCTGACTGGCTGGTGGCTGGGAATTCTCGGCTCTGTCTCCACGGTCCAAGTCTGCCTTAATCTCTGCAGTGGTTGGTATTATCTGGTGTAGGGCTTTACTCTGCCTGCAATATGAAGGGGGATGATTCCAGGCTCTGTGGACAACCAGGGCAGGAATCTACTGATTAGAGGACACCCACGTGCTTAGCTTCCTTAGTATACCTCTCCTTCCACTGCAGAACTTCAGATGCAGGATGGAGTGGGAAAAGGAAGCTAGTCATTCGCTAGTAATTCACTTTGTCTGAGGATGCACAAGTCTTGTGCTACTGCAAAACTCCTTACGGAACTCCAGAGAGCTCAAAGTTTAACAACCTGCAGATATGGCGCCCCTCCTCCTTTTTTTAAAATTTTATTTTAATGAATTCATTGACCAGTATAATGGGGGGGGGGCTTGAAAAATGTCAGTTAAAGAGCACCACATCCAGATTCTTGGTCTAGCTAGTAGTTAGAAGACAACAAGCAAGAGAAAGATTTTATCTAATGAGTTTTAGAAGCCACGTGGGTGGCTCAGTCAGTCAAGCATCCCATTCTTGATTTCAACTCAGATCATTATATTGATCTCAGGGGCATGGGATCCAACACTGTTTCAGGTTCCATGCTCAGTGCAGAGTCTGCCTGAGATTCTTTTTCTTTCCTCTCCCTTGGCCCCTCTCCCCACTCAAACACATGCACTCTAAAATAAATAAATAATATCTTTTTAAAAAGTTCAGTGAATAATACAAAATATACTTTTATTATTCAGTTCAATCATCATCTGTAGCATGGGAGCTGATGATAATACTGATGATTTTTGGTGGTAGTCCTCACAGAATCATTTTTGAGAGTCAACTATCAAGGATAAAACTACCTTTCTACTCTAAACCTTCTGCCTTTTCTTGAATCTCATGAAAGAAAAAAATTATATTTAAATTCTGGAATTACATTCTACTTAGCAGACTACTTTGTAACTTCTTGAATTTTTCTCCTTATAATGGTACTCCCAACTGCATATATATAAAGCATGCAACTTTATATATATATATATATCCATGAAACCATTACCACAATCAACACAATGGACATACCCTTCACCTCAAGAGTTTCACCATGTCCCTTTGCAAGCTCTTCCTCTTGTCCCCTCCCATTCACCTCCACTGCACCATACCCATCCCTAGGCAACTATTGATTGAGGTCCTTTCACTAAAGTTGAGTTTGCATTTTCTAGAATTTTATATAAATGAAATTGTGCCATATGTTCACTCTGTCTTATAAGCTTCTTCCACATATTATAATTACTTTGACATTCATCTACAGTATTGTATGTATCAGTGGTTCATTCCTTTTTTTAAAGTGTTCCTATTGGGTTTTTAATTTAATTCCAGTATAGTTAAAACACAGTGCTATATTAGTTTCAGGTGTACAATATAGTGATTCAACATTTCTATACATTGTTCAGTTCTCATTGAGTTCATTCCTTTTTATTATTAAATAGTACTCCACCATATAGCTATACCACAGTCTGCTTATCCATTCTTTTGTTGGTGGATATTTGGGTTGTGTCTAGGTTTTGGTTATTACAAATAAAATTCCTATAAACATTCAACAAGTCTTGCATAAATATGTTTTCAATTTCTCTTGGATAAGTACCTTGTAGTAGAATGGCTGGATCATATCGTTGGGTAGTTTTAACTATTAAAGAAATGACCAGACTGTTTTTCTAAAGTGGTTGTACTGTATTAACTCTATAGATAAATTTGGGGGAGTTAACATTTTAATAATATTGAAATGTCGGTCCCATGAGACCATATATTTTTCTATTTGTTTAGGTCTCTAATTTCTCTTGCCAATGTTTTGTACTTTTCATTATATGAGTCTTGAACACATTCTTTAGAGTTATCCTTAACTATTTCATACTTTCAAGCAATTTTATATGGTTTTGCTCTTTAAGTCCATTTTCAATTGTCATTGATAGTGCATAGTCACACAAGAGTATTTTATCTTGATCTTGAAACCTGCATCCTTGCTCACCTCCCTTAATAGTTTTTCATAGTTTTTTCACAGATTCTATCAAATTTTCTGTGTAGGTGATCATGCTATTTGTGAATAAAGTTTTACTTCTTCCTTCCCAGTCAGGATGCTATTTTTCCATATGTATGTATGTATTACTGGTTCTTTTGCACTGGCTAGAAACTTTAGTGAAAGTTCAAATAGAATAAGTTTAGTTTTTAACATTAGGCATAGTGTTAAATGTAGGGATTTTTTTTTTATTTTTTATTTTTTAAATTCCTTTTCAGTGTACCAGAATTCATTGTTTATGCACCACACCCAGTGCTCCATGCAATACGTGCCCTCCATAATATCCACCACCAGGTTCACCCAACTTCCCACCCCCCACCCCTTCAAAACCCTCAGATCGTTTTTCAGAGTCAGTAGTCTCTCATGGTTCATCTCCCCCTCCAATTTCCCTCAACTCCCTTCTCCTCTCCATCTCCCCATGTTCTTCGGATTTTGTAGAGAACTTTTATCAAGTTAAGGATGTTCTCTTGTAATTCTAGTTTTCCCAGAGTTGTTTAAATCAGCAGTTGAGAAAAAAATTTTTTTAAATCAGGAATTGAGGTTGTACTTCATAAAATGCTTTTTCTGCATCTATTGAGATGATTAGTTTTTCTGTTTTAGTGTGCTGATGTGGTGATTTACACTAATTGTCGAACATTAAACCAATCTTGCATTCCAGAGATAAATACCACTTGATTGATTATCTTTTATCATTTCACAGTATTATTGGGATCCATTTGCTAAATTTTTGTTTAGGATTTTTGCATCCATGTTCCTGAAGAATACTGGTCTACAGTTTTCTTGTATTGGCTTTGATTTTGATATTAGGATCATTCTGATTTCATAGAGTGAGTTAGAAAGTAATCCTCAATTATCAGCTTTCTGAGAGTTTATGTACAATCAGTATCATTTCTTCCTTAAATAGTAGAATTCACTGGTGAAGTTAGGGGAGGCTAGAGTTTTCTTTGTGGGAATGTTTTTAACTACAAATTTAATTTCTTCAATAGATACAGGGCTATTAAAGTTATTTATTTATTCTTGAATTTTAGTAGTTTGTGCTTTTCAAAAAATCTGCCCATTTAAGTCAGTAGTTCTCAACATGGGGCAGTATTATTCCTTCTCACCTATGGGGCATTTGGCAATGTCTAGAAATATTTTTCATTGTTAAAACAGGGAAGTGGAACATGGTATTGACATCTAGTGGGTAAAATCCAGGGATACTGCAAAATATTCTACAATCCACAAGACAGCCCCCAGAAGGAAGAATTATCTGGCCCAAAATGTTACCAATGTTGAGGCTGAATAACTTTGATGTATGTTACTGAATTTACTAGCATAAAGTTGTTAACAATATTCCTTCATTATCTTTTTAATATCTTTGGAGTTCAAAGTGATACCATCTCTTTCATTCCTGATATTGGTAATTTGTGTCTTCTCTTTTTTCTTCCTGACCTATTGTTTGGCTGGAAGTTTATCAATTATATTGATTTCTTCAAAAGAAACAGTTTTTGCCTTCATTAGTTTTCTATGTTTTACCATTTTAGATTTCATTGATTTCCACACTGATTTATTTCCTGTTTTCCATGTACTTTACATTTCATTAATCTCATTTTTCTACTTTTTTAAAGCCTAAGCTAAGATTATAACTTGTGATCATTCTTGTTTTCTAGTATCGGCATTTGATGTGAGAAAATTTGCTTTATATCCTGCTTTAACAATAGTGCATTTTGGTACATTTTTAAAATTTTCATTCAGTTCAAATGTTTTCTAATTTCCCTTTAATTCTTTGACTCAGTTTATTTAGAAGTGTGTTATTTCTAGATATTGATTTTTTCCTAAAGATGTCATCAATTTCTAATTTAATGCCTTTTTCATCAGAGAGCACACTTTGTATCATTTGAAACCTTTTAAATTTAATGAGACTTGTTTTATGTCTCAGAATATGGTATACCTTACACAAAATTCCATGTACACTTGAAGAGAATGGGTATTCTGTTTTGCAGTGTGGAGTGTTTTATATATTCAATTACAACAAGTTGTTTAATAGTATTGTTCAATTCTTCTACATCCTTACTGATTTTATGTCAATATTCTACCAATTACTGAAAGAGGAATATTGGAATGTGACTATAATTGTGACTTAATCAGATTTTGCTTTGTGTATTTTGAAGCTTTGTTATTTGGTGCATAAATATTACAATTTTGTATCCCCTGGGTGAAGTGACCCCTTTGATCATTATAATTACATTCCTTATTCCTGGTATTCTCAGTCTGAAGAACTTTTTTTTTTCTTTTGTATTGAAAGTAGTATTTTATTTGAGTTAAAATTATTTACAAAAACCTAAGACATACTTCATGAAACCGGTACAAACTATTTTTCCTGCCATTGGTTTTTGCTTTAAAGATCACAGCTGAGAAATAAAATAAAAATAGGACTGGATTCAGAAAAGTACTCTATTGTTCTAATTTCCAATTGGTAGTATTCACAGAAATATTTACAATGGAAAAAAAGGTTACTTTGAAACTTTAATTTGCAAGTCAGCCTCGAGTATCTTAAAAGGCAGAATTCTTTAAGGGTTAAAAACTTACAAATGCAGTTGGTGAGGCAATTTCTCCCCCACTTCCCCCCATCAAAATCTGCATCTCTGTCAGCCCCTGAGAATTAGTTATTACGTAAAAAACAAAGCAACTGTTAAACAGTGTTCTTGTTCTTGTCCTAAATCTTGTATCTTGGCTAAATATTTCTTCCATGGTTTTTGACAGCAGTTGTGTTTATTGATAGTTGATTGATTCAGGAATCCTGTTTTTTGTTTGTTTTTTTTTTAAATGGATGCTTGGTACTAAATGTTGTCTTTGTTGTGTTTTAATTCTTCTCAACTTTTTGTACCAATAAATAACATTACAATTTTCTTATGAATCAAGGATATCATTTTCATCTTCTGAGCACTGAATTAACATATTTGTAGTCATCACTGATAACAGTTAAAAATGTGTGTCAGAAGTTATAATGATCCAAATTACAATGGAGGTCAGCTTGGGGCAATCAATCCATCATTATCCCTTACATGAATGATGTAAACCCCTGCCAATTTCAAAGTTCTCACACTCTTTTGCATCTTCATTGTTGTAGGTTTTGTCTTCTTAAACATATGTCAGCTTGTACCATATTTACTACTTAAAAATATTAAGATTCAGTGGTTCTCCATATATGGTACAATACAGTGGTTCCAGTTGAATAAAATACAATTCCATATAGCTGTGAAGGCTCTTTTCTACATAGTACCAACCACACCTTCTGGTCTTCTCTGGTCACTTTCTTTCCCATGTCCCCAAAGCAGATGATCTGGTCCTACCAAGACTGTTTGTCTGTCAAGTCTCCTTGTTTCTTTTTTTTTTTTTTAATTTTTTTAAATGATTTTATTTATTTATTTGAGAGAGAGAGAGAGAGAGAGAGAGCATGAGAGGAGAGAGAGATCAGCAGGAGAAGCAGACTCCCCGCCGAGCAGGGAGTCCGATGTGGGACTCGATACCAGGACTCCAGGATCATGACCTGAGCCGAAGGCAGTTGCTTAACCAACTGAGCCACCCAGGCACCCCTCCTTGTTTCTTTTTATAGAATTCCCTCCACTCCTCTATCCCTGGGAAACTCCTACTCTATCCTTCAGGTCTATCTCAAATGTCATCTTTTCTGTGAAACCTTCCTAGCTTTCCCCAGACTCAAGGTTCCCTGAGAAGTGATTTGTAACTAAGGTTACATATTAGAATCACCTGGAGAGATTTTTAAAAATACCAGTGTCTAGATCAGTTAATAGCATAGTAATTCCTGGTGCACAATAGGTCCTTAATGAATATTTTTAAGCAATAAAGCTATTAAATAAAACGAAAACAAACAAATGTATCTTAAGAACATTTAGAACAGTTTTTTTTTTTTTTTTTTAAGATTTCATTTAGTTGTCAGAGAGAGAAAGGGAGGGAGCAACCACACAAGTAGGAGGAGAGGCAGGAAGGAGGAGATGCAGGGTCTCCACTGAGCAGGGAGCCTGATGTGGGCTTCAATCCTAGGACCCTGGGATCATGACCTAATGTGAAAGCAGACGCTTACCTGACAGAGCCACCCAGATGTCTCTAGAATAGTTTTGGTATAAACTAATACTGTACATTTTTTATAGTAATGGCTATTAATGCTAATAGGATAATGTTATTTATTCAACTTAGAGGCATTATTACATGGAAAAATTCATTATGGAAATTACATTTCCATATGGAAATTTCATTACATGGAAAAATTCATAAAACTATGATAAAACACTTATCCACATGTAGCATTAACTAAAAGATCAGAGTCATTGGGATAGATAGCTTAGAAAGCAAAATTTTCTTTTGTAGGAAATTAATGAATAAGGCTTTGGAAGGAGATGTTAATTGATATGCAAAAAAAATTTTTTTTTCTCACGCTCTTCAAAAGGTAATTTACCTAAAGAGAAGAGAAGTATTATGGAAATAAAATTGATACATTTTAGATCTTTGTTTTCTATTACTTTAACAACCCTTTGAAAATGTGGTATTAACTAATGCTGTATTTACAGGAACATTCTTTGTGCCATAGAAACAAATATTCGTAGATCAAATAATGTTGAGAATATGTGGGAACTGTAAAGCTGGTATTAAATTTTTCTATAAATTTGAGGCATGTGTCAAACAAATGTTAATAAATACAAAAAAGTACTTGTAGATCTCTTTTAGAAGATTTTCAATACTAGAAAAATATAACAGAAGATCAGGGATACACTTAACAGGTTAACCGACTTGGTTATGTGTGAAAATGATCCTAAAGGTGCCTCAGCTTGATATTTATGTAGTAATTTGGTGTGATTCGCAAGCTTTATTCTGGGATTTCACTTTCAAAGGAGCAAGAAGTGACTGACAAAGGATGTGTTATCACTCTGCATCATTCACAGTACTTGGCCTTGGCTTCCTTGTGAAGCAGTTTTTTCTTAGAGTTTCTGTGGCAAGGACCTAAGTGATAGTCCTATTACCAGACCCTCAAGGAAAGAGGTCATGAGAGAAATTTGCTACGCCAGGCCATTTATACGTCTGTTAGGCTTGAAGAGATTTGACCTGCCACAGAGCATTGCTTCAGATTTTTTTCATTCTTTAGAAGGAAACTGAAGGATAGTAACCCAAATCTACAAAAAACTTATCAAACTCAATACCCAAAAAATAAACAGTCCAGTTAAGAAATAGGCTGAAGACATGAATAGGCACCTTTTAAAAAAGACATCCAGATAGCTAACTGACACATGAAAAGATATTCAACATCACTCACCATCAGGGAAATACAGATCAAAACCACAATGAGGTACCATTTCACACAGATCAGGATAGTTAAAATTAACAACACAAGAAACAACAAATGTTGGGGAGGATGGAGACAAAGAAGAGCCCTCTTGCACTGTTGGTGGGAATGCAAACTGGTGCAGCCACTCTGGAAAACAGTATGGAGGTTCCTCAACATGTTAAAAATAGAGCTACCCTACAGTCTAGCAATTATATTACTATTTACCCAAAGGATACAAAAAACACAGAATTGAAAGGATACATGCACCCCCATGGTTACAGCAGCATTGTCAACAATAGTCAAACTATGGAGAAAGCCTAAATGTCCGATGAATGGATAAAGAAGGTGGGGTATATAGATATAAAGGAATATGCTCAACCATCAAAAAAAAAAAAAAAAAGAAATCTTGCCATCTGCAATGACATAAATGGCGCTAGAGTACATTATGCTAAGTGAAATAAGTCAGAGAAAGACAAAGATCATATGATCTCGCTCATATGTGGAAAGAAAACAGATGAACATATTGGAATGGGGAAAAGAAAAAAAGGAGAGAGGGAAACAAGCCATAAGAGATTCTTAGCAACAGAGAACAAACTGAGGATTGCTGGAGGGAGGTGCCTAGAGGATGGGCTAGATGGGGGATGGGTATTAAGCAGGGCACTTATTATGATGAGCACTGGGTGTTGTATGTGAGTGATGAATCACTGAATTCTACTCCAGAAACCACTATTGCACTGTACGTTAACTACCTAAAAATTAAGTTAAAAAAAAAAAAAAAAAGGAAATTGAAGGAGACACCAGAATTGGCACAATCTAAGAAACCCTGAATTGAAGTTTAGGTTTAACTGTAGGTTGTTTTCTTTCTTACTGATTCTAGACCCGTGAACCAGAAGTGAGTTACTTCTTTTAATGTAGAAGGAGATGAGAAAGATGGTGGGATGTTTTAAGGGCCCGTGAGAAATAAATGTGAATGCAGTGTCTTGTGCTTTTAAAAAAGTGTTTCTAGAAAGTTACTTAAGAGTTTGGTTGTAATTTAATGCAAATGAATGGATGATGGGATAGGAAAAATGCAAGAATCAACAGAAAAGAGCCATGTGTTGTTTCAGGAGGGGACAGTAGTAGTTCTTTGACTATCACCTTATCAGCATTTTTAAGAAATTGGTTATCTTCATTGCTCATGGTGAGGACAGCTTTTCTGTTATTTATCATACTGATAAAATCACTAGGAGAATGAACATAGACAATGAAGGAGCTCTTTGCAGGTACCATTTCAATTAAAATGCAGACCTCAAC
The DNA here is from genome assembly GCF_002288905.1 of Enhydra lutris kenyoni. Classification (NCBI taxonomy): domain Eukaryota; kingdom Metazoa; phylum Chordata; class Mammalia; order Carnivora; family Mustelidae; genus Enhydra; species Enhydra lutris. Next base: position 40,471,034 of record NW_019154101.1, on the reverse strand, counting down.
TATTATTTTAAAAACTGATACCCATATTATGCATAATTTGCATATAACCAATTAAGTCAGTGCTAACACCCCCAGATTTAATCATCTTCTCTTTATATATAAAATCATATTATTGGACATATGGGTACCCAGAATTTATTGAAGAAATCAAGCTTATGTTCATAATACACTGATACTCAAGAAATATCATATAATACTCTCAGGTCATCAAATATTTTTCAACCTCTCTGAACAGAAAGATGCCAATAGTGTTAACTGGCCACACTTTAAAAGCTTATTGATATTTATTGACACTATTATTTATTGTGATGACTTTAAATATAAAGATCCATATACTCTGTTACCTTATTTGTAACTGTTAACAGTATACACATGGGGTATAGGGATAGGCTGTATACATCATATATTTATGATAGACTATTCTATATATTATATGAACAAATATTTGTAGATCAAGTAATGTTGAGAATACTTAGGAACTATTAGAATTTTCTATAAATTTCAAGTCTTATAAAACAAATGCTAGTAAATACAAAAAGTACTTGTAGATCTATTTTAAGAGATTTACAATGCTAGAGAACTATATTTTGACTAGTCATTGTATTTCAAACTGTAAGTAAATGTTGGTTTTTGTTCTGAAGAGTATATTGTATTTGAGTAAAGCCACGCCGTGATTCAGAAAAATACCTAATATGGGCATGCAACATTTTATTTCCTAATACAGTTAAAATGAAATTTTGAGACACAATAATCTAAATTTTCTTTTTAATTAACATATTATTATGATACCCAAACTAATGTGGCCTATTGGATAACTATCTACTCCTAGAATTAAGGCAGGCTAGAAGATAGTTGATTTTATTTAATTATCTATCAGTTCTCTCTCAAATGTGAATATATTCTCAAAAATCAAAAAATCTAAGTATGAATGTCCATTAAGTGCTTTAGTGCCAACACAACATGAATAGAACTAGAATATGGCCTTGAGCATTACTGCTAAGTAAATCAAAACTCTTGTGTCTGAGCAATCCTTACAAGAAAAAAAAGTATATATTTATTTTAGAAGCAGAAGAAAAGAAGTCGCAGCACAACAATGAACAAAATGATCTTCCTTGATAAATTTGGAGTATTTACTAATATTCTGAACTATCCAGAGGAAACAAAACACATCATTTTTAAAAACAATGCCCTCAAAATTAGATAGCACTTTGCCTCTTTCTGATTACATCTAACACTTAAATTGCACCTGTGAATTTCTTTCTCAAAATTTTAGAAATTATCTTCTGATATAAATTCCTTGATTGTGACTGGAAGTATCTGGAATAATACCTAGCAGTGTTGAACCAAGAGCAGATGGGAAGTAATTACTCTGAGCTTGGTTATGAAAAAATTAAAGAAGTGGCAAGAAGTGAGTTAGAGATGCAAATATTGTGTCGAATTCTCTGAAATTGACCAATTCTCTGACACTGATTTGTCCTCAAGGTTTCATCCTGAAGCTTTACTTTCTAAATAATTCTTATCTTTCAGAGATGATTCAATCAAATAGTATAAGATTCAGAACACAGCACAACCTTGTAATAATTAAAACCAATACAATATACAACTTAGTATTAGATATCTGACGTGTGCTTTTTATTTTTCTTATGGCATAAGTGCCCACTTACTATGAGACTATGTTACTGCAGTATTTCTGACACCATTATTGAAATATTAACCTCCTATAATTAAGGAATCCTTTTAAAAAAGCTTTCACATGGAATTTTATTTCCTCTAGTAAAAATAATAGAAATTTAATTTTAGATATAGGCCTCTGCTGGTTAATTTAAAAACCAGTTAATTTCCCTCTCTAGCAAGTCCTAGATTTTCTAAATTTATCACACAATTTTTTAAAAATTAGGCTTTATTTGATGCCCATAATAAATTGCCTTGGTATGTTATCATTTAATTAACTCATAATAAGTACACTCCGTATCACATTGTCCTTTCAAAGCCAGAAAACCATAAAGCCTGCTGGCTTTGTATACATATGTTTTCTAAAGATTCCAGATCATTTAAATAGCATTCATGACACTGTTAGCCATTTTGAGTTTTTACATCCAAATAAAGGAATGTGAAGTTAAGTTTAAACAAACTTATTAAAGCATACATGGTAAAGAAGCCAAACATATCAGACCATTTGAATAACACTATTTGCTTTCTCTCATTTTCATCACAACACATCTTAGCTTCCTAAGAGTATGTCACTCTTATCTTCAAACAAATGCCTTTGTCCCTGTGTTCCAGAGCCCAAGTGAAAACAGAATACAGCGACATGCAGACATTGTCCTCTAATGCTGTACAGCATATCAAATATTTAACCCTTTGATGAGACCAACCCCTCACCTACAGCCTGTCTTGCCCCAGCCTGGCCAAAGTCTCAATGACAGTCCTTTTATAGGACTCTCCGAGATGGCGATTGGTCACACGCTTTTAAGACTATAGTAACAGATAGAGTTTTAAATGTTTCTTCCCCACACTGTGGCTTGCCTTGAACTAATTTAGACTAAACTGCATAGATCAGCAACATTAGTACTAAATCAGGATACAAAACATAACACTGAACATCCATTAAGCGTTTCAGTACCAACATCACACAATGCAAATAGTACTAAAATATGGCCTTGAGCATTACTTCCATGTAAATCAAAACCCTTGTGTCTGAGCCATCCTTAGTAGAAAAAAAGTATATATTACTTTTAGAAGCAGAAGGAAAAATGGCACAGCACAAGCAGTGAATGAAATAAGGCTCCTTGACAAACTTTGAGTATTCATGAATATTCTGAAATATTCAGAGGAAATAAAAGACCTCATATTTTTAAATTTCTTTTTAATTTGAGTACAATTGATGCACAGTGTTATAAGGGTTTCATGTGTACAACATAGTGATTCAACTTCTCTGTACATTGTGCTGTGCTCACAAGTGCCACTACCATATGTCCCCATACATCATTATTACAATACCATTGACCACATTCCCTATGCTGTGACTTTCATCCCCATAACTTCTTCCTTGCATAACTGGAAGCTTCTACCTCCCACTCCTCTTCACCCACTTTGCCCACCCCCTCCCCCACCACTGCTGGAAAATGTTGGCTTGTACTTGTAGTTCTGAGAAAAGACATCATTTTTAAAACAATGCCCTCAAAATTAGATAGCACTTTGCCTTTCTGATTACATCTGCTGCATGGACTGCACTTGTGAATTTTTTTTCTCAAAATTTTATAATTTGTTTTTGATATAAATGGAAAAGTTTTATGTTCTTTTTAAAGATTTGTTTATGTGACACCGAAAGAGAGAGGGCATGGGTACACTTGCAAACAGGGAAAGGGGCAGAGGAAGAGGGAGAGAGAAACACATGTAGACTTCACGCTAAGAGCAGGGCTGAACCCTGGGCTCGACCTCAGGAGCCTGAAATCAGACCTGAGTCAAAACTAAGACCTGGTTGCCCAACCAACTGCACCACCCAAGCAGTTTTTTTGTTTTGTTTTTGTTAATTAAGGGTTATGAGCTTGTGGTAGATCACTAAACCCCAGAATTATAAAAAAAAAAACAAAACATAGATACTATGATACCTTTGATTTATCCAAAGCAACCATCACAGAATTTTAAGTTATTTTTTCTAAAGGAGGAGTCAGAAAATGGTGGCCTTGTTTTGAGCTACAACAGCAGAGTGGAGTTGTTGTGGCAGACACTCTCTGGACTGCCAAGCCTAAATATTTATCATCAGGCCTTCCACGGGGGGAAAAAAAAATTGCCAATCCCCAATCTAAAGGACTCAGAGCCAGGCAAGATTTCTTACTCTGCATGAGAAGACAATTCAAACCCAAATACCTAGGGACATTGATGTGTGCTGTACAGAAATGCAATGACAGAAAAACAGAAAATATTGCTTGTCTGTGTTAAAGTGCTGAAACCAATTTAATCATGAATGGACCAGATCATTCGACTGATGTCTGTACTGTGCCCTCATGATGTGTGGGAATTTGCCTTTGGAACACTGTGCCTATAGCAACTGAACTAGATGTTCAGTTGATCATGCCTGACACAGCAAAATCCATATTAACTTGATGGGCCAGAAGGGTTTTGTGGTGAAGAACTTGGAGTTCTAGAGCTAGTCAGCTCACGTTCTCTCTCCATCACTCATTAGCCATATACATTAGGTAGGCTCACCGATCTTATGACTGTCAGTTTCCTCATACATAAAATGAGGATGCTGAGAATCATAGGGTCTTCCTCACTGGGTTGCTTCAAGGATTAAAATTAAGGCACACGTAGTGCTTAAAACAGTGTCTGGCACATGGCATGTGCACAGTAAACGTTAGCTATCTCTGCCTTAGCGCAAAGCTTTGAGAGAGTCAGGACATAGGACTTCAAGATGTGGGGCTCTGAACTACCACAAATGTCAGAATTCTGAAAAATTGTGTAATGGAAATAAATGTAGAACCTGTCTACTGCCTTCCTTTTCTAGATACAGAAGCAAAGGCTATAGGTTTTATAGTGTAAATGTTCTTCCAATACTCGAAGATACTCCTTGTTAGATTTTCTTATTTCCTTCTAGGTCCATCTGTGGTGGGATTTCATCAAGCATATTTTCTATTCTGGAAAAGAATTTTTATTTTATTTTTTATTTTTAAAAAAATATTTATTTATTTGAGAGAGAGAGAGAGAGAGTGAGCAAGAGAGAGATCATGAGCAGGGGGAAGAGGGGGAGAGGGAAAGCAGGCTTCCCGCTGAGCCTGGAGCCCAATATGGGACTCGATCCCAGAACCCTGTATCATGACCTGAGCCTAAGGCAAACACTTAACTGAGCCACCCAGGCACCCTGGAAATGAATTTTTAGACATCAAAACTTATCATCTCTAGGGGCACCTGGATGGCTAAGTGGGTTGAGCCTCTGACTTCAGCTCAGGTCATGATCTCAGGGTCCTGGGATCAAGTCCCGCATCAGGCTCTCTGCTTGGCAGGGAGCCTGTTTTCTCCTCTCTCTCTCTGCCTGCCTATCTACCTACTTGTGATCTCTCTCTGTCAAATAAATAAATAAAATCTTTTAAAAATAAACTTATCATCTCTAAAATATGATAATTTTATGGAGAAAAAGAGCACAGTGGATACTAAAGAAATCAAGCAAAGATCTGCTTTCCTCAGCATCAAGGAGATTCTATAAAATCTGATGGTGCTGTATCCCTCCTGTGGTCAAGAGACTGAGGCTCTAATATCGTCCAATAATAGTCTTTTTGAGCTCTCATTTTTCTTGCAAAAAGGAGTGTCTTAAGATTGATCCGTTGTATTTAAGAGTGTTTTAGCCACCGAATGGTCAACCTTAACATCGGTAATTTTACTAATTTAATTAAATTATACTGAGGTTGTTTGAAAAGTTATTGTTTTGTTTTGTTTTTTATTTTTTTAGGAAATGCTTCTCAGTCCTGCTAAAATCTTGTAATAGGAAAAAAAACTGTTTTGTGCTGAGCAATAATGGGAGCACTCCATTTCATGCCGAAGCATTTCCCACTTAGAGTTAACTTATTCTTTGAAAAGAAGAGCACTTGAATTAGAAGGCTGGTGAGCTAGACTTACCTAGAAATTAGGCATAGACCTGTTTAATAAACAGAGGTACACTTCCTTAAAGGAAGAGAAGATGGGAAAGAAGGAAGAAGGAAGGAAGAGAGGGAAAAGGCAGGCTGGCCTTGGGCTTTAGTCTCAGGTTCAAGACCCAGTGGGCAATCCAGTATTCAAGAGTGAGCTTGTGTATTCTTGTCCGTATGTGGCTAGCAAGAGGACACTTCGCTTTGATCAAAAGAAGTTTGATCAAACCCCTTGATTCCTACCATGACTTATAATAGGAGTTCATTTATAATGGGGATTTATAACAAAAGTTCTTGACCTTTATTTTTTGTGCCACGGCCCATTTTGGCAGGCTGACATTGGCCATTCTGAGAGTAATGCTTTTGTTTTTGACTTTTGTAAAACACACACACACACACACACACATCCTGCTTATTTTGAAATAATTCTACATTCACAGGAAGACAGGGTGTTGAAGAAATATACAGGGAAGTCTGTGCATGCTTTACCCAGCTTCTTCCAGTGTTAGCATCTACTGAATGAAAACCAGGATATGGACATTGGTACAAGGCACAGAGCTTACTCAGATTTCACCAATTATATAAGCATTTATGCAAAAATCATTTATGATTTTTATGTTTGTGTGTGTGTGCATGCACACAATTCAGTGCAATTTTATCAACTATGTGGCCTTGTGTAACCACTTTCACAATCAAGAGACACAACTGTTTAATAACATCCAGGCTCTCTCATGCTACTTCTGCTTAGCTACACATCCTAAACAATATCCTAGTATTTGGAAACCATTAATCTAGTCTTCATTTCTACAGTTTCTATCACAAATGTTGTATAAATATTTCACATTACATGACCTTTTAAAGATGGCTTTTTCCATTCAGCATAAATCCCCTTCGGTCCATCCATGTTGTTGCGTGTACCAATAGTTTGCTCCCTTTTATGGTCAAGGGGCATTTCATTGTATGTACGTACCACAGTTGGTTTAACCATACTCCTCTCAAAAAACATCTGGGTGGTTTTCTGCAAAGAAAGTTGCTATGAACATCTGTGCTCAGGTTTCTGTATGAATATAGGTCTTTGTATAAACATAAGTTTTCATCTAAGATAAATGCCTCAAAGTAAAATTGCTAAGTATGGCTGGTGCCCAGTTAGTTTTATGAGACTGCTGAGCTACTTTCCAGAGTGCCTGAATAATTGGCATTCCCACCAGCAGCATATGACTAGTCCAGTTTCCCCTCATCCCTGCCAGCACATGATTACCACTATTTTGTTATTCATTCTGATAGGTGTGTAGTGGCATCTCATTGTCGTTTTGATTTGCATTTCCCTGATGGTTAATAATATTAGACATATTTTCTGGTGCTTATTTGCCATCTGTATGTAGTCTTTGATGAAATTTCTTGTCATATATTTTGCTCATTTTAATTAAATCATTTGTTTTGAGAATTCTTTATATACTCTAAGACTCAAGTCCTTCGTCAGACATGAAATTTATACATATTATCTGTTGTCTTTCATTATCTTCATAGGATTTCCACAGAGCAAATTTATTTTAATTTTGATAAGATCCAATTTACCAATTTTTCCTTTTAGAGGTGATGCTTTTGGTGGCAAGCCTAAATTCTTCCCCTAGCCTAAGTCCTAAAGATCTTAATTTTTTTTTTAAGAGATTTTTTTTTTTTTAAGATATTGTTTCTTTGTCAGAGAGAGAGAGAAATCACAAGCAGAGGGAGTGGAGATCTTAATTTTTTTTTAAGTGTTTTACAGTTTTAGGTTTTACCTTGATGTCTGCCATCTACTTGGAATTAATCAACCAGTAGACTCTACAGGAAGATATTTTTCAGCTTCCATCATAAAGGAGCACTCAGACAATTAGTGGTCTGTAAATGCTCTTCTGTTGCCCAGTGAAGAAATACATTTCCTTTTAGGAAAATTTTCCAACAGCTTGGAACAGGAACACAGTGGAGAGGATTGTAATGGACAATGGCTAAGAACTTTCCATGAGCCAGGAGAGAAAGACTCTCTAGACTTCCGGATTTAGTTCTAAAGACCCATAATCTCAACTGCACTAAAGGGAAAATAACTGTTCGAGGGGTCTAATGCTGAGTCACTCAGCCAAAGGTGTTTGCAAGTGGTTGTTAATTTTTCCTGTTTTCTAAAGCATTCGATAGATCGCTGACTGATCAGTATCAGGGAATGCTGCCGTTTTGATTATTACATGTAAATTAATCTACTGAAAGAAAAAAAACAGAAGCATTAAGTGGGACAAGGTTGTTGTATTTTGACAGCATTTTCGTTATGGGTTCAAGAGTAATTACTGAAATAAATCATCAATAGGTGATGGCAATATGGATTTTGTGTCAGCGCCTGAGTAAACTCTAACCCAGGCTTGGTCTGGAGCCATGTTCATTGTCTTTTGTGCTATATTTTTGAACTGCTGTCCAAAAAAGGCTTTAGATTCCACACAAAATTGCCTACTGAGCTGCTTTTCCCGGGAAACCTCACTGCCCAAATCACCTCTCCCTCATGAGATCTCACCCCGAACAGTCTCCTCGGACTGTTTTACCACACTCTCTTAACTAGTGTGAAATGCTAATACGGATTGCTGTGATTTTCCAACAAAGCGAAAGGAAAATGTGATTACTGGTCACAGGGTTTCATATTAGCACTTGCTTCTGCTAATTTAAAAATAGGTTGGACTGCAGGAAAACCAATTTCCTCCCTTAACATTAGTTTGTTTGGCTGTTCTTTGTTTAATAAATATCCTCTGGGTCCAAACTAATGTGAACAGGAGAAAGAGACATGAGTTCTCATTCTATTAAAAGCACACTCAAAACCTATCCTGATTTAATATGACCAAAGATCACTCTGAACTTGATCTTTAAACCAAAACAAAACAACTTTCATGGTTTTATTTCTTTCTTTTGGGGCTGGCTGGCTCAGATAGAAAATCTTCTTTGATGTTCTGAGTTATTAAAGGTGAGTCAGGTAACTTTGAATGGCAGGGCGCTGAATCAAAATAATCTAACCGTAAATAAAGTCAGATTAGTTTTTGTCTCATGCCAAGAAGGGCTCCTCTGGATAACAACAAAAGGCAGAAAATGAAGCAGAATGTATAAACCAAAGATCCTACAAATTTCTATCTCATTTAATTGTCTCTTAAATTTTAGTGAGTACTGGCTATAAGCATATCCCAGGTAAATAACTAGTGCGATCCCTCTTTAATTGTGGTATGTATTTTGAGTAAACATTTTTGGCTTTTCCAATTCAAAATCCAGAGTCCTTTTCAATTATTCACCCGCTGTTTTGCCTCTGTTGATATATACGGATAAGCAGACATCTCTTTCTTCATCGCTTCATGCCCTAATCCCTGCTCAATTGCAAACCAGGCTGTCTCTCCATTACACTTGGCCTTTGCCTCTGCTCACCTCGAAGATTTCCAGAGCATCAAAGAAAACTTAAAATAAACATGAATAATGATCTCATTTTGCCATTTAAACACTACTCTGCATTTTACTAAACAGTTATTGCCTCATTTGAGAGGGGTATTGTCTATATTTTATCAACAAGGAGCCTGAGTTTCAAGGAATGGCAGCAAATGCCCACATAAGACCAAATGGTTCTTAAACAGCAGAGATGCTACTTGAATTCTTATTTTCTGCTCCACATCCTTCTTCCTTCCACTACCACAGGTTAAGGGCTCTTTGCTTTTAATATTTTTTAGGTTTTTTCAACTCTTTTATCCATCCTGTTGAGTTTTTCTCTTTCCTCTGCCTCTGTCCTGTGCTGTCCTCCCCAAGCCTAATTGTTACTGTTTGGGTTGCCAGAATATACCTGATTCTCATAGATCAATCCCTCTACAACCCATGAACATGCATTTTGGAACCCCTGCCCAGAATAATTTTTGAGAGATGATTGCCCTTGTAATAGATGTTCTGTGCAACTGTGCCTGCAAGATTTTACGTTTTACCCTCGCACATAGTAAGTACTCAATAAGTGTTCATAGAATGAGTCAGTGGGCACATATTAGAAATCTCTGACATGCCATCAAAACATTTCCAAGCCTTCTCTAGGGGGTGTCAGGCTAATGTAAATGTGAGCGGAAAACTCTGCAAATGTCAACAGGCTATAAATAATCACCTGGTCTATCAGTGCTGGGAATTTACATATACAGACATTTCCTCTGATGAATGCAAAATCTCATAATGTAAAAGAAGACCTATTTAGAGAAATTAAATACCAGAACAAATACAGAGAAAAAACACAGGCTTTGGATCAAAACCCTGGCTTCCAGGCTCAGGTTTACCTCAGACAGGTGAATAAATACTTCCAAGCTTTGGTTTCCTCATTTGAAAAGAGGCTTCCTCACATCTCCCCCACATGGTTATGGTGGGGATCAAATGAGATAATGTCTGCCTGCTGCCTTTGACACATAAGATTCACTTTATATAAGTCAATTCTATCCTTTTTCTCCCACATCATAAGGGACTACTCCTGCTTAATGATAGTACTAGAAAGAATAAAAATAGAAGGAAGTTCTTCCTAGCGTCCATGTCTTAGGCAGTATCTTATAGACATTTAAATACATACTTCACTTTAAATTCTTATAATGCCATGAGACAAGATTATTACTCCATTTTACAGATGAGAAAGCTTGGTCCAGAAGCAGGGCCAGGAAGTGAACATAAAAGTCAGTCTGATTCCAAGATTCATGTGGTTAGGTTGCTATTCTTAAGTCACTATTCTATTCTAAGTATTTAGGAAAAATGCATACCTGCAAGTTTCTGTTTATCTCTCTGGTCTTTTTTGATAGCATTTTACTATCACGTTGTGATTTTTAAAATCATTTTAAAATAATGGTTTTATAGTCTCCTGACATTTACTGAAGTTTCTGAGGTTTTTATTTTACTCCTTGCTTTATCTGCTTCCTTTGCAATGGCAGGTTATTTCCTCATGTGTTTTGTTAATTTGGGGAATATGAGCTTTTATTTATAGTGGGGTTTCACCTATGGGGAAATGTATGTAGCCCTGTAGGTTTAACCCTATGGAATGGTGTGCTGGAGTTAGCTCACAGTGGGTTCATGAGGGATGATTGTTAAATTTTCAGGAATTTTGCAAGCTGGTTGTTAAATATAGCCATTATTAAAATTTAAATGTTAAAAACCTGTAATTAAGTAAACTAATTAAAAACAAAAGTAATGAATCTTTAAAAGTCACTATTTCCAAATTATTTTACTAAACTTTACTAATACCGCTACTTTTGGGTTCTGTTGTATCTGTAATAGTGAAAATTTTATGTAATGGTTTATACATTTCTTCCCAAGTCCATACTCAGTGGTGGTCATGTTGTAGCTTGAAGTTGGCCATGAAGGGAGTGTTTGCCTTACAGAAATTGGATAATACTTCAGATCAGGACTTGATTTCTTGTTATGGTGCTCGCTTCGGCAGCACATATACTAAAATTGATCTCTTGCTATGTTGTCTAGATTGGCATACTTTTCTGCAAAGGTCCAGATTGTAAAATTTTTCAGGTTTTGTGGGCCACATATGGTCTCTGTTGCATATTTTTCTTTTTAAAATAACTCTTTAATGATACATAAAATATTTTTAGCTTAGGAACTATATAAAAATAGGTCATATTTGCTGATTTTGGTTCTGAATTTAAGAAAGTAATATTGAAAGTATTTGTTGTATCTGTAGCTTTTACAGTTGTGAATGGCACAAAATTGAGCCATCTGAGAAGTAAATATTCTTTCAGTACTCAAAAACTATTACCTGATTCAGCGAAGAAGTTGCTCACACCAGTGACAAATGAGTGAAATTTTGACATAAGCCTTCATTGTTTCACTTTTTTCTTATTAATGGAAATTAAAATACTGATACTCATGTTGGAAAAAAAATATAACCATGTTATATTTTGACCCCAGGTTCTTACCCAACCTCTAATCTTTCATTTCATATTTTTATATTTTCTTGTATTTGTCACAATCTTTCAATGGCCAATTCATGTTTTCCTCAACAGTTCTCTGTAGTTTTGAGGCTTTCTTGTTCCACACTTGTCAAAATTTATTGGTTTAAGGCTTCTAGTCACTCAAATTACTCCTCCAAGATCCTCTGTACTTGAGAATCCTAAATTGTTTTTTAGTCTATTGAGTGAAGCAAACATTGTCTATACATGTGTGCCTCATACTATATATATATATATATATATATATATATATATACACAAAAATATATATATACTTTTATATGTATATAAAAGGCATTTATCACAACAGTATACTGATAGACATCTTGAGAGTGTATATATAGAGAGAGTAAGTATATATATATAATTTTTTATGGGTACATTCCATACCACATATATTTTGATAATGAATGACCCCAAATTGAAAGTGGACCACTCTACTGTGAGCATCTTAAAGACAATGACTAAGAGGAAGAAAGTGAGAAGGAAAGAAAGCTGAGATCACTGAGGAGGCATCCTTCTGTCTCTTTGGTTCATCCTTTGTTAGTCTAATTTTACCCCTGTGTTTACAGACTTCGCTGACTCAGTATCTGAGCATTTTAGTTCTCAGCATGGTCTATTAGTGGAGATATTTTCAAATGCATTCAAAAGAAAAAGAAAAACCTACTCAAAGGGTCAGGCTCACAAAACAGGAAACTAATTCTGTAAAGATAGACGTAATTCTGAGTCAACCATTCAATGATGTCACCAAGAACCCAGTTTATTTCTATCTCTCCACTCTCTTTTCCATAGGCTCAGCTTTGTCTTCCTCCCCGCTTCCATCATGGAGACAAAGATGGGTGCAGCGGTTCTAAGCATCACCTCTATAGTCCAGAAGGGGTCAGAATATTTCTTCCAACAACTTCCTTAGAAGTCCTTAGATGTCTCCTCTATGTCTCCCTGACCTAAATTGGATCTTATTTCCTTTCTTGAACAAATCTCTGTACAGACTAGCCAGAGAAATTCCATGAGCTTATTGGCTTAAGTCTGGCTATCTGAACCAATCACTATGATAAGGAGAATCAGATTGTCCTTGCTGGTTTGGACTAACATATGCCCACCCCTTAGCCGAGGATGGTGCTAGCTTTTCCCAGAAGCCATGAGCTTTGATGTGGATGTACACAGGAAGGAGTAAGAGGAGACTGAACACTGGGTAAATCAACCAATAGTGTCCACTTATGTAAAAGGAAACAAAGTAACTAATAGAATATAAGAAAATACTTATTAGATCAATGCTCTTGGTGAAACTGAAGGATGAGCCTATTTTGGGGAAAAGCATATTAACACTCTCAAGATGTCTATCAGTATACTGTTGTGATAAATGCCTTTTATATACATACAAAAGTATATATATATATATTTTTTTCTATATATACATAGTACAATTATATATATACATAGTACAGTTTCTATCTGGTATTCTAGAAGGATAAATTGTTTCTCTTTTGGATTCTTCTTAGCAATTGGTAATCAATAAAATTATTAGCAAAGGAGTCTTTTTGTACAAACTTCCTTTTTGGTTTGAAAGCGACTGTCATTCACTCACATGACAAGTACTTTGAGCACCTTATGTGTATGGAATATTGTGCTTGGGCTGTGAGGTCTACATAGAAAAGATACAGAGACTGAGCTTAAAGGTCTCATAATCTAGTAGGATGGAAAAGATTTGCTTTTTAATAATGAATTTAAAGTGGTTCTGGTACATGCTTAATGTAAGTACAGAGGTAGACAGATCATTTCTAGCCATGTACACTAGGAAAGAAGAATTTGGAACGGCAGTCTTTTTTGAATCTGCACACTAACCAATTAAAACACCCATCAGGAATTGAAATACTTAGTTTGATATGGCTGAGAAGATCAGCTGGATGAGAAATTTTGTATTTAGCCTTGAGGGTAATGTGTAGCAGGGAATGTATATGGAGTAGTTAGTTAGTGGGTATATTAGTCTGGCTCCAACTAGGAAAACAGAAACCATTCTTCGTTTTTAAAGAGAGTAAGTTTGGTGCCAAGACTTGTTTACACAGGTAACGAAAAAGCTGAGAAGCCAAACACAGACTGCAATGCAACCTCCAGATAAACACAGCAGGAAGCTGATGCTACCTTTAGCAGAGAGGGATGGAAGAAACTTGTGGGGTAACAGAGACTAGGGGCCTGTGTCACCCAGCAAAGTCTGGAATCTTAGAGGAACTGTTCAGAAGGAATTATCTCTAAAGAGGTGATGTACCTCCTGCTGGAGATCCTACCTGAGGTAAGGGGCAGGGAGGAAATACTCCAACTTCTTCCTTTCCTTTCCCAGTCTCATTCTAGTGCTCCCCCTCTCAGTGGCAGCACCCCCTGAGACTCTGAGGTGGTCTGCCACTTGTACTATGGAGCAGAGAGGGGGAAACATTGGGAAATCAAGGAATGGACCTCAAAGTGAACAGACCCAGGAATAGCACAGTAGAAAAATGTAAGGAGCACTACTGAGTCTCTGCCAAAAGAGATGAGGCCCCCTGGTGGGTCTAAGAAAGGTGAAGGGTGAGGGCCAAGATGGATCATCATGCTTGGATACTGCTTGTATGGATTGGTCAAAAGGGAGATGAACCAAAAAAAAAAAAAAAAAAAAAAAAAAGTTCTTCAGTAATTATTTAAATGAAACAGCAACTGAGAAAGCAAATGACCCCTCTGAGGGAATGGATATCACCATGGGAGAGCTGGAAGCAGAGCCAGAAGCCTGATATCTTCTCAAAGAAACCAGATCATGAAACAGTGATCCAAACATCCTATCTTCATGTAGACTGACTTCATTTCTGTGTCAAAATACAAAAGCATCTACTACAGACATTGAATCACATCTTTCAGGAACCATGGGGGCTGAAGTTTCCACGTCAGAGTTTCCCGTTGGATGAACCCAATGTCTACGTTTCCCATTTACAGCATAATCTCAGATCCCCAACACAGCTTTTCTAGCATGGCAAGAGAGCCCAAGTTTTCCCACACAGCTGTAATATCAAGCACAGTCCAAAAGGCCAAATTGTATTGTCTAATTCTCGCCATATTTCATAAAAATGGATACCATAAATACAGTAGCAGCAACAGAGCAAGGCAACAGCAGATGATGCAATGTCTATAAGATAACCCAAGGGAATACAAATGAGTTCACATGTCAGTGTTCGAATCCCACCAGCCCACCAGCTGTGTGCCTTCTCCTCTTGCCCTTGCCTAATCACTCAGGACCTGTCTTTATTCCTTATCACTGTAGTGACTTGAGCTTCACCCCAAAGATCAGTCTGTTTCAACAGATTCTTTCAAATGACTATGCTTGCTATAACATCTTCAGAGAAGATTAATGCTGCTTCAAAACAATAACACTGCTTTTGGGGATGATTGTAACTACCTAATAACAGATCAGTCATTGGACTGACTACACACACCAACACCCTGCTCATGTCAGTAAAACAAAGAGAAATAAAGAAGGAGCCCTTTCAATGTGTACTTCACAGGCTATAACTCATCTGAAATGAAACCCCTATTTATTCATCTCTTTTAGTAGCATGCATTTGTAAGTTGCCTGCTCTGTGGTTTATAAATTATTTTAAACTCTTACACTTCTGTTCCAAAATATAAATGTATGTGTTCATATTGTAGACAAGGACTCCGCTGCTGATAATACAGGGGAAATTTAACTAGCTTATAAATGTTAAAATGTAAAAGCAAAGGAAGTCCTGCTATTCATCTTCTCTGCAATATTCAGACATTCATGAAATTGAAAGTTAATGTACCAGGGACTTTCATTATCTGACCCAGTCCATCCTATCTATTAGATTCTCAAAGCACTGGAGACAGAGGACCAATATGTCACCCACACAGGACTGGAAAGGTCACAAAAACGAAGCATCAATAAAGCACTACTTCTGAATTAAATTTCACAGCACTCAGCAGAAAATATGTTCCACAGACTAAGAGTATCCGTAAGAATAAAACTGATAGCTAGATACAACTTGAAGAAAGCGGAAAAGTATTTCTCGATTTGAAAAGACTATTTAAAAATTTTTTTAAAAAGACTATTAAAACTACGTGTGTATGTATATATGTGTGTACATGCATACACAAAAAGGCACTATTTTATACACCCAATGTGGAAGAAAAAACGAACTTTCTATTGGACCAAAATAAAGTTTATAGTCACCAAATTCACTAGCACACAGTGCAGTCCTACTAAATGACTCCTCTTTCTTTCCTTAAGCATTTAGTAGAATACTATGCAGGACTTGTAAAGTCAGTGTGGTTTTCAATAATTTTCCGTGACTCATAGTCTAATGTACACATTAGTGAGTTTCTCATGATCTTTGCTATTTTTATCAACTGGAATGTGTAATCTTAATCTTCTTAATAAAAATTAATCCACCAAGGTCCATGACTTCTTTTAGCTCTCCAAATTTTTAGTAATTCTGAATACTGAATGACTTGATTTAACAAGTATGTTCTTGAGATTTGCTGAAAATATTATTATCATAACTAGGTGCCGTGAAGAGGAAGAGACAAGCATTAATGGGGCTTTCTTTAAATCAGCTTCAGATACAAGAAAATACGTAAAAGGATGAAGAGCAAAAAAAGAGTGAGAAAAAAAAAGGAAAAAAAAAAAGATGAAGAGAAGGACAGCCTTGGCTGAGGGCCTGATGCATACAATTAGAGTTAAAGGAGCTCCCGAGAGGGGGCAATTGCCAAGCCCGCTGGAGAAGGATTGTCAACCAGTGGTTCCTAGGCGTTAGCATTTCATTGTTTTTTTGTTTTGTTTTATGTTTCAAGTTTTATTTAAATTCTAGTTAGTTAATGTACAGTATAATAGTAGTTTCAGGAGTAGAATTTAGTGATTCCTCACTTACATACAACACCCAGGGCTCACTGTATCAAGTGCCCTCCTTAATGCCCATCACCCATTTAAGGATTTCACTTTTAAAGGATATTAAAAAAAAGGTATTTTTTTTCAAAGGTAATGAAACTTTTTAAAGATCTATTTATTTATCTGACAGGGAGAATGCTACTGCCTGTACACAGGCACACAAGGGCCGGTGCGCAGAAGGAGAGGGAGAGAAGCGGGCTCCCTGCTGAGTGTGGAGCCTGGGGTAGGGCTTGATCTCACCATCCTGGGACCAGGACCTGAGCCAAAATCAAGAGTCTGAAGCTTACCCAACTGAGCCACCCAAGTGCCCCGAGGGGTTTTTTTTGTTTTGTTTTGTTTTGTTTTTTAATTAAAAATGACAATCCGGCCATTTAAAATCATTAATACTTTATTTCTTTAAAAAAATTTTTTTAAAGATTTTATTTATTCATTTGAGAGAGAGAGAAAGAAGGAGCACAAGATAGGAGGAAGGGCAGAGGGAGAGGGAGAAGCAGGCTCTCTGCTGAGGAGGGAGCCCAAGGCAGGGCTGGATCCCAGGACCCTTGGATCTTGACCTGAGCTGGAGGCAGACACTTCAACACCCAGGTGCCCCACTAATTTTATTTTTAAAAAGGATATTTTCACACAAAAATTTGAGAGAACATTATCTGAGAATAAAAATTATCAAATAGGGGCACCTGGGTGGCTCAGTCATTAAACATCTGCCTTCGGCTCAGGTCATGACCACACAGTCCTGGGATGGAGCCCAGCATCCGGCTCCCTGCTCAGCGGGAAGCTCTCCCTCTCCCACTCCCCCTGCTTGTGTTCCCTCTCTCGCTGTGTCTCTGTCAAATAAATAAGTAAGATCTTCTAAAAAATTATCAAATAAATTGAAATTAAAGACTAACTCACTACATTACTACCAGTTTTCCTTTTGGAGAAAACTCTTTCACAGACTAGGATTTGGAAGATTTGGTTAATTCTAAGGGCTAAGTGTACACTGCAACACAAAAGGGATACAAGACCGTATTCCTGGCCACCAGAGTTTATAGCCCTGAGAAAGAAGCAACAGTTACTGATGTATAAAGTCATCAGGTAGTGCAAAGTTTATTATGCAGCCGACTAAACCCAAAAGAACGGTAATTTGGGGGACCAGGGAGTGGAGTGATTTTGGTATGGAATGGGCTGTGACTTAGCTCCAGACCAGGAGGGAAGGGATACTGAAGCCCAAGGGAGGCTTTTAGCTTGATGGCAGAACAGAAAAAGAGAGACGAATGGGACTGGTGATCAGGAGACGAGACAGATTGCAGGGACAGTTTTATGTTGTGGAATATTGGGGGAATTCTCCTAATGCACTCTTGTCAGTAAAAATCAATCAGAGTTAAGTACACATAAAAAGACAAGGAAATTCCCATCCTTTTTATGGCTCTGTCAATGAAGGAGACAAAAATCAGCTTAGATAATAATATGAGTAAAATTAAATATAAACACTCACTCTCATCCCTAATATCTTAAAAGATAGTTTGGTAAGCATTACCTTTAAAAAATTTTAATGCTCTTAAGAAAGGGAGAAAATGTCATGATAAAATTAAATTTACTTTTCTATCTAAATTATTTTTACAAGTTCCACAGGCATTTATTAGCAATTAAAGATTTTACTCTATATTATTCTATTCTATGTTATTACATTCTTCTTCTTTTCTTGATATGACTCTTTTCTCTCTCCTTGAGTCTTCTATCACATCACACAATTCAGCTTAACATATTCTGGTATTAGGATATTAATTAGGCAATTATGATTCCACTGAAAAAAGAAAAAAAAAGATGGAGTGAATATAACTTCTTGAAAACAAATGTGATATGAGATCATTTAGATTTTAGTAAAATAAGAGATTAAAATCATGGTTCTTTGATATAAAGGAAGAAGTATGTTTTACCAAATGGTCTACCAAAAGAAAGGAGTTGCTCCAAGAGCCCAAACATCACTGATTCCTTAAATGTCTTGGTCCATTAAATTAAAAAAAAAAATTTGGCTGAAAATTTTCAGTGTGTGGCTCCAATAATTGCTGTCAAAATTGATTATCATTCCTGTCCAGATCACTCATCTGCAGTCAGCTGCTTACAAACACTCTGAACCATCCTCCAAGTTTTCCCTCAACCAGCTTTGGGAATGAAGACTTCAGAAAATATTTTAAAAATAACTCTCTTCTCAGTTTCCCTGAACACACGGCTGCCACGTTTCCTAAGCCTACAGGTCTGTTTTAAATTCAAATGGAATCTGAGCATCTTGACAGAAAGGACCCCAGAGAGGGCTTGTCCAATTGACAACAGAGAATCCAATAAGTCTTTTCATCTTAAGCTGTAAGATGTTATGTCGGAAGGAAAGGAGGAGAACAAGAGCAAAGGGAATGCTAATAGCCTGAGCAGGTTTGGGGTGAAAAGTCTTTCTTGCTCCTCACCATTCATGTGTGTCCAAATTTAGCACTAAAACTCTAAAATTAATACATGTGGTTGCATACATGGGGAGAGGATTTTAAGCTTGATTTGACCTACCTTTTCTTCAGAGTGAGAGCTCTGAATGTATTTGTTCCACATTAAATATTTTATTTTAAGATCAAAAGAGTTTGGGTTCAAGCTCAACTTCTTTTGTGACTTCTATTGTTTATTTAAAGATGATGAAGTTTAGTTGGACCTAGATATTTTAACTTTATCCTCCCACCAGAACAAAAAAAAGGGAATTTACTACATTTCTACATGAACCCTTATTCTTCTTACATGTGCCACAGGGTTAAGTTTTTGTCCTGGTAAGATGTGTCTAACTTTGCAACAGAATGAGTCTCTGGTAGGTAGACTGTAGAGAAAGGTGCATTATAAAGGTTAGGAGAGGTAAGAATAGGAGAAAAAAAATCCTGCCTAGCAAGAACCTATTGAACATGCTTCCTGTTCCTATTCTCAGAGACTGCTATGATGGTTTAATTAGATCTCCCTGACAAAATTCATTACAGAAAATCCTGGCTTACTGAAAAAATAATAAACTCAGCTCATTCATAACCTATTAGTTACTTCGCTTTTAAGGAGCTAGAATGCTGTCCCTTTCTTTCTTTTCCTTTATCTAGAAGACTCGAATGAAATTTAACAAGTAGTAAAAGGGGAACAAATGAAAGCAAAGGAGTGAATAAGTCAACAAAACACACCAAGCATCTTTCATAACATCCTCCTCCACCTAATGAGACAGAAGTGTAAATGGAAAGAGCTTACTGGGGTTGAGTAGAATACAAAGAGACTCTGTACACTCTCTTATGTCCTTTATCTCCGTCCCTCTTGCTAGTGTTGTAAATTCAGGCTCTGCGGTGGTCATGGGGAGCAGTGTGGCTTTTTTTCCCTCTCCTGTATGAACAAATCACCCCTAAACCAACAGATCTCTTTGATTTCACTCTTGCAAGTCACCCATTCTCCATCCACCTTCCAGAATCAACTTTCTCAGATGCAAATTTTGCTTACATGTTCAAAACTCCTCAGTGGTGTCCTATTACCTGTGAAATGATGAACCCAATTACCTCAGAGCAACCAAGGCTCCCCATTATCTGGCATCTGTGTAAATCACAAATCTTATTTGGCTTCGTCTCTCTTTTCTGGCACAGCTCAATTCACTCCAAGTTCTAGCCTGCTCCAGAGAGAACCATCTGCAGCTCCTTAGAATGAGAAACTCCAAGGCAGTTTCATGCCTCTGCTCGTAACACATAAGGTTGCATTTATCTGTAGTGTTCCCATCTCTATCCCCATCCACCTGGGAACATTTGAAAATCACAGCACTCTTGGTGGACCACTAGAAAATGTTGCCCTAATGGTCTTTATGTATACACATATGTTACACAAACATACACATTCATGTATATACGTGTAGGTGTGCACCCATATACTTTGAAGGCAAATTATCATCTATTGGATTTTACCAAAAATAAGCAAAAATTTCAGAAAGAAATGTTATGGGAGAATGTGTTTCCTTCCTTCTTATGTATCATTGTGAGGTCAAGTAAAGAAACTAAGACTATGCCATGCATTAAGCCCATTCCTTGAGAAGGAGATGACCACCACTAGTCTATCTTAGTAGCTAACACTCTGTCCAGAGCGTAGAACCTGAGAACTACACAACTCTCCTCCCCTGGCACACTCGCCAGACCATACACAGGAAACTGATGCAGGCAGGGGCCCAGATAATCAATCTATCATGTTCATCCCACTGGGGTTGAGTTTAACATGCCCAGTTTATTTGAACTGGGAGGGTAATGAATCCCATTAGTAAACCACTTCCTATACAAAGCAGGACTTCCTTTTGGCCTAAACGCCTCGCTCTAAAGTTGTAAGGAAAGTTGGTTCCCTTGTAACAACCAAGCAGGATTGGGTCAACAAATCTGTTTGTGACACGCATATTCTTCACAGGTTTCAGACCTTGACCACAGCTCCCTCCATCTTCAAGTTCAAAAAGGGCTAAAGACTCCATGGTTTCATCGGTGCTCCTCTGGTACACCGGGCAGGCCCCTAATCTTTTGTGCATTCTTGCTGTAGTTAGGACAGCTGGCTTTCCTCACCCTCCCTTGACTTTGACATCCAGGCACCATGGCACAAAATCTCTCAGGTGTGGCCAAACCCTGTTTTTTTTTTTTTGTTTTCTTTTTGGTTTTTTTTGCAAGGATAGGGCTGTGGTTTGTTTTGTGTTATGGGCCTTTCGTTGATTAAAATAATTTCTTTGGCATTTTAGGAAAAGGATCGGTGGGGTCCATTTCCAGAACGGATGAAATTTAATTCAGCTCAAGTCAAGAAATATTGATTGTGCAATGGCCATGAGCTCAAAGCTCTCATAACTCTATTAAACAGTGGTTAAAATCCATCATGTTATTAGCTTAGTAGAGACTGGGGCATAGAGTAGAATATTAGTGCTGGGCAGGATTTAGGAAATCAGCAGTCCCAATAGTTTTAAAACTTTTTAGAGTTCAGGCAGCATTTTCTTCAAGTGAAATTTCATTACAGCGCTCAGCAAATGAAAGCGGGTCTAGTTGAAGTAGTTTTTCGGTAGACAAAAATGTTTCCCGTGAGGCTTCTCCACTGTATTTACACACACGCAGTCATACAACACAGAGTTTTAAAACCTTAGCTCAGGCCTCATCTGAAGGCCTCATTGTTTATTTTCCAGAAAGACAACTGAGGTGACAAATCCACGATTATAGGTAGTTGGAAGACTAAGACTGTCTGACTCCTGATTTAGTACCCATTCCTCTACGTTTCTTGTATTTTCCTCTAGATGAAACTCACCTACAATTTTTCTGCCCCTGCCTTGTAATAGCGTTCCTCTAGCCCGACTCCCCGAGTCAAGTCTGTCATTTCACTATTCCCTGTCCCTGCCTCTCTCCTCCCCTCCCCTCCCTCTCTTCCTGTATTTGTTCCTTTCTCCTCTCCAGCTTTATGAATATATGTGTTTTTCACACTCCCCTGTATTTGTTTAACTTCCCAAGGCCTCAAAGTGGCAGAAGCCTGACCTCGGGCTTCTAAGTTATACTTCCACTCAATCAGACAAATCAATGTCTATTTGCACTCTGGGCTAATTTGTCGGGAATGTATTCAGAATGCATTTACTTGTTCTAATTCCTTTAACCCACTTCATTTTCCTACATTCCTTCCCCTGATCAAGGAAGATGATCTGATTAGGGTTTCTGCTGAAAGCAGCCCTGTGGTCTCTAAAAGTCCCTTTGATACCCTTGTGGGTAGAGGATGATTGGCATTAATAATATCCCCCATTCAGCTCCTTTGTATACCACGAACAGCAGCTGAGGCTACTTCAAAATCCAGTGCTGCATGTTTTGAGACCTGCCAAGAAATAGCAACATGCCAACAGACCTGGCAGCAGTGACAGCCTGGTCCTGACAGATGAGTGTGCGCAGAACAGGTGAGAGAACCATAAAAACACAACAGTGATAACCCCGGATTATCCACTGTGAGGCCGTAGTGCCCTCTTCCCGGTGACTAAGTGCCTTAGTTACTGACGTGATAGGACACCCATGCATGGCAAGCCAAAAAAGAACTTGGGCCGCTTTAATTTAGGAGTTGCCAACTTTTTTTTTTTAATGCTGAAAGTAAATATATAAGAGATAAAGAGAGAAGACATTAGATCAAAAATTAGAAAACTAATCCTTACCCCATCCTCGTGATACTTTGTTATTGGAGCTCATGACCTTCTTTGGAGTAAAGTATGTGTGAGGAAGTTGAAGAACAATTAGTAGAATATTCTGTAGCAGTAGAGGCTCCCAAGATTGATGCTGCCCTTTAAAGAAAGCCTGCTGAGCTTGGCCAGATATTAGTTACACATCTTTCCCTTACAACTCTGGCATTATCACAAATGATCATTCTGGTCATGCTAGCCATGGAGGATTATTCGCCATACTCTGGCGGGAGGGTCGAATGAGTGCAGGGTGGAGAGACAGTGAAAAGAGACTAGAAATTGCTCTAATTTCCTAATCCGATGCCTTGTGACTACATAACATGATAGGAATCTATTCAGTGGCAGCAAGAACAACATCGCTGCCCATCATGGAGCCCCTGGTATTTCTAATATGCACATTAACTATAGTAATACCACAACTATCAACGTACACATTGAAAAGAGACTCGTGGCATATTCTGTTCAAGTTCTATGTTCCCTGAACAAAAATGTTGCCATGGAAACCTCTACCATAAGGCAGGTGTAGTTGTGCAAAGGACTATGGGCTATGAAATCCGGTTCCCATGGCAACATTTTTGTTCAAAGCCTGAAGAAACTTAAATACATGTGCCAATACATTTTATTACCCAGCAGGATACACAGGTAGGATTAATAAAGTTCAATATTTGCTCAACTAAAAGTTGTAATCATGGTAAAAATAAATGAATTAGAACCAGCTCCTACGGATGGCTTACATAAACAGTCTGGAGTTGTAACTCTACTTCCACATGAATAAGGAAATGCATGTGAAGTATTAAAAGGTAACTTTCTTTCATTAAATCCATAAGGCAGGGAAATCTTCCCCAAAGTGATGGGATTGAAAAATTTGAAATATATCTTCAACCCACAATTCACTGATGAGATTAAATCACTCAAGCTTACCAAAGGAAATTAAGATCATTCTATCCACCTGTAATAGAACCAATTAATATGGTGGCCAAACAGCTGAAGGAAAAAACGTCAGGTTGATTCATCTATATTATGTGAGCTCATGCTAATAAAATGTGCCAGTTGGGATATTTATGATAATTGCCATTTCTAGAGCCTCAAAACATTCACATAAATATGCCAAGAACCAAATTAAGAAAAGCTTTTTCCTTTATCTTTTACAAATAATCCAGAAAGTAATAATCATTCATTATAATAGATCTCAGAAAATATATAGAGATACACAACGAAAGGCAAAGAAACGATCACATGGAGATGCTTGAGTAAGTTTTTAAAAGAACTTATTCTTCTTTATCACTTCATATCTGCTAGCCCCGTAAAACTTGAAAATCACATTGCTAAAGAGCGCAGCGCACACTCTAGCAGGTCAGAAACTGTGTTTGGTTTGACTCATCATCACTCTGCACAGTACTTGGAACATATTAAACATCCAATAGCTATGTGTTGAGTGAATGAATGAAACACATTCTGAATTCAGGCAACAAAGCATCTTAGGTTGTCAATGGAGACTTTCACAAAAATCCTATAAATTAAATCAGGTGATTCAAATGAAATTCTTCCATTAGTTCACATCTTAAATTTAGAAATGCATTATCATTGTTTTTAAGTGTTTTGTAATTACTATTGGCTCCCAAAACTTCACCAATGTTTCCTCCTCTTTTTCCCCTAGCCATTTTATCAAGTGGTTGGTGATCTACAATCAAACACATAAATGCACCAAGACAGCTGAGCACATAAAGGAACTGTGGGGACCTTTTACAAAATAAGGCATTCATTCTATAAAATTCAGTGAGCCAATTCCTAGTTTACGTGCTTTGTAAATTCGTTTTTTCCTGTATTAGGTCTTGTTATTTAGAGTGACACATCTGTTAGCACTTGTATAGTAAACTCTGGTCTCCTAAACAAATGTTTAAGCCAAATTTCATAGAATTTCCTATTGTTCCCTAAAGATGCTGAGAATTTAAAATCTTAGAATGCAACGATAATTAGCAAACTCATTTCCAAAATTTCATACATTAGAAATAGGCTCTTAAGAGAGATCAGCGTATCATAACTTCTCAAAGCATAAGTCCATGTAGCATAAAGACACAGAATTTAAAAACTAGAAGACCTCTCTAAGACATCCCAGAACTTCAAGTTGCCTCTGTGTCAAAGGCCAGGCACGGAGCAATGTGGAAATCCACTGGCTGTGTCCACTGGCTGGAGCCTTGTCCAAGAGGCCCTGCTTAGCTGAGAAGCCTTGGGTAAGTCACAGCTCCCCTAAGCCTAAACAGTTATAATTTAAAATGAAGACAAAGCAACTCTCAATGTAGAAGGGGTTTGTGAATGTCAAATGAACTGATGTGTGTTAAAGCGCATCAGGGGATGCTATTTTTTTTTAACCTTTAAATACATGTTGTTACTGTTATTATTTTATTCAATGCCCTAAATATTAAATAAGCTAAGAAAACAGTATCACCTGTCACGTTCAATTACTGTTGTTGGTACCGGTAGGATTGATTACATAAATAGTTGGCCTCTACTGTGTACATTTGGTTTTCTGTATCAGAGCTTCATATATGGGAGTTTACACTTAGTTTCTGGTTTGTGGATGCAAGTACAAATAAGGATTAGAAAATGTGGTTTTGAGTCAATACTGAAAACTTTTTTTTTTTTTTTTTAATTTTAAAAAGTGCATTGCTATTGGGGCGCCTGGGTGGCTCAGTGGGTTAAAGCCTCTGCCTTCGGCTCAGGTCATGATCTCAGGGTCCTGGGATCAAGCCCCGCATCGGGCTCTCTGCTCAGTGGGGAGCCTGCTTCCTCCTCTCTCTCTGCCTGCTTCTCTGTCTACTTGTGATCTCTGTCTGTAAAATGAGTAAATAAAATCTTAAAAAAAAAAAGTGCACTGCTATTGCTTCATTCTGAAAAATTTCTAAATGCTGCTCCAGGCCCCAGGGATATGGAGATGCGAAACATCTGGAGAGCCTTCCTCTAGAGGAACATGTTGTCTGGAGGTAGAGGAGGGAAGTCTGTTACATCTCTAAGCATGTCTGCATAAAATACTACGTGTGTGAAAAAGTAGGAATCTGGAAGGGCAAGAGAGTAAACTACTTTATCAGTTTGGGGGCAACTAAGTGAACAAAACGCGTTACCTTTTTTTTTTTAGCTTATGAACAAGTAGACTGCAGGTTAACTTCCCCAATTATCATCTGTTTTACTAGGAAACTAAAGTGAGAATTGCGATCTGTCTGCTGTAGAACATACTGGAGCACTATCTCAAACTGATTACAGACTTGTCGAATTGCATCAGCATTGATTTATAAGACAGAGCCCTGCAGCATGTCGATGTGATGCTGCCCACTGAACACAGCATGAGGCCTCTTTTATTTGATCCCTGGGACCATCCTGTGAGAGCTTTTGTGTGTTGCCTTGATGAGAGTCGGGTTGCCCTTGGGACCCTAAGGAGGTTTCCGAGAAGCATCTGGGTGGGTTGGGAGCGGCACCTGTAGGACGCTGGGATTCTTGACTGAGCTAAAATGCGGTTGGGGGTATAAAAATCAGCAATTGGCTGCTTAGGTTACAAAATGCTATTCCTAACTTTGCAGACATCTACTCAAACAAAAAGATTTTATTCGATGGTATGTTAGTTTTTGCATTACAAGAAAATTATAGGAAATTAACATTTTAGACCACAGTGAAAAAAGCTTTTCAGATTCATATGGTCTGATTAAGTCATACTGTTTTTGCATCTGTTGCCTAAGAGAAATTTGGTTCATTCATTCCTTGATACGTACTGACTGACTTCCTACTACGTGCCAGGTGCTGTCATTAGCCACTTGGCATTAGCTGATAATTTAAACTTAAGAAAAAAAAAACAAACACAAAACTTAGTACATTAAGGAAAAGGAATACCTTAAAACCAAAATGAGGTACTTTTTATTTAACAATAATCTCTAGCTATTTCTTTAATAAATTAGTTCAGTGATGCATCACATGACCAGATTTTAGTCAGACAAAAATAGTCATTGAGGGAGGTGGCTACGAAACCACGCTATTATGAAGCATTGCAATTTAAGCCGAGTCATTCCAGAAACATTTCTTTCCTCTGACCTTTGCACCCGCTAAGTGATAGAACTCTCCTGCACAGTGCACAGGTCAGACCTGTCCGACATTGTACAAATATCATTCAAGAGAAAACACTCTATTGCCCAACTTGATTACATGGAAATTGGTTTTGTACAATAGAAGCCTTTTTGTTCAGACTCCTATGGACTCCTACAGTGTAAGTTTCTTTACAGAGTTAATAGACTAGGGATGGATTTTGAATTTCACACGCATACACAAAAGCCTCATTACCATTTACATTTGTGCATGGCTAACAAAGATGAGCAGGAGCTACCTGAAATCATTAAAGCTGAGAAAGGAAATTGAACAGAGGTGAGGAAAACCTGTTTCTTAAAGCCCGTTTAGTATGGATTAACGTTCATTGTAATAGGATAGTCCAACCTGGAAGGAAGAACTGTGCTTTGTTTTTTAGATATTAAAAGAAGGAGATAGGATCCTTGTTTAATTTCAAAGTTCTTTCTAACATATAAGTGCTGGGATTTTAGTTTGCCAAACATTCATTTCTAAAAATAAATAAATAAGCTGGAACTTGACTCTAATTTGAAATGAAACACGCTTTTAGGCAAGAGAACAAGAAATAATGGAAATAGATGAAGGGATCTAGAAATTTTGTATATGTACTTAATTTCTCCAACTGAAAGCACTGAAGAAATTCTTACCCACCCTCAGTGGGTCCAGAGGCTGCCCTAATACTCCACACCCCCCTTCCCACAGATATAGAGATGCTGCTGATTCCCCAGGCCTCTTCTGTCCTCCCCATACAAACTCCATGGTCCTGATCCCCTCAGCTTTCCTGCTTCCTCCTTACCCCTGCGTCAGTGTGCACCCGCCTCAGGATATATGGCAGTAAAAGGGGAAGAGACAATCTCCACCACAACAATGGGAATTAGGTCGAGGCACACAGCACCTGACATCCTACCTCTTTTTAGCTCCCTCTCTGGCTCAGGCCTTCCCCTCACACACACTGCCCTCAACTCCAGCAATTTATATCCCAACTTCTTAAACTCCAATCCCTGCTCGTAGGCTTGGGCCCAAGTACAGATCCAAGAAGCCCCTTTCTAAGGTCCAGGTACCAGCTGGCGATGTGTTCCAGCTCCCCAGGCTGTGGAGGGGGTGGGCCTGGGATTCACAAATCTAATCGCCTTTCTTTACTATTAGGAGCCTTCTTTAAAAAAAAAAAAAAAAAAGATTTTATTTATTTATTTGAGAGAGAGAGCAAACATGAGTCAGGAGAGAAGCAGAGGGAAATGGAGAAGCAGACTCCCTGCTGAGCAGGAAACCTGACAGTGGACGCAGGTCTCCACATAGAGCTCAATCCGAGGACCCAGGGATCATAACCTGAGCCAAAGACAGGTGCTTAACCAACTGAGCTTACCCAGGTGTTCCTATTAGGAGGCTTCTTAACACACAAGGGGTTATCCTTTGTTAAAATTCACTTGATGCAACTAATGAATCACTGAACATTACATTAGAAACCAATGATGTAACATATGTGGACCAACTGAATTTAAATTAGAAAAATTTTAAAAATTCACTCGAAATTTGTAAACTCTCTTTTGCCCTATTCCTACAGTTTTGCCTGAATCACTTGTAGAGATTGGCAAGAAAAGAATGTATTGAGAAGCCAGGGGAATCGGACGTTCAAGTGTATTAAAAAATCCAATTGATGATGTAGGGTGGAAGGATCACAGGGGTAACTATAACTTGCTGGTGTCACAGTCCTCAATCCAGATTCTGGATTATAACTATGTTCCTAACTCCGTCAGTGATGGGACACCCTGCTTCCTTTGTCCAGGCAACTGGTGATCTGTCCTGGATACTGAATGGACACACATGTGTTTATCACAAAATTCACCCACTATTTTCCATTTTCCATTATTCCAGAAGGAATGATGGATGGTTGGAGGAATGATATATGTAGGCAAGTGCCATATTAAACCCACTGGCATTTGCATTGGTTGTCTTATGCAACACTTCCTGAGAGATGCGTAGAAGAGATTTCCAGCCCAGCACACTGCAATTGTCTTTTTCTTATTGAAGTATAATTGACATACAATAACTTCACATATTTTAAAACATACAATTTGCTACATTTGACATATATATGAGACTGTGAAACCATCGCCCCAATCAAGACAGTGATCATATGCATCAACCCCAAAAGTTTCTTCATGCTCCTTTGTCCAGCACACTAAAATTTCAAGCATTATTTTAATGAAAAGAAAAAAAAAACACATTAATTTTATTCTCCAAAATGGACCGCGGCATCAGTTCAATTCCATTTAACATTACCTTTCATCAGAAGATCCTTAGAACTCAAATTCTTACCTAATCAATGCTCAAAATGATTTGGCTTATTTCACTAAAGAGATGTGCACGCATGAGTGTGTGTGTGTGCCTGTGTGTATCCACATAAATACGCATATACCTTCACAATATTATCACCTTCATGTGATACGCACTAGAAGTAGAGTTTCTTCCAAAAAAATACACTACACTTTTTAATTATAGAAAATTTTGGAAAGATTTCGTCTCCCTGAAATGTCTTGTCATTTTACCATAGGGAACCAACCTTTCTGGCACATCCTAGTTTCAGGCTTAGGAACTGGATTATTGGAGCTTCAACCAGCCAGTCAGATTATTATGCAAAATAGTCAACTTCATGGGACTGGAAGGACACAAACCGGGCCAATTAGCTCCTGTCACTCTTGCTGGGAGAAAATTGAATGATAACACTCATGACAGGAGTGTCGGGCTCTGTGGACTGATAGCATGGATTCTGTTGTCCATGCAGTTCTGGGCACCACACAGAAAACCAGCCTCCCACAGAGGTTATAATGATGCCCTCAAGCTCTTCACAAACAGTTGTTTTCTGGGCAGCATGTTTAAATAAACCCTATAACTATGGTTTAGTAAAGAGAAGTTTCTGTCTTGCTGTATTTCTAAGAGTGACTTTTTTTCCCTTACAACAGGTCACATGACCTTGGCTGGTCAAACAGACTACCTATTGAGGAAGAAGCCATGGTGGTGGTGTGCGTCAGAGGCCACTGACTTATGAGGAAACCTCTTCCCTTGCCACACGGCAAGAGAAGAAGCATCAATCAATCAATCAATCAATCCTTGCTGAGATCAGATATAGCCACTTTCTTTCAATACTACAGCTGTCAGATTCATAAAATAAACAGTTTGCTTGAGCCTGAAGTGAAATATTTTCTATTACTGCTGTATGTATTAACCTCACACAATACCGGACCATTCGCTCATTCCATAAATATGTATTGAATTTCTTCTGTGTTCAAGGCATTGTGGGGCATATAAATGTGAATAGGACATAATGTGTCTCTCGGGGAGTTTCCATCATGGCAGGATTGTATATGGCACTCAAGAGGACGTTTAACTATGATGATGATGATGAAAGAAATGAAGTCTGGCAGGAAGTCTGAAGCAAAGCCTTTCAGATGCAAGGAAATTAGGGTTGAACTTGGCAAGGTTTCCATTTTAATTAAGCACTTTCTCTTTGTTACTTGATCAGACATTCTTTATTAGGCCTGTTAAGTGTCTTTGCAAGTTTTTGTCTCCATGGCTCTTTCCTAAACTAGATAAGAGGGGTCAACTTAACTTTTAGCTCTTGGTATCAGCCTGCAGTAGGCGCTCTTGCTGAGTGAGTCAGCAGGATGGAGTAGAAACAATATCATCTTTGGGGCATGATTTTTAGGCCAGGCTGGTCACAGAAGATTGCCTTCTAGGAATGGTGACTAGCATCCCTACTCTCCTTTCCCGAAGGGAAACTTTAATTTACTATGTTAACAATTTACTCCCAATAGGAAAAAATATTTTTTTCTGTTTATGAAATGAATGTAGTTTCATTGTATACAATTTCACCAAGACACAGAAAACAGAAAATAAATGTCTTTTGTAATACTCTGCTCAAAGATAACTGTCATTAAGATCCTGGCCCAATTCTTGCCTTTTGTATGTGATAATGTCCCTAAGTACTCTGTATATATTTAATATTTTATATTCAGTATACATTATATACACATTTAATATTTTAAAACCACATATATGCATATATGTATAATTAATCAACACTTTGACCCAGTTACTTATTCCTCTTTATAATGTATTTTTATTAGCACAGTTCCATAAACAAGAGTGCCAGACTACGCTTGAGTTCCAATAGGAGCCTGGGTACTTTTAATCCACTGTTAAAGTTTGCCTGTTTTTAATCATATCCTTCAGAATAGAATCAAGGCCAGATTAACTACGCTACTACCAGTTTTAACTTAGGGATAAATGGTACATTACTGACCCAAGATATTCAGCCCCACCCAACCTTTGGGAGAAGTCCTATTCCACCAAGATGGTAATACTACCATTTGGGACATTTTCAGGAAAGACCAAGCCCCTGATCCCTAATAGAGACCACTCAGAAAAAATAAGGTAGCTTAGGAGAGCCCCAAAGTGTGCTTTGGTAAAAGACAGTGTTATTAAAAAGTATATATATATATATTAGAGCATGTCATTTCCTTCTGCCCCCAAACCCTCTCATGGGTTCCATGCCTCCATCTCTTTCTAGAAGAGTTTCCCTGCTGTGTCTCCCTCAGTCATTGGCTCCTTCGCAAAGCCCTTCCTCATCACTATTGCTACCTAAGTTAGAAGTGAACACTCCCCCCCCATACCGTTACCATTCCTATATGTCCTTTTTACTGCCATGGCTTGGACACCCAGCCACACTGATTTATGACTTCCTCCCACTCTTCAATGCTCATGTCTTAGTAGGACAACATTATCATGTTTATTTTTATATTCCCATTGTCTAGCACAGTACCCAAGACATAGCAGGTACAGTCCCAGTCTGTTGAATGACTAGTTGCCTGCTTGAGGTCCTAAAATATAGAAGAGAGATGGAGAGGCAGAAGTGGACACAGGGAGCCCATTGCATGTCTATTTTCGCTGTTTCACTTAAACAGCCCTTAGCAAGAAGACTTGCATTAATACCTTGCTGTGGGATCTACACAAAAGCAGTAATATTCTTAATGTTCTTCTAAATCTGTGGAATGGCCAGAGCTGGTGTACTGGATAGGCACTTAGCTCCAATCACCCCTTTCATGCAAAGGCTGACACCTGTTTCCAGAGCCTCTCCTCAGAGGTCACACCTCTTCTCACAGGGGCTCCTTCACTCAGACCTTCCTCATTTCCCTCTAAATCCTCACAATTTGGGGAAAATATTAAAAGACCTCCTTTCTTGCCAATGACATCTCCCTCTGGCCTATTCACTGCTAAACATTGATATTTTCAGAGCAAGTTTCACCAGAAAAAAGAAGCCAAAGAAAATTTGCATGGCAAAGGTACACATATCATTTTAGGCATGCAAATTATTGTTTTTAGAAGAATAAAAGGCTGTAAATATTTTGAGAAGTGGGCCCCTAGTGCCTCTTAAGTATTCTAAACTACACTGTGTGCTTCATAATTATGTAATATATAGAATACCAGCTGCTTTGAATGGTACTCTGGAGGTTTGGATGATATCAGAAAGCTCTCCTCCCCCAGTGAGAGCCATAATCAAGCAAGCAATACCGTAAAGCCAGATCCAATTGACATTGAGTTGCTGGATTTTAACACACTTTAAAACAGATGTTTAGTCTGTGTGGTGTGGTTTCAGAGAAACACATTTTTGCCTAAAAAAAGTAGAGTCCTACGAAGTTATATACCTGTAAAATGTATTAATATTTACCATTTCATTAATATCTGTCTAAAGGGGTACATAGGTTGCAATTGGATATATATGCATATACTTACCTATTACATATTTAAATATTTATGTCTTTGCATTCAAATACACACATACATTTAGCTAAAAGACAAAACACTAGGTGCTTCTTTTCATCCATGACAAAGAGCAGAGATACATTTGAACTTCTGGAGAAAAAAAAAATAAAGCATACTCATGCTTTCCATTGGGCTCCCTGCCTGATACAATTGTAGGCATTTTTTTGAAGGCTTCACAAAAGAATAGGTTAATTATTTATGGTTTTAAAAAATCCCCTTCCCAGTTGCATATGTTCTGAAATATAGGACCTATGTAAGACCTTTGACTGTAAGGAGAGAAATAACAGGCCAAAGAATACAGACAGAAAAACGGCAGGGTGAAGACACTTCTCCTTCTAGAATTACACACATGGCTAAGCCCAGCAACAAAATGGTAATTTCACAAAATGCTCTAGGAAAAAAAGAGATAATAAATTAAAAGTCCCATAGCCTTTACAATTAGAACTTAGGCCTGGCTATACAACCAAAGCTTCCCCTTGGAAATCATCAGTACTGAGTTCAAAGAGTTACTTCTGCAATTTCTTTTAGGAAAATGTTGAATCCCCAAAGGCCAGAGTAGAAGAAGGACTATTGTTTTTTTAAAGAAGAAAATGAGTTTTATTTGCAAAACTCAATGGAGCAAGTCACTCAGAGGTTAATTTGACTAAAGCTGTCTCAAGACACAGGCCTTGAAGTCAGCCTGTGTTACATCCCGGCTCCATAACTTCCAGTATGACCCTTCAGCTGGTGACCTGACCTTTCTGAGCCTGTTTTCTCCTCTGTCAAAGAGCAGCAATACTTATCTAGAAGACATATATTCTGATCAGGATCTTTCATCTTGAGGGGAAAAAACACACAGGCAAGTCCATAGACAAGGGTTACTTCAATTTCCGGAATTGTAGTCACAAAAGACTTTCGGTAATCGACCAGCCTGTATATCTGCACTGTACACTATTTGTGATTTCAATTCTATTTGAATTTGAGCAGACTAATGGGGAAAAGACAGGCTGATAAATGAACGGTTTGCCTGCAGTTAAAGAAATTACCCTGAATGGAAACACTTTCTGTTCTATTCATGTTTATGACCTTGACCTTCCCATCTACCTGTGCCTCATATAAAGTCGTCCATCCCTTAACACTTTAACTCAGAAAAATTTGACTACTTCCAAATATAATACGAAGAACAGACAAGGTGTGTCTACCTACTGATTGAGCGGTGTGATTCTTGAAGTTCTAATAATTACCAGTCTTCAATGGTGCTAATACAGTGATAAAGCAGACTTACTATGTTCTACTGTCACCACCAATTACCGGTGGTGTGAAGACAATTATATTCATTGGAAATGAGAAATCAATATTAATAGCAAAATAATAAATTTTTGACAAGAAATGTCTCTTACCAGCATTCTTTCAGCTGCCGTACTCATCTAAGACATAGACTATCACAGCTACATTAAATCGAGCCCTATATTTCCTCCTACTTAAAAATCATCAATGTGCAAACTTGTTTCCAATCCAGCAAATATTTATCCAGTGCTCATGATAAGCCATTCTCTTCTTTTTTACAGAGAACTTTCATGAGCCCATGATCTCTACCACAGAAAACAGCAGCTTTATGAGCTATATCCCACCCACAGACATATTTGGTTTAGACAGGGTTTTCGAAAATTTGAGTTAGTATTTTAAAAAGTGCAGATTTTCCATCAAAAAAGAAGAAAAAACCTAGATTGTCTGCTTCTTTTGAAAAATCCACACTGTTGGGAACACTGGACTCACATTCCCATATAGCAACAAGTGACGACGGCTGAAATAGGTCATGGGTGCTTCCACACACCGTACTCTTCTCCACACATACACTCAAATACTCTTATGCACACTCTTTACAAAGACTGACCCTCCAAGACTAGAAGTTTCCCAGGATCTCCACCCTATCCCACAATACCACTGTAGCTTCTCCCCCAGCACCCCTTCCTTACATGCAACAGCATTTCTGCCTCAGTCACAGAACAGAAGAATTTGCTCTCAAGGTAAATTTAATCATAGCTACCCAGTCCTACATGCAGCACAACTGGTCCTTCTCCTCCTCCTCAGTCTTTCTGAAATATCTGCATCCATTTCCAACCCTGCTTTCTGAACTCATTCTCTACCCTGGGCTTCTTGGCCTCCTCTCTCTTGGGTCTAATATCACCTCCCTTCTGACCTCTGTGTTCTTTTCAGGAGCCACTGCTGGTAGCTCGACTCCACACCCTCCACGGAAGAATATCCTGCATCCTTTCTCCAGTTCCAACCACTACATCAGCATAAACGATTTCTGGATCTCTATCTCCAGCTACGATTTCCGTTTTGGAAAGGATATCTGTTTGTTCCATGTCCCCAAACAGATGGTACCTGGAACTCAAGATGTCAAAAGGTAACATCATTAGCAACCCAACCTCTATACCTTATATCAGAGTTTTCTAGATCTTCATTATCACTACACAATCCTTCCGGTTATTCATTTCTCAGTATCTAAAGCTCTCTGTTGGTCTTTTTGTCTTGTGACAACTCCTCCCTCCAACTCCAGCAGGTCCAGTCAATTCTAGCATCTGGATGACCCTGTCTCCTTCCCCTGCCACTCTCTGGGCCATTAGCAGAGACAAGGCCTCACCTGACCCTTCTGGGTACTCCAGGGCAGTGGCTTCTTTCTGACTGTGTCCCAGATGCCACTCCCCTCCACTCAGTTCTACTCTCCAAGCAACAGCAGACAAATCTTCCTAAAGTATTCTCCCTCTTCCGTTCTGCTCCACACCGCCCAACAAAAAGTTCCAAATTCCTTAGCCTGAGGTTAACATAACGCTGTGGCCTCAACCTACATTTTGCCTCCCCTCTTCCTATATTCATTCATGTCACAAGGAAACCAAACCTTAGGCTTTTCATATTTTCTGAGCTTTCCTGCTCTCTTCTTTTATTTGTATTATGTCCTTTATCAGGAATGGATTTTTCTCTCTGTTAGCAGATGGCTACCTTTGGCCAATCCTCCAAGCTTCAGTTATGATAGTATCTTTCAGGACGCTCTGGTACAGCCAAATACAAATAATCTCTCGTCCTCCTATTACTCTACCACTATATAACATTTACTAAGTCCTTAGTATATGTGCCAGACATTGTACTTCTAACAACTCCATAAGCTAATATTATTGTCCCAGTATTGGAGATGACAAAACAGGTTTAGAAAAGTTACATAAGTTCCCCAACGTTGTACAGCAGACAACATAATACCTCATCATTTCCTCTTTTATAGCATTTAACATGTTTAACTTGATACTTTGTATTTTCAATTCTCTCCTCTACCAGGAGGCTCCTGGGTGGCTAAGTTGGTTAAGTGTCTGACTCTGAATTTTGGCTCAGATCATGATCGGAGGGTCATGAGATTGAGCCTCATGCAGCCTGGAGCCTGCTTAAGATTCTTTCCCCCTCCTCAACTCCATAACTCCCGCTCCTCTCCCCTCACTCATGCACTCTCTAAATAAATAATGAATAATCAGAATAAAAATAAAGATAAAAATCTCCTCTACCA
Source organism: Enhydra lutris kenyoni (assembly GCF_002288905.1). Classification (NCBI taxonomy): domain Eukaryota; kingdom Metazoa; phylum Chordata; class Mammalia; order Carnivora; family Mustelidae; genus Enhydra; species Enhydra lutris. Next base: position 40,434,874 of record NW_019154101.1, on the reverse strand, counting down.
GGTAGATACAAGTTCTGAGGTCAAGAAAAGTATCTGATATGAATGCATTGTATTATATCCTCAACACCCGGCAGGTGGTATGTATGGCCAATAAATATTTACTGAATTAATGAATGATATTAACTAATGACCAATAATATCTACTGAATTAATGAATTATGTTAACTAACTTCTCTATGCTACAGTTTTCTTTTCTGTAAAGTGGGGATAATACAGGTACCTTCCCCATGCCTTTGTTGTGAAGACTAAATGAGTAAATCAAGTAGAGTTCCTAGAATGGTGCCTGGCACATAGTATGCCCTCACCACACATTGGTTATGTTATAGCTGGCATCCTGATGGTTGCCTGTTTGTGTCTCCTACATGTCTGTGATGAAGGTGCTAACCCTAAAAGCTTTTCTCCCATATTTATTTACTGTCTCAATTTCTTCTGCAGGTTACTCAGAATCATCATATTCCCCAGGAGGTAGTCAGAGCCACCTCCATCTCACTGTCATGCTGTCCCCATGGAGGGGGGCAAGCCAGCACCACACCCCAGATGCTTCCAGGTCACAGACCCCTGAGGGCCAGGTGGGACTAATACCCTTTCACCAACCTTTCTGGAAGACACAGGATATCCCATTAATAGGACCAGATGCATGTTATCCTCAGAAGAAATGATAAATATGTTGACATAAGTGAAATTCATAGGAATCTATCAATATAATATAAATTTATTATGTATGTAATTATGAGTAATAAATAGAAATTAATTACATTAAAATTATTATCCTGGTCATAAATTTCTAGAAAAAATAGGTATCATAAGACTTCTCTTTAAAAAAATGCAATATATTCAAGCACAAAAGATGGCTACATACACAAATATATTAGTTTCAATTTTTCCATTTAATCATCTAATGAACATTTGCCGAGTAAATGCTAGAGGTAGCCTCTGCTAGGGATCTGGATTACACAGATGAATAATTAAAAGTCTGTATACTAAAAAAATAGAACCAGTGTTTCTCAATAGGGGGTGATTTCACCCTTAAAGGACATTTGGCCATATCTAGCTGTCATAGTTGGATGGGGGGAGGAAGCTGGTGCTACTGTCATCTAGTTTAGTGAAGGCCAGAGATCCTGTGAAACATTCTACAATGCACAGGACAGCCCTCCTCATCAAAGAATGAGCTAGCCCCAAATGTCAATGGTGCAAGGTTGAGAAATCCCGATAGAGACTTAGAGTTAAAAACATATTCCTGATAAGCTAAATCCAAGATGGAAGTGAAATCAACATCTACACAGCCAAAGGCAATACAGAAAATGAAGGACATTATTCCATATTTAATTTTTGTTTTTTCACCCATCACTGATAAATTTTCTGAATCTCTTACCTCCATAATTGCATCATAAACTGTGCTTCTGCCATTTATAAATAAATAACAAAATTATTTGATGGAATTCTCTTCTTCTTCCAAAAGAACTGTTCAACATGAGTTATTTGGGCTTTGGTTTTGGTCATGTGCCTTGTAAAAGGGACAGGATCACCACTGCCATGGGTAGGCCTGGAAATCTGTAGCTCTATTTTCAAACTGCTAACTTAAGCAAAACTGCATCCAACCAAGAGAGGATTGGATTTTATATACAGCTAATTAAATGACATTAACTATTTTATTAGCCATGCACTTAAGTATTTTTTTTAAACTGGGAAAAATAAAATACTTGAAGTTTTGCTTAAAACCGAATTTTAAACAAGGCATTTTCCTAACAGGCACAACCCTAGAGATCAGAAGTTAATTCTGATAATTCCTTAGAACTAGAATACCCTCTTAGGACTATGACAAGCTAAGACTCAGTCACCTAGAGGTTGTACAAAATATAGGACTGTATTAATGACTGCACTTGTTCCTGTTCCATGGCTGGCCACCTGATGAATGGAGGCTTTCTGCCTTTCACGGAACCTGGCGCAGTCTCCCTGTGGTTCCCCAAGGGATGATGCTAACTGCTTGGCTGGCTTCTCACTTTGGTCTCTCAAAAAAAAAAAAAAAAAGCCTCTTATTTCAGAAAATATTCAAGGTAGCTAAGGGAAAATTGAGAATCAAATCTCTATTCCTATTTTCCTGCTTGCATGTTCTATTTGACCAAAATATGACAAAAATATATAAATTATATATTATATATGTAATTTACATAATTATATATATAATTATATAATGTAAAATTCCACAATAAAATATTATCTAAGTGATACAACTCGTATCTGGTGTGGTAGCTAAGTGGTAGGGAATGGAAAGTCAGTAGACTAAGTCCTACAGTCTAATGATGTAGAAGTAGCTTGGATAGACATACCTTTATGCATGTATAATAGAAAGGGAGGATAAGTCCTAGATAGAGATGCAAGTAAAATACAAAACCACACTTAAATACAGGATGTCTAAAGTTGCAGTCCTCAACGTCTTAACCACAAGAAAGATGGATAATTTAAACCTTATCTCCATTCCAGTAATGGCAATACGAGGATGGGGCAGATTGTGCAATTTTTCATGTAGTACTGTGTGGTGAAGAGAGCAAAGTTTTTGTTTTGTTTTGATTTTCCTTAGAGAGCATACTAACTAAACTAAATTCTGAAACAAAGTGCTTATGTTCTCAGAGTCTTGTTTTCTTCATCTTTAAATTCCTCTCTATATTAAGCAGCTAGGGTTCCTATAATAAAATACTTCAGACTGGGTGGCTTAAACATAGAAATGTATTTCTCATAGTTCTGGAGACTGGGAAATCCTAAGCTGAGGTGTCATGGGTTACATTCCTGGTGAAGGCTCTCTTCCTGGCTTCCAGAAGGCACCTTCTCTCCGTGTCCTCTCTGAGGGTGGAGGGCCCCATGTGAAGACCTCACTAAAACCTGAGTTCCTTCCAAAGGCTCCAGCTCCAAGTCCCAGAACACCCGGGAAAGGTTAGGGCTTCTGCATAAGAATTTGTATGGAGGGGACAGAGTTCAGCACATAGCATTTTCAAAGTTGCTGAGAAGATTACACAGTGCTTGGCTGGGAAGGATCTCAAAAGCTGGTCAAGTTGGCAGTGGGTTGCAAAATAACCCAACGAGTAAAACAACAGGGAAAAGGAAATGTGGGCCAGAAGCCAACAATCATCTAGAAGGGGTGCAAATCAGGCAGAAGTTTAGAAATGTTGAAGCACACATGCCTAGAGGTCAGAGAACAACAGGGCAGCTGAGTCCCAGCAGACAGGTGAGAGTAGTTCCCAGAGCTGGGACAATGAGTCAAACAGGCACATGAGACCATCACCAACAGGTTGCAATCCAGGCAACTCCTATCTCCAATTTCACTTTCACTGTGACAGGCACCAAGAATGGGGGTTCTTTGTGACTAGAAATCGTAGTAAATTACTCACCATGAATGTGGTGGTTGGGGGAGGGAGGGAAGCTCATTTTATATGTTTTCTCATTAATGAATAAGAAACAGCCTACCCAGCCCCAGTGTCTACCCTTACACTGGAGTGGCTTCCTCTTGGTGTCCCTGTCACTAGAGCTGCACTTATAATCTTGCCCATGGAGGTCTTGCTAGCATAAGCATAACCCACTGATATACCCACCAGCAGACTGAGCAGTCTGGAAGCACCAGTGGGTCAGTACCATTTCTGTCCCTGTCTTCTTTGTGGATAGGGCTCCACACCAGGCACAATCATGACCCTTCTGGGTTTGTCCCCTTGGCTGTTATCATATCCCATGACACAGATGCTTTGCTGCTTGCTGTGGTCCCCAGATGAACCCTGAGGCTGCCCTGATACAGCTGATCATAAGGAAGACCTCGAGGCTGTGCAGAACGCTACCCAACAGTACATTAGGCCCATTCCTCCCTGGTGAATTCCAGAACTTTAATAGGATTTGTTACCTTTTATCTTGTATCTCCTCCCATTGATGGTGCTCCTCCACCTGAGGCCAGAGACTGGAAGAACTCCTCTGGCATTTCTCTTTAATTTTGACCTTTATACACTATTCCTGGCAAGAAATTCCTAGAAATTTTTAGGTCCCAGGCAATACCCTTCCTTAGTTTTTGCTGTATCACTGCTTTTACTGTTAAAGGAGGTTCCCACATTTCATCTGTGCATTTGTGTGTGTCTTCAGGGCCTAATACAGAGCTAGGCACACAAGTTCAATGTCCAGTAGATGCTTATTGTCTTGAAAGAATACATCGATTTTGAGATTTTTTTCACTTCTTTTTTTTCTCTTCACCATATGCATAATTACCATCCAACTTTCCCTATACTGGGTCTGTTCAAGTTCATTAATTATTATCATTTCAAATAAAGGAAGTTTGACTTCACTACTATAAGTTAATATAGTAAATGAAACTTAGCAACATGAGTTTTATGTAAGAATAGCTAAGATCAGGTAGGGTAATCGTTGAGACTGAAAGATATTCACTGTTTATACTCATAATGGAAATGGAAGATCTTATGCTTGCAACTGGGTATTTATAAGAGGCTACTGTTCATAGTTCATGTATTGGCCAGTAATGAATATTACCAGAAGTACAAATATAAATGAAAATTCCTCCTCAGGCAATGGAAACAAAAGCAAAATTTAAATTATGGGGACTACACTAAAATAAAAGGCTTTGGCACAGTGAAGGAAACCATCAACAAAATAACAAGGCAACCAAATGAATGGGAGAAGATATTTGCAAAAGGTATCTCTGTTAGAGGGTTAATATCTAAAATACATGAAGAACTTGTACAACTCGACACCAAAACCCCCAAATAACCCACCTAAAAAATGGGCAGAGAACCTGAATAGAGATTTTTCAAGAAGATACATAGATGACCAACAGACACATGAAAAGAGGCTCAACAATGCTAATCATTAGGGAAATGCAAATCAAAATCACAATGAGATATCACTTCACACTTGTCAGAATGGCTAAAACCAAAAAGACAAATAGCAAGTATTACAGAGAATGTGGAGAAAAAGGAATCCTTGCGCACTCTTGGTGGGAGCACAAACTGGTGCAGTCACTGTGGAAAACAGTATGGAGGTTCCTCAAGAAATTAAAAAATAGAATTATCATAGGATCCAGTAATTCTACTACTGGGTATTTGCAGTAGTAAAACAAAAATGAAAACAAAAACAAAAAAAAAAAATGAAAATAGTAATTTGAAAAGATACACATGCCCTTATGTTTATTGCAACATTATTTCCAATAGCCAAGATATCGAAGCAAGCCAAGTGTCCATCCACAGATGACTGAATAAAGAAGTGGTACACACACACACATACACACACACACACACACACACACACACGAGCTTACACAGAGGAATATTATGCAGCCATAAAAAGGGATGAATCTTGCCATTTGCAACAACATGGATGGACCTAGAGAGTATGATGCTAAGCCAAATAAGTCAGACAAAAACAAATATCGTATGATTTCATTCATGTGGAATTTAAGAAAGAAAAAAGATGAATAAATAAAGAAAAAAAAAGACAAAAAACAAAAACAAACAAACAAAAAAACCAGACCTTAAATTCAAAGAATTATGTTTGCCAGAGGGGAGCTGGGAAGGGAGATGGATGAAGTAGATAAAGAAGACTAAGCCTAGGGGCACCTGGGTGGCTCAGTGGTTAAAGCCTCTGCCTTCGGCTCAGGTCACGATCTCAGGGTCCTGGGATCGAGTCCCGCATCGGGCTCTCTGCTCAGCAGGGAGCCTGCCTCCTCCTGTCTCTCTCTGCCTGCCTCTCTGCCTACTTGTGATCTGTCAAATAAATTAAAAAAAAAAAAAAAAAAGAAGACTAAGCCTACACTTATCCTCATGAGCACTGAATAATGTATAGAATTGTAAAAACACTATAATGTACACCTGAAACTAATATAACATTGTGTGTTAATTATAAATTTAAAAAATCATAAAATTTAAAAAATAAAAATAAATAAATTCAAAGCATTAAATTTCAACAGAAACCATAGCTGCCTTATAAAATAGATTGAGGTGAGAACAAACACCTTTAGTTCAATTTTCTCTCTTGTATGGCTAGATACAAAAAATAAATACTTAAACATTTTTTGTTGAATGATATCTTGAATGAGGAGAAATCAGGTGCATTTAGGAAATTAAAGGTACATAAAACCTATAGCTTTTTGCCATTAATAAAAAGCAGCTAATACATAAGGACTTGCATTAAATATCCAAAATCATGATATGTACTTTATATTCCTGATCTTATTTAATCTTCACAGGAAGAGGTTGAAAGGAGTGGAACAATTTTTCTCTTATAGATACTGAAACTGTACTAAGAAAGTCTAAATAAGTGACCCCGTGTAATGTGGCTGAAAAGTAGCAGTACTAAATTCAAATTCAAATATTTCTGATTCACTGTTACTACTACAATAGGCTGCTAATAAATCTAATTTTATTTGCTTCCTACAAAATATTACCAGAAGCACACACACAAATGAATATTTCTTTTAACAAATACCATGCAAGTAAGTACTAAACATATTACATGGATAGAATTGGCCTAGAAATTGCTAAAATGATAAGCAATTGAGTCTTCTTTGCAATAAGCTTCACCTGAAGGGATAAAAGGGAAAGACTGAAGAGTAGGATTAAACTCCACCTTGGTCTAGGTTTTAGTTCCTTTAAGATTGCAAGCATTTTATTTAATTTTCTATGTGTATTCTTAGAAAGAGTATTTGAACTCACCATAGGTAGTTACTGAATTCATGGTTTTGTTTTTTTTTTTTTTTTTAGATATTATTTATTTATTTGACAGAGAGAAATCACAAGTAGGCAGAGAGGCAGGCAGAGAGAGAGGAGGAAGCAGGCTCCTCGCTGAGCAGAAAACCCAATGCGGGGCTTGAACCCAGGACCTGGGATCATGACCTGAGCCGAAGGCAGCGGCTTGACCCAGTGAGCCACCCAGGCGCCCCTGAATACATGTTTTTAATCTCAGCTTCTTGTTTATAACAATTCTTTCTTTTTCATTTTGCTCTAATCAAATATGCCATTCAAGGTCTAGAATTTTATAGAGACATAACAGTAGTTATATATATGCTGGGAGCAATGGAGTTTTTGAACAGCTGGCAAAGCAGCTTAATATCTCAGCCAATCATTTTAAGCTCTAAAAAATTCCACTTTCTACCATGCTGTTAAAGAGAGTAATATCATAGTATCATAATGCTGCTTAGCCCAGGAAACAAGACACCATCTCCACCCCCACATTTTACTCTCTTTTTTGATTTTTAAGTTTTTCGGTGGAGCTTCAAATCATTTTATTACTGTCTGACAGATAATTGACAGTGGGAGATCAGGATTATGTGAATGCAACTCCGATACTAGATGGTCTGACAGCAAAACATTTGTTTATTCAACAAAAAATTCTTATGAACCTTCTTTGTATGGTAAGATCTGGGGGGAGAAAAAAACCAAAAAACAAAAAACAAAAAACCAAAGATGAGGAAGCCAGACCGTTCTGGAAGAGCTCCAATGAGGAGACAGAAATACACAAACGTCTTCAAAATAAAAAATTGTGAATGTAAGAACAGACCCATGACCCATGCGTTGTGGCTGAAGAGAGCCGCCACGGGTAGCACTCTACCTAGGACTCAGGAAATGCTTGCCTAGGGAAGTGACACTTGAGTGAGAAGTTGAAGGAAAAAGTCCGCAAGTCAGAAGGAATGAGAGCTTCAGGAGCCACAGGAACGAAAAGATGGAGGTGTAAAAGGATGCAGGATGCTGGGTATGGAAGAAGGTTGGGTTCTTGGGGCCAAGGTAGACTAGCTTGGGCAACAAAGGCTAGATAGAGGCAGACGGTAAACAGCGGCAGTGTCAGAGTGGCTTTGCACAGTAGTTGTACGACAGCTTGTAGAGTTGGACAACATAGATTCATCATCTGACTTTGTTACTCGCTGGCTCTGTGTCTTTGGGCACACTGCTTTTCAAATCCGTCAACTGTCTCATCCACAGAGTGGAGGTGAGTACTGCATTCGCTCCACAGGGTTGTGACAAAGATTGCGTGGGATTATGAACATAAAACGTATGGTCTAGCACGTTCGATTATCTTCTTTTATATGTTATATGCCTTGAGGCACAGGCATGTGGACAGTGGGGACTGATGAAAACTTTTAATCATAAATGTAAGCACTTGCTAAAACTCATCAAACTGTATAAAATGCAAAATTTGTGCATTTCGCCATATGTAAATTATACTTCAGTAAATAAGCCAGTGAATGTTAACACATGAACATATTCTAAATACTTTTCTCTATGCAAGCTAATATTTGATATATTTCATTCTCCTTTCTGTGTGTGATATGTATACACACCTATGTAAGCTACAGCATGAATTGTTATGTAGATTGTGGTGCTCACACATCTTTGAGTTTTTTCTGCCAAAATCAATCATTTAGGAAGACCCAATCATTCTACTTTCAAAACATGTCCCCAGTTCATTCCTTCATGTCTGTACTTACTATGTTCAACCATCATCATCTCTCACCTGGACATGACATGGGTCCCCTACCCAATGTCCCTGACTCTGCTCACTTCTTCCATCTATCCTCCTGTATACTAAAGCCTTATCTTTCAATTCCAATGTGTTGATACAAATCTGTTCTGGACATATGTTCTCCTTTTTCTTTTTGGTGAATACCTAGATGTGGACTTTGCGAGTCATAGATTAGATAAATGCATCTTTAGTTTTATAAGAAACTGCCAAGCTACTTTCCAAATTGGCTGTTATCAGTTTGTGTTCCTGTAGGTAATCTAGGAAAGTTTCAGCTGCTCATGTCCTTGTTAACATTTGCTGCTATTAGTCATTTTAATTTTAGTAATTCTAGTATTTACACCATGCTATGAGTTTTAGATTTATTTTGCTTTTTTTAAAAGACTTTATTTATTTATTTGAGAGAGAGAGAATGAAAGAGCACGAGTTGGGAGGTGGGGGGAAGTGGGGAGAGGAGCAGCAGGCTCCCTGCTCAACAGGGAGCCTGACTTGGGGTCTGGGGATTAAGACCTGAGCAGAAGGCAGATGCTTAACTGACTGAGCCACCCAGGGAGCCCCTATTTTGCATTTTTTTGATGATGAATACTATTGAGCATTTTTCAGTGTGAGACTACTGGTGATTTGTATATTTCCCTTTTGGTAAGTTTCTGCTTCAGTATTTAGTTCATTTTAATTTTTTTAAAAATCAGGCATTTTTCCTTTTTACAAATGCAAACCTTTTGGCAATCACATGTATTATAAACATATTCTCCTGTGTGTGAATCATTTTCTCTGTGTGGTTTGCCTGTTCATTTCTTATTTGTGTCTTCTAACAAATAGAAATGTTCAATTGTGATGAAACTCAATTTGTCAATTTTTTTCTGTGGTGATTAATAATTCTATGTGCTAGAAATCACATTTCCCAAGGTCATGAACATATTTTCCTTTGTTTTCTTCTAGAAGCTTTATAGTTACAGCTTTTATATTTAGGGCTCTAATTCATCTCAAATTAATTTTTACATATAATGAGTTAAGGTTCAAGGTTCATTTTTTTCCCATATGGGTATTTAGTTATGTCAACACCACTGATTAAGAAGACTTTCATTTCTTCCCTACATTTGTTACTTTGCTAAAAAATCAACCACACTGTATGGGTCTATTTTTGGATTCTCCATTCTGTTCTACTGATTTGTTGATCCATTCCACAGCCATTACCACAAACTCTTCTCTGTTTGGGTCCCATTTCACTGTGATGCAGTTTGAAAAGTTTAGGTAGGAAATCGGGATGAATGTGGAGTTTTCCTTCCCTCAAGGATCACAGCCCTGTGCTACCCATTGTCCAACATCTGAAAACAGTTGCTTCATATGGGATACCCAGCATTGACCATGCTGGGGCAAGGCTACTCCTTCCAAAGATCAGCCCCACCACTTTGGGGAAGCTTCTTTTTCTCCCTTCAATACGCAACAGCACTGACTGACACCTATCCCGCTTGGGGCTGTGGCTCCTTTTCAGGGATTCTTGAGCTGGTTTTAGGTCTTATCTCTGTCACTGCTACTAATACACTCAATCTCTGTTTTTATTTTTTTTTTCTACCCCTGAATATGAACTCCTTGAAGTATTTGTCCCTTGTGTGCCCACTACCTGTCGGACTGCAGGGGCTAGGTTCTAGAAGGCACTCAAAATGTAGCTGTTAAATGAGTAAAGTCACTGAAATGATCTGTGATGAAATTAGAGTTCCATAAAAATAAAGACATTTCTTCGCCATGCACTATCTACTTTGTCAGAATTTTTATTTTTTTTATTTTTTTAAAGATTTTATTTATTTGTCAGAGAGAGAGAGATTGAGAGCACACACACAAGCAGGCAGAGGCAGCGAGAGAAGCAGGCTCCCTGCCGAGCAAGGAGCCTGTTATGGGACTCGATCCCAGGACCCTGGGATCATGACCTGAGCCGAAGGCAGCGGCATAACCAACTGAGCCACCCAGGCATCCCTGTTTTGTCAGGATTTTTAATCATGGTAGGATACACAAACAATATTAATACTTGCACTGTATGCAGATTCTTTTTTTTAATTTTTAATTTTTTATTAATATACAATGTATTCAATTTTAATGTAATTTAAAGGAGTGCCATATGTGGGGGAACAAGTTTTTTTTCTAATAATTATGTTAAGAACAATGTCATTCTTTAATCTCAATTATATATACATATATATGTATAATGAAACACATGCTGAATCCCAAAGAAATGCAATATTAAAAACAAATAATTAAATAAGTTTACTTATAAGCATTTTTACATTCTCCTATTGATAAATTTTAATTCAATCAGAAAAAAACTTGGGGGAGGAGTCAAGATGGCGGAGAAGTAGCAGGCTGAGACTACTTCAGGTAGCGGGAGATCAGCTAGATAGCTTATCTAAAGATTGCAAACACCTACAAATCCAACGGGAGATCGAAGAGAAGAAGAACAGCAACTCTAGAAACAGAAAATCAACCACTTTCTGAAAGGTAGGACTGGCGGAGAAGTGAATCCAAAGCCACGGGAAGATAGACCGCGGGGGGAGGGGCCGGCTCCCAGCAAGCGGCGGAGCAACGGAGCACAAAATCGGGACTTTTAAAAGTCTGTTCCGCTGAGGGACATCGCTCCAGAGGCTTAACTGGGGTGAAGCCCACGCAGGGTCAGCGTGGCCTCAGGTCCCGCAGGGTCACAGAAGGATCAGGGGTGTCTGAGTGTCGCAGAGCTTACAGGTATTAGAACAGGGAAGCCGGCTACAGAGACAGAGCCGAGGAGTAAGATCTAAGCTCGGGGTTACCTTGAACCGGTCACAGGCTCGGTCAGCTCGGAGCGCGGCCGGAGGCAGGGTGACGGGAGTAAATCGGCGCTGTTCTCTGAGGGCGCACTGAGGAGTGGGGCCCCGAGCTCTCGGCTCCTCCGGGCTGGAGACCGGGAGGCTGCCATCTTCATTCCCGCCCTCCAGAACTCTACGGAAAGCGCTCAGGGAACAAAAGCTCCCGAAAGCAAACCTGAGCGGATTACTCAGACCGCCCCGGGTAAGGGCGGTGCAACTCCGCCCGGGGCAAAGACACTTCAGAATCACTACAACAGGCCCCTCCCCGAGAAGATCAACAAGAAGCCCAGCCAGGACCAAGTTCACCTACCAAGGAGTACAGTTTCAATACCAAGGAGAGCAGTGTAATTCCAAAGGAGGAGAAAGCAAAGTACGGAACTCATGGCTTTCTCCCAATGATTCTTTAGCCTTGAAGTTAATTTAATTTTTTTTCTTTTTCAATTTATTTTTCTTCTTCTCCTAAATTTTAACTTTTACCCTTTTCTTTTTTAACGTTTTTTTAACTAGCTTATCTAATATATATATATATATTTTCCTTTTTATATTTTTTTCTTTATTGGTTTTCTTTTTTTAATTGTTTCTTTCTTTTTTTTGTTTTTTCTTCTTTCTGAACCTCTTTTTATCCCCTTTCTCCCCCTCACGATTTGGGATCTCTTCTGATTTGGCTAAAGCATATTTTCCTGGGGTTATTGCCACCCTTTTAGTATTTTACTTGCTCCTTCATCTACTCTTATCTGGACAAAATGACAAGGCAGAAAAATTCACCACAAAAAAAAGAACAAGAGGCAGTACCACAGGCTAGGGACCTAATCAATACAGACATTGGTAATATGTCAGATCCAGAGTTCAGAATGACGATTCTCAAGGTTCTAGCCGGGCTTGAAAAAGGCATGGAAGATATTAGAGAAACCCTCTCGGGAGATATAAAAGCCCTTTCTGGAGAAATAAAAGAACTAAAATCTAACCAAGTTGAAATCAAAAAAGCTATTAATGAGGTGCAATCAAAAATGGAGGCTCTCACTGCTAGGATAAATGAGGCAGAAGAAAGAATTAGTGATATAGAAGACCAAATGACAGAGAATAAAGAAGCTGAGCAAAAGAGGGACAAACAGCTACTGGACCACGAGGGGAGAATTCGAGAGATAAGTGACACCATAAGACGAAACAACATTAGAATCATTGGGATTCCAGAAGAAGAGGAAACAGAGAGGGGAGCAGAAGGTATATTGGAGAGAATTATTAGAATTTCCCCAATATGGCAAAGGGAACAAGCATCAAAATCCAGGAGGTTCAGAGAACCCCCCTCAAAATCAATAAGAATAGGTCCACACCCCATCACCTAATAGTAAAATTTACAAGTCTTAGTGACAAAGAGAAGATCCTGAAAGCAGCCCGGGAAAAGAAGTCTGTAACRTACAAYGGTAAAAATATTAGATTGGCAGCAGACTTATCCACAGAGACCTGGCAGGCCAGAAAGAGCTGGCATGATATATTCAGAGTACTAAATGAGAAAAACATGCAGCCAAGAATACTATATCCAGCTAGGCTATCATTGAAAATAGAAGGAGAGATTAAAAGCTTCCAGGACAAACAAAAACTGAAAGAATTTGCAAATACCAAACCAGCTCTACAGGAAATATTGAAAGGGGTCCTCTAAGCAAAGAGAGACCCTAAAAGTAGTAGATCAGAAAGGAACAGAGACAATATACAATAACAGTCACCTTACAGGCAATACAATGGCACTAAATTCATATCTCTCAATAGTTACCCTGAATGTTAATGGGCTAAATGCCCCAATCAAAAGACACAGGGTATCAGAATGGATAAAAAAACAAAACCCATCTATATGTTGCCTACAAGAAACTCATCTTAAACCCGAAGACACCTCCAGATTTAAAGTGAGGGGGTGGAAAAGAATTTACCATGCTAATGGACATCAGAAAAAAGCAGGAGTGGCAATCCTTATACCAGATCAATTAGATTTTAAGCCAAAGACTATAATAAGAGATGAGGAAGGACACTATATCATACTCAAAGGATCTGTCCAACAAGAAGATCTAACAATTTTAAATATCTATGCCCCTAACGTGGGAGCAGCCAACTATATAAACCAATTAATAACAAAATCAAAGAAACACATCGACAATAATACAATAATAGTAGGGGACTTTAACACTCCCCTCACTGAAATGGACAGATCATCCAAGCAAAAGATCAACAAGGAAATAAAGGCCTTAAATGACACACTGGACCAGATGGACATCACAGATATATTCAGAACATTTCATCCCAAAGCAACAGAATACACATTCTTCTCTACTGCACATGGAACATTCTCCAGAATAGATCATATTCTCGGTCCTAAATCAGGTCTCAACCGTTATCAAAAGATTGGAATCATTCCCTGCATATTTTCAGACCACAATGCTCTGAAGCTAGAACTCAATCACAAGAGGAAATTTGGAAAGAACCCAAATACATGGAGACTAAACAGCATCCTTCTAAAGAATGAATGGGTCAACCAGGAAATTAAAGAAGAATTGAAAAAATTCATGGAAACAAATGATAATGAAAACACAACGGTTCAAAATCTGTGGGACACAACAAAGGCAGTCCTGAGAGGAAAATATATAGCGGTACAAGCCTTTCTCAAGAAACAAGAAAGGTCTCAGGTACACAACCTAACCCTACACCTAAAGGAGCTGGAGAAAGAACAAGAAAGAAACCCTAAACCCAGCAGGAGAAGAGAAATCATAAAGATCAGAGCAGAAATCAATGAAATAGAAACCAAAAAAACAATAGAACAAATCAACGAAACTAGGAGCTGGTTCTTTGAAAGAATTAATAAGATCGATAAACCCCTGGCCAGACTTATCAAAAAGAGAAAGAACACAAATAAATAAAATCATGAATGAAAGAGGAGAGATCACAACGAACACCAAAGAAATACAGACAATTATAAGAACATACTATGAGTAAGTCTACGCCAACAAATTTGACAATCTGGAAGAAATGGATGCATTCCTAGAGACATATAAACTACCACAACTGAAACAGGAAGAAATAGAAAGCCTGAACAGACCCATAACCAGTAAGGAGATTGAAACAGTCATCAAACATCTCCAAACAAACAAAAGCCCAGGGCCAGATGGCTTCCCGGGGGAATTCTACCAAACATTTAAAGAAGAACTAATTCCTATTCTCCTGAAACTGTTCCAAAAAATAGAAATGGAAGGAAAACTTCCAAACTCATTTTATGAGGCCAGCATCACCTTGATCCCAAAACCAGACAAGGATCCCATCAAAAAAGAGAACTACAGACCAATATCCTTGATGAACACAGATGCAAAAATTCTCGCCAAAATACTAGCCAATAGGATTCAACAGTACATTAAAAGGATTATTCACCACGACCAAGTGGGATTTATTCCAGGGCTGCAAGGTTGGTTCAACATCCGCAAATCAATCAATGTGATACAACACATTAATAAAAGAAAGAACAAGAACCATATGATACTCTCCATAGATGCTGAAAAAGCATTTGACAAAGTACAGCATCCCTTCCTGATCAAAACTCTTCAAAGTGTAGGGATAGACGGCACATACCTCAATAGTATCAAAGCCATCTATGAAAAACCCACCGCAAATATCATTCTCAATGGAGAAAAACTGAAAGCTTTTCCGCTAAGGTCAGGAACACGGCAGGGATGTCCGTTATCACCACTGCTACTCAACATAGTACTAGAAGTCCTAGCCTCAGCAATCAGACAACAAAAGGAAATTAAAGGCATCCAAATTGGCAAAGAAGAAGTCAAACTATCACTCTTCGCAGATGATATGATACTATATGTGGAAAACCCAAAAGACTCCACTCCAAAACTGCTAGAACTTGTACAGGAATTCAGTAAAGTGTCAGGATATAAAATCAATGCACAGAAATCAGTTGCATTTCTCTACACCAACAACAAGACAGAAGAAAGAGACATTAAGGAGTCCATCCCATTTACAATTGCACCCAAAACCATAAGATACCTAGGAATAAACCTAACCAAAGAGACGAAGAATCTATACACAGAAAACTATAAAGTATTCATGAAAGAAATTGAGGAAGACACAAAGAAATGGAAAAATGTTCCATGCTCCTGGATTGGAAGAATAAATATTGTGAAAATGTCTATGCTACCTAAAGCAATCTACACATTTAATGCAATTCCTATCAAAGTACCATCCATTTTTTTCAAAGAAATGGAACAAATAATCCTAAAATTTATATGGAACCAGAAAAGACCTCGAATAGCCAAAGGAATATTGAAAAAGAAAGCCAAAGTTGGTGGCATCACAATTCCGGACTTCAAGCTCTATTACAAAGCTGTCATCATCAAGACAGCATGGTACTGGCATAAAAACAGACACATAGATCAATGGAACAGAATAGAGAGCCCAGAAATAGACCCTCAACTCTATGGTCAACTAATCTTCGACAAAGCAGGAAAGAATATCCAATGGAAAAAAGACAGCCTCTTCAACAAATGGTGTTGGGAAAATTGGACAGCCACATGCAGAAAAATGAAATTGGATCATTTCCTTACACCACGCACGAAAATAGACTCAAAATGGATGAAGGACCTCAATGTGAGAAAGGAATCCATCAAAATCCTTGAGGAGAACACAGGCAGCAACCTCTTCGACCTCAGCCACAGCAACATCTTCCTAGGAACATCGCCAAAGGCAAGGGAAGCAAGGGCAAAAATGAACTATTGGGATTTCATCAAGATCAAAAGCTTTTGCACAGCAAAGGAAACAGTTAACAAAACCAAAAGACAACTGACAGAATGGGAGAAGATATTTGCAAACGACATATCAGATAAAGGGCTAGTGTCCAAAATCTATAAAGAACTTAGCAAACTCAACACCCAAAGAACAAATAATCCAATCAAGAAATGGGCAGAGGACATGAACAGACATTTCTGCAAAGAAGACATCCAGATGGCCAACAGACACATGAAAAAGTGCTCCACATCACTCGGCATCAGGGAAATACAAATCAAAACCACAATGAGATACCACCTCACACCAGTCAGAATGGCTAAAATTAACAAGTCAGGAAATGACAGATGCTGGCGAGGATGCGGAGAAAGGGGAACCCTCCTACACTGTTGGTGGGAATGCAAGCTGGTGCAACCACTCTGGAAAACAGCATGGAGGTTCCTCAAAATGTTGAAAATAGAACTACCCTATGACCCAGCAATTGCACTGCTGGGTATTTACCCTAAAGATACAAACGTAGTGATCCGAAGGGGCACGTGCACCCGAATGTTTATAGCAGCAATGTCTACAATAGCCAAACTATGGAAAGAACCTAGATGTCCATCAACAGACGAATGGATAAAGAAGATGTGGTATATATACACAATGGAATACTATGCAGCCATCAAAAGAAATGAAATCTTGCCATTTGCGACGACGTGGATGGAACTAGAGGGTATCATGCTTAGCGAAATAAGTCAATCGGAGAAAGACAACTATCACATGATCTCCCTGATATGAGGGAGAGGAGATGCAACATGGGGGGGTTAAGGGGGTAGGAGAAGAGTAAATGAAACAAGATGGGATTGGGAGGGAGACAAACCATAAGTGACTCTTAATCTCACAAAAAAACTGAGGGTTAATGGGGGGAGGGGGGTTGGGGGGGTGGGATTATGGACATTGGGGAGGGTATGTGCTATGGTGAGTGCTGTGAAGTGTGTAAACCTGGCGATTCACAGACCTGTACCCCTGGGGATAAAAAGATATTATATGTTTATAAAAAATAAAATTAAAAAAAAAAGAAAAAAAAAAAGAAAAAACTTGGATAAAAGAATAGTTTTATTTTATGAAAATAAAGGTAGTTATTACAAAAATACATATATTTTACTTATACTTGCAATCCCCCATTAATAGGTTGTAAACATTATTTATGTACTTGATAAATTGTGAGGACTATCATTATTATT
This sequence comes from Enhydra lutris kenyoni, assembly GCF_002288905.1. NCBI lineage: Eukaryota > Metazoa > Chordata > Mammalia > Carnivora > Mustelidae > Enhydra > Enhydra lutris. The sequence continues at coordinate 40,417,554 of NW_019154101.1, read as the reverse complement.
GTTATCATTAATTAAAAATATTAACATCTCATTAAGCTTGTAAAACTAAACATTAAACCAATAATGGTATTATTTCACATAGTTAATCTGACAAAAATCTTTTTAGATCTCTTAAAAATGGAAGAATGCAATACATAGTATGTATTAATTCATTTTATAGTGAGTCATATTACAATAGTTTTCTATTGTGAAATAGAAAACACTTATTATATTATATATAAGTGAAAACACTTATTTACTATATAGACTATAGTAATTATCCAATGTACTGCTCAGTGTAGGGTCTTAACTTTCCAGAAAGGAACTGTAACAGAACATCCTCCTGACTTCACTGATCTGGCTACTCTTAGGTTTAGTGTCAGCATGAGAACCAAGTACCAAGTAAGCTCAAGAATGATTTATTGAAAAGGTGGCTCCTCCCAGGCTATAATACCTAAGGATACGAAGAAATCTTGCACATGTGTTCTTTCTAGGTTATTCTGTGGCTTGTGGACATTCCATTCTTATGCTTGTCTTATCCTGCATAAAACATATCACACAAGCCTGATTGTCAAATGTTCAATAGAAAAATCTATAAACGTTCTCAATATTAATTTCATAACTTCATATTTAAAAGTATGCATTTATATAGTCTCAAAGTTGTGCTTCTAATGAAAATTTAATACTTTCTCAAAATCCATTAACTTTAACATCACAAATGTTTAATGTATCCTAGGGTGACATTAAATGCATTTATATGCAGTAGGGCTTTTTATATAATGCAGTATGATGCATTAAAAGTGTATAATGTTAAACAATACTTAAACAATAAATCTTGAACCAGACTATTATGTGAGGTTAAAGTGTGCACAATGTTTTTTCTTTTTCCCCAAATGAGAAAATCAGTTAACTATAAGAATGAGTAGCATTTATTGAATACTTTTTAAGTTCCAAGCATATTTAATTCTTTCTTGTTCTCTAATTTAGCTCTCCCAACAATCCTGGGGGTAGATATTATAACCATTGTATAGTGAGATGTTTATCAAAGAAAAATAAGAGGATTAAAATATTTAAATATTCAAATTTATGCATTCAAATAAGTATTATCCATTAAACAAAACACCTGGGGAGCACAAATACATTTTTTCCAATAGTGTTGTAATTGTTCAAATATTCTGAGGGCAAATATCTTCGCAGAAGAGGCAAATTTTTTTTTTTTAAAGATTTTATTTATTTTATTTGACAGGCAGAGATCACAAGCAGGCAGAGAGGCAGGCAGAGAGAGAGAGAGGAAGGGAAGCAGGCTCCCTGCTGAGCAGAGAGCCTGATGCGGGGCTCGATCCCAGGACCCTGGGACCATGACCCGAGCCGAAAGCAGAGGCCTTAACCCACTGAGCCACCCAGGCACCCCAAGAGGCAAATTTTTAAGAATGCATTTGAATTTTTGAAATGATAAATAATTACTGAGAACCAAATATAATAATTGAGGAAAGGATCATGACCAGTAAGCCATTCTGTACATATCAACGAACTGACTCTAAAATTTACATGGAGAGGCAAAGGAACTGGAATAACCAACACAATACTGAAGAAGAACAAAGTTGGAGAACTCCCACTATCCAATTTCAAGATTTCCTATAAAGCTACAGTGACCAAGACGATGCAGTATCCATGAAAGAATAGATAATGATACAGAATGGAGAGCTCTGAGACCTATTAAAATACAGTCAGTATTTTGGTTTTTTTTGGGGGGGAGGTATAAAATCTAAGTATTCAATGTTGTCAAAATTCAAATGGAAACAACCCAAATCCTAATACCTAAATATTTGTTTCTTTATATATTCCACTATTTTTCATCTTTAAATCCAGATACTAAAAAAGAGATGTATAAATACTGGTGTGCAGATTGGCTATACACGTATATCTATCTGTGCGTATATACATTAATTTTTTTTTTAAATTAACATATAATGTATTATTTGCCCCAGGGCTTCAGGTCTATGAATCGCCAGGCTTACACACTTCACAGCACTTACCATAGCACATACCTTCCCCAATGTCCATAACTCAACCACCCTCTCCATACTCCCCTCCCCCCCAGTATACATTTATTTTAACTAAAGTCCATACTTTATGCAGATTTCCTTGATTTTGAACTAATGTTCATTTTCTATTCCAGGATTCCAGTATAAATGTAATAGGTTGGAAGTGTACAAATAAGCAAGAAGAGAACGCCAGAATGATCCACATGGCAATAGGTTAGAGTAGCAGAGGTCACGTATGAACCCGTGTGAGCTTCATATACATATGGAAACCTATATAGAAATGTTTATACTTGTGTGTATAAATAGATTCCTATACTATTTTTTGTTTTGTCAGTCCTAGCGGAAAGCCTAGAAACAACACCCAATAGCAACAAACATACCTATACCCAGATCTTATTGTCTAATGCCATTCTCTAATCAAAGGAACAGGGTTCCCTAGAGAAATGGATGATTTTAGGACTAGGGAAGAAAATATACAAGATAAGCCTAGAGCCTCTTACTTTGTCAGGAAGCAAGAAAGAAGTGGAAAACAACAACAATCACGGGGACACATCAAAGGGACATAGGAGCCAAATAAAAGCATTCCGATGGCCAAAGCTATAATAATTTGAGTAAGAAAAGAAAGCAGTATTGGATTATAACTTAAAGAGTAAAATAATTTGAGTCCGTACAGATATAAAAAAATGATTAAATAAACACGGGGGGAGGATAGACAAATCTCCCATGCAATGAATTTCAAATAATTTATGTAGAAAATCTACCCTCAAAGAGGAAGAGCATATCTCCCTCTGCTGTAGCATGGGCTGTGCATAGTGACTTCCATCCAAAGACTGCAGTATGGGAAGGGGGAAAAGAGGAATTTTACAATGAAGAAACCTGATCAGACTACCTAAGCCAGGTGATTAAGGTCAACATCAACAATGATAACTCCTGTTGTTAAAATGTACCCTTGACAGAATGTGATGAAAATGAATACCTCTTTGGTCTTAGTTCCAAAAACACATAACCCCAGCTAACTCATGGGGAAGATATTAAATCCCAACTGAAAGTTATTTTACAAAATACCTGACCAGTACTCAAAATCTAACGTCATCAAAAACAAGGTCAGTCTGAGACTATCATAGCCAGGAAGAGCCTAAGGAGATGTGATGGCTAAATACAATGTGGAATCCTGGAGGGAATCCTGGAATGGAAATAGAACATTACATCAAAAGAAAGAAAAAAAAAAACCTTAAAACTAAATAAAGTATGGGCTTTTACTATTAATGATATGTATCAACATGTGTTCATTAATTGTAATAAATGTATCAAAACATGCAAGATGTTAAAAAGAAAGGAAATGGATGAGGGACAAGTGGAACATTTCTACTTCAGTAAATATAAAGATATTCTAAAACATTTAACAATATTTATTTTTTCCATCCATGCGCATGGAATGCTTTTCCATCTTTTTGTGTCTTCTTCAACTTCTTTCCTGAGTGTTCTGTAGTTCCTCAAGTACAGATCCTTCACCTCTTCGGTTAGGTTTACTCCTGGGTATCTTATGGTTCAGGTGCTCTAGTAAATGGAATCAATTCTCTAATTTCCCTTCCTATATTTTCACTGTTAGTGTATAAGAAAGCAACTGATTTTTGTACATTGATTTTTGTATCTTGCCACATTACTGAATTGCTGTATGAGTTCTGGTAGTTTGGAGGTGGAGTCTTTTGGGCTTTCCATATAAAGTATCATGTCATCTGTGAAGAGAGAGAGTTGGACTTCTTTGCCAATTTGAATACCTTTTATTTCTTTTTGTTGTCTGATTGCTGTTGCTAGGACTTCTAGTAATAAACATTGTTAAACTGTCTATATTGCCCAGAGCAATCTATATTTTCAAAGTCATCCCAATCAAAATTCTACTGGCATTTTTCAAAGTGCTGGAACAAACAATCCTAAAATTTGTATGGAACCAGAAGAGACCCCAAATTGTTGAGGAAATGTTGAAAAAGAAAAACAAAACTGGAGGCATCATGTTGCCTGATTTTAAGCTTTACTACAAAGCTGTGATCCCCAAGACAGCATGGTACTGGCACAAAAACAGACACATAGGCCAGTGGAAGAGAGTAGAGACCCCAGATATGGACCCACAATGTTATGGTCAAATAATCTTCGACAAAGCAGGAAAAAATATACAGTGGAAAAAAGACAGTCTCTTCAATAAATGGTGCTGGGAAAATTGGACAGCTATGTATAGAAGAATGAAGCTTGACCATTCTCTACACCATACACAAAGATAAACTCGAAAAGGATAAAAGACCTCAACATGAGGCAGGAATCTATCAAAATTCTAGAGGAGAACGTAGGCAGTAACCTCGTCAACATTGGCCACAGCAATTTCTTTAAAGACATGTCTCCAAAGGCAAATAAAACTAAAGCAAATATAAACTTTTGAGACTTCATCAAGATCAAAAATTTCTGCACAGCAAAGGAAACAGTTAACAAAACAAAGAGGCAATCCACAGAATGGGAGAAGATATTCGCAAATGACACTACAAAGGGCTGTTATCCAAGATCTATAGCAAACTCCCCAAACTCAACACCCAAAAGACAGATAATCATGTCAAAAAGCGGGCAGAAGACATGAACAGACACTTCTCCAAAGAAGACATACAAATGGCTAGCAGACACATGAAAAAGTGTTCATTATCATTAGCCAACAGGGAGATTCGAACCAAAACCACATTGAGATACCACCTTACACCAGTTAGAATGGCCAAAATTAACAAGACAGTAAACAACAAGTGTTGGAGAGGATGTGGAGAAAGGGGAACCCTCTTACACTGTTGGTGGGAATGCAAGTTGGTGCAGCCACTTTGGAAAAGTGTGGAGATTCCTTAAGAATCCTTAAGAAAGTGCAGCCACTTTGGAAAATTGTGGAGATTCCTTAAGAAATTAAAAATAGAGCTACCCTATGACCCTGCAATTGCATTAATGTGTATTACCCCAAACACACAGACATAGTGAACAGAAGGGCCATCTGTACCCCAATGTTCATAGCAGCAATGGCATAGTCGCCAAACTGTGGAAAGAGCCAAGACACCCTTCAACAGACAAATAGATAAAGAAGATATGGTCCATATATACAATGGAGTATTATGCCTCCATCAGAAAGGATGAATACCCAACTTTTGTATCAGCATGGATGGGACTGGAGGATATTATGCTGAGTGAAATAAGTCAAGCAGAGAGAGTCAATTATCATATGGTTTCACTTACTTGTGGAGCATAAGGAATAACAAGGAGGACATTGGGAGAAGGAGAGGAGAAGGGAGTTGGGGAAAATTGGAGAGGGAGACAAAACATGAGAGGCTGTGGACTCTGAGAAACAAACTGATGGTTTTGGAGGGAAGGGGGGTGGGGGGGTTGGGTGAGCTTGGTGGTGGGTATTAAGGAGGGCACGTATTACATGGAGCACTGGGTGTGGTGCATAAACAATGAATCTTGGAACACTGAAAAAATAAAATTAAATTTAAAAAATACCAGAATAGGGGGCGCCTGGGTGGCTCAGTGGGTTAAGCCGCTGCCTTCGGCTCGGATCATGATCCCAGGGTCCTGGGATCGAGCCCCACGTCGGGCTCTCTGCTCGGCGGGGAGCCTGCTTACCCCCCTCTCTCTCTTCCTGCCTCTCTGCCTACTTGTGATCTCTATCAAATAAATAAAATCTTTAAAAAAAAAAAAAAAAAACAGAATATTCCAGTCCAGGTGATGCCAAAGGCAAGACCCCCTCACTCCTACCTCCTATTTTAGAATGGCTTAAAAAAGAGTGAACGGCTTCAAAATAAATTAGAAAAACATTGGCAGCAACAAGGATAGCATCAAAATGAGCCCAATTCGTGTATTAGGAGAAGCAAATGAAACCATGTCAACCATATGTGAATATTCTGCCAGTCTCTGCACCTGAGAAAATTTTCCACTTCAGTGTCTCTCCTTCAACAAGTTTAAAGCCAAAGCAAATACATATACTTCGCCTGATGAATTTCAGAAATGACAATTTTGCTGCAAGGTCTCTTAACTAGGTATGCATGATATATTCTGAAGCAATGAGAATATTCATCTAAATTTACCACAAGGGAATCTGTGAGCTTACATTCACCTCGAAATGAAGTTTTGACGTCCAGATGAATAAATTACATTGCAGATAACTATATTCATCCATATGGAAATAATATAACTATAATACAAGCTTCCAACTAAAAAAATGTTCAGTGGTTTTCAAGGATAATAGGTTATTATGAAATATACAATTAAATAAAAGCATAGGCAATAATAGTAAATGGAAACCAGGTATTTCAAACTTTAGTTGATATAAATGTTATAAAGTTATCTCAATCTGCTAAAACAATAGGCAGATACTTAGGTAATATGTTACAAACAAGGAAGTTAGAGATGAACAAGTTTAGGAGACATTTCCCAGGACCCAAATGTTTTAGTTTGCTAGAGATGAAACCTGAAAGTAAACAGAAGATGTGAAAAGGTGAGCATACTTTCCTGCTGAAATTATAGAGGTAATTTAGTCAGCTGGAGGAAGATGAACCAGAGGTGAAAAGCAGCCAGAATATACATGTTCACATCCAGAAATGCCAGGAGAATTCAGCGTAGTGTAGACCACAAATGTGCGGCTCATTCAAAAAGCAATTTTTAGATTTAATTCTTAACTTAGAGATTAGAAATTTATCAGAAGTCATTATCTGGCAGGAATAGAAATAACAATCTCTTGAGATCTTCCTAAAATAACACTTAATATCAAGTGCCTTTTTTTTCATCCTTCTGCCTTAGTATCCTAAGAAATATTTTAAACCTTAGCATTTATAGTTTTTATTCATCTGCTCATTAAGCATTCACTCTAATGACACTACACTATTTATATGTTCAACTTCATATGAGTATGAACATAGCTGTAAAACTGTACACACTTCTAATATCATATTTCCCATTAAATTCTCAATCTCAAAGGAAAGCACTGGCCTTAGTGTTGAATAAGAAGTTCATACAAGGACTATGTCAAAATCAAGACTGAGAGATTTGGCTGGGTTGGCCAGGACCTGAAGATCAGATAGTCTTGTAAGGGTCTAGCAAGAAAATCAGATTAATGCCAACAGTCTAGTGATGTCAACAACCTGGCCTTACCAATGATTATCCATGCCAGGGAGAGCTGGTTGGGGGCTAGAAGGAGGGGACTCCATCCCACAGGTGGGGGAAGCAGTGTCTGGGAAATGGAACTTGTCACAGTGAGGAGGAGTTCTAGGACAGAATTCCAGTTCTGGGAGGAAGTGAAGCAGGTAAAGGCAGGTACTCTGGCACAGGGGGACACAACCGGTACTTTCAATTCTCTAACCGGAAGCCAGCATGCTTCTAGAACTGGAGAGTGAGAGGCATTGTGGAGAGCTTTCATATTTGAGGATATCTTGGTGGGAGGAATGACAGTCAATATGTTCACATTTCTTTTTAAGAAATAGGTAGAAAATACCATAGCCAATGGATGCAACACAGGGTCCTTAATTTTCAAGGGATTTGGGGCAATAATTAAAATCTACCTTAGAAATTCATTAAAAATAGGAAAAATAATGCTGACTTAAAACGAATCTTTTCAGTGAAATCAACTAGTTCAAAAGGAAACTTTCACTATCTTTATTACTTTAATTTTAGAAGAGATATGTAATCACACATATAATATAGTCTGTTTTAGGGGGAGCTATTGACTTTAAATATCAGACTGTGATTCATTTGATTTAATAAAGTTCAGGAAAAAAAATCTTGATTTTCATTACCAATTTCCTTTGCTTTATAAAAGGAAAGCCACCATCTCATTACAAACATTGTATTTATTGGAAAGAACTTGGCTTGTGGCTAGTTATCACTGGCATTAGACAGCATCATTTGTATTGTCTTGAAGGAAAAATCTAGGGCATTACCTCTGAAATTCAATTCACAGCAATAATTGCTGCATTTGCAAATTTACCAGGCAGCTTAATGTAAGATTTATCAATAAAGTTGAGTCTGGCAGTAAACAAACATCTATTCAGATGTCACTGGGGTTAACAAGAAAATTTTCAGTTTATACGAGAAACAAACAAATTATAAGATTGTGTTGTTTGGGCTGATAACCCAGCAAAGCCACAAGTGGGTCAGAATCACCTTTCACATGTGTTTTATAAAATGATGATGAAAGCAGAGAGAGAATATTAACAGAATGTCAACTGTTCTTATATCATATAACTAATCACATTTTATTATTACATAGGAAGATACTAGCCATCTATGCCTCTTGTGGGCAGGAAAAGAAATTAAACTTTTTAATTTCAAAAAATTTCCTCCCAGTTTAATAAAGTTAATTCTTCTTCACATGGAACTACCTCAAAACAGTTTTGCTCTTCCAGTACCACATTGGCAGGGGTGGGTGATGGCTCTTAAAGGACTCAGGGAAGGTCAAGGAGAGAAATATGAGAGCATTAGTTTTGAAGTAAGTGCCCTTCTCATCCATGCCATTGGGCCCATACAATGTCCTTTTCCTGAAACTGGGAACTGCTATGATGGACCCTTCCCTGCTCTGGTAACTCCCAAGACAGGCCCAGTGGAGGCAGATACAGATCCAAATTTTATTTCAGATTCTGTCTCTTCACATTTACTTAGTGGCTCAATAGAGAAAATTGGCACTTCCTTTTTTTTCCCCCCTAGGGAGAACATAAGGGAAAAAATAAATCTCAGTAAAAACAAATGCTCTGTAATTAAATCTCATTATAAGCTAACCAGAAAGTGAAATGAAGAGCAACTGTAATTATTTTTAAAATTGAAAATTCCACAAGGGAGTAGATTTTATAAATGATGTCTAATGTATTTTGAGGTTCATTGATGCTTTTGTTGATGTTCTTTTACATTATTAATGTTGATACTTTTAATATCAGCAGCAGATATCAGAGCCAGATCCTGAGAATTTTCCAATTTTGGAATTTCACATATAGAGTATAAGGTTCAATAACTGCTGTCAAGTAACGTTTGGGTCAAACAGAACACTGTAACTGCTATTACATTTATCAGCCCAAACAAAGAAAACTCAAAATGATAGGAAAATCTGTATTATGTATAAACTGGAACATCATAGATATACTGTAAAAGGAAAAGTCTACAGTATTGCAAGAACAAAGTGCTCTTTAATATTGTTGTTTTATTTTTTCAATCATATTTTTAATGTTTTAGTACACAATTACATGTAAAACAGTCCATATCTTAGTCTACATTTATATAGAAAGAACCACCTTCCCTAATCGTCAGCTAGAGTACGAGTTCTAGCACATTCTGGGTTAAAGGAATGCCACATACAATGGCAGCATATCACCCGAAAATGATTGTTTACTTAATGTCAAGTTCAGAATTCATCACAAATGGACCATTTGCTGGATCAAGATTTTCATTTTTGAATAAAAAGCTTCTTCATAAAATGGCCTGATACCTTTTAGACTCTCCTTCCTAAGCTCCAGGAAGTCATGGCACATGATTTTTAAACAAAGCCTTTGCTCTCTGTCATTAATCCTGTCTGAATAAGCAAATAAGTAATCCTTTTAATCGCCAGGGCTGATATACCCTATTGGTGAAACATCAGATAGTCCCCTGCTGATTGCAGGGAAATAATTTCCACAGCCAGGGAAAAGTGCAGGATAAACATCTCCATATAGGATGTCATGGCTGAATTAAAAAGCACTGCACTAGGAGCAGAGATGGATTATTATTTTATTGCATTATAATCCATGGCATCATTAACTTGGCTGGCATGTTCATATACTCATATCCTTCTTTTCAGGCTGCAGTTGTGTGCAGATAACTGGTGCCCATTTATATGGGTTGTAGGAGAATGAAGAGTGAGTGCATCTGAACACAACTTTTAAGCATGAAATACCATGCCTGCCATAAACTGTTGGAACTTTGTCATATTCTCTAAGTGGAGCCATTTAAATTAATCTCTTTCAACCTTTAAGCCCAGTGCTGAACATATTTATTTGCTTTGACCTCCCTCAATGTGTGACTTCTGGCCATTTATTCCTTTTAGTTGATTTTCCCCCCATCTGAAAGAGCTCCCTAGGAATGTATAAAATAGAATTATTAAACTTGAATGCACTGCATCAACAGCTCATGAAGCCATTTAATAAAAAATATATCTATATACATGTACTTGAGCAATAAAATTAAAATCCACTTCTACTGCATATGGTCTTCCATTTCATATGATCACTTTACCTATTAGGAAAGATTAAAAAGTAATGACAAAAGATTTTTGGGGGCCCTTTTTGATATCATGGGAAGCTATATATTATCATCACCACCATGACCACCATCAATAATAACACAGCTAATACTTACAGAGCACATATTAACTGACAGTCTCTGGTCTTGAGTTGTGTATATTTGTGTGAGAGGGTGTGTGTGTATACACAAGGTATATATAATGTATATATACAAGTGATATATATTGCTATATGTAAATTATAATATACAGTAGATATAAAATAAATAAATTTATGTTAATATTTACATAAATATAATAGATACATAAATCATTTAATTCTAACAATTCTGTGACAGTCCTATTATTGACCTTAATTAAAGTTATTTAGCTTAATCTAAATTTGTCATTAGAAGCTTTTAGATGCATTTCAATTATCATGTGCACAGATTTAAATAAAAGAAGGATGCTTGTCTTAAGATGTCATCAAAGAGGCAACATCAAATTTAAGGCACCTGAAAAAATTTTCATTGCCTAAAATTAGGACAATTAAAACTGTTTTAAAACATCAGTTTATTATACATTGTGTATGCCTCTCTTCCTGTTGAATGCTCAGAAATATCTAAGTTACATATTTTTCTTTTTACTTAATTTGAATAATGTGACGTGTTATATTTAATAAAAGTTAAAAATATTTCATGAGAAATAATGAAGTATTCAAAGGCTATTTGAGTAAGTCAAAGGGTTAGCATATCAAACTGAGCAAAGTCTCAATTTTTATTTATTTATTTTCAGCATAACAGTATTCATTGTTTTTGCACCACACCCAGTGCTCCATGCAATCCGTGCCCTCTCTACTACCCACCACCTGGTTCCCCTAACCTCCCACCCCCCCACCTCTTCAAACCCTTCAGATTGTTTTTCAGAGTCCATAGTCTCTCATGGTTCACCTCCCCTTCCAAATTTTTAATAAAACAGGTCGTCAAGCTTTGAAAAGTTCAAAAAACAAATTCACATTTTTCCCTGAATAGCTTTCTACTCTTTTAAAGGAAATTATATGATGACGTTAATTATTTTTAAATTTTAGCAGAAAATATTTCATTCTAGGGAAGAAGAAATTAAAATCTACCTGGATAAAATATTTTCCATTTCTTTATTTTACAGGACTCAGTAATTCCTCAAAAATTAAGGATTTGCAATGCTTTCTTTTTGAGAAAGTGATCATTTGACTCAGAGAATATTTAAGGGTTTTTAAACTTTAAAAACATAAATCAGGAGGAGTCAAGATGGCGGAGAAGTAGCAGGCTGAGACTACTTCAGGAAGTGGGAGATCAGCTAGATAGCTTATCTAAAGATTGCAAACACCTACAAATCCAACGGGAGATTGAAGAGAAGAAGAACAGCAACTCTAGAAACAGAAAATCAACCACTTTCTGAAAGGAAGGACTGGCGGAGAAGTGAATCCAAAGCGACGGGAAGATAGACCTCGGGGAGAGGGACCGGCTCCTGGCAAGCGGCGGAGCAACGGAGCACAAAAGCAGGACTTTTAAAAGTCTGTTCTGCTGAGGGACATCGCTCCAGAGGCTTAACCGGGGTGAAGCCCACGCAGGGTCAGCGTGGCCTCAGGTCCCGCAGGGTCACAGAAGGATCGGGGGTGTCTCAGTGTCGCAGAGCTTACAGGTATTAGAATGGGGAAGCCAGCTACAGAGACAGAGCCGAGGAGTAAGCGCTAAGCTCGGGGTTACCTTGAACCGGTCGCAAGCTCGGTCAGCTCGGAGTGCGGCCAGAGGCCAGGGTGACGGGAGTAATTGGGCGCTGTTCTCTGAGGGCACACTGAGGAGTGGGGCCCCGGGCTCTCGGCTCCTCTGGGCCGGAGACCAGGAGGCTGCCATCTTCATCCCCGCCCTCCGGAACTCTACGGAAAGTGCTCAGGGAACAAAAGCTCCCGAAAGCAAACCTGATCGGATTACTCAGCCCGGCCCCTGGTAAGGGCGGTGCAACTCTGCCTGGGGCAAAGACACATGAGAATCACTACAACAGGCCCCTCCCCCAGAAGATCAACAAGAAACCCAGCCAGGACCAAGTTCACCTACCAAGGAGTACAGTTTCAATACCAAGGAGAGCAGTGGAATTCCAGAGGAGGAGAAAGCAAAGTACGGAACTCATGGCTTTCTCCCCATGATTCTTTAGCCTTGCAGTTAATTTAATTTTTTTTTTCAATTTTTTTTTCTTCTGCTAAATTTTTTTAACTTTTACCCTTTTCTTTTTTAACGTTTTTTAACTAGTTTATCTAATATATATATATTTTTTTCTTTTAATATTTTTTCTTTATTGGTTTTCTTTTTTTAATTGTTTTTTTTTTCCTTTCTGAACCTCTTTTTATCCCCTTTCTTCCCACCCCCCTCACGATTAGGGATCTCTTCTGATTTGGCTAAAGCATATTTTCCTGGGGTGTTGCCACTCTTTTAGTATTTTACTTGCTCCTTCATCTACTCTTATCTGGACAAATGACAAGGCGGAAAAATTCACCACAAAAAAAAGAACAAGAGGCAGTACCAAAGGCTAGGGACCTAATCAATACAGACATTGGTAATATGTCAGATTTAGAGTTCAGAATGATGATTCTCAAGGTTCTAGCCGGGCTTGAAAAAGGCATGGAAGATATTAGAGAAACCCTCTCGGGAGATATAAAAGCCCTTTCTGGAGAAATAAAAGAACTAAAATCTAACCAAGTTGAAATCAAAAAAGCTATTAATGAGGTGCAATCAAAAATGGAGGCTCTCACTGCTAGGATAAATGAGGCAGAAGAAAGAATTAGAGATATAAAAGACCAAATGACAGAGAATAAAGAAGCTGAGCAAAAGAGGGACAAACAGCTACTGGACCACGAGGGGAGAATTCGAGAGATAAGTGACACCATAAGACGAAACAACATTAGAATCATTGGGATTCCAGAAGAAGAGGAAACAGAGAGGGGAGCAGAAGGTATATTGGAGAGAATTATTAGAATTTCCCCAATATGGCAAAGGGAACAAGCATCAAAATCCAGGAGGTTCAGAGAACCCCCCTCAAAATCAATAAGAATAGGTCCACACCCCATCACCTAATAGTAAAATTTACAAGTCTTAGTGACAAAGAGAAGATCCTGAAAGCAGCCCCGGAAAAGAAGTCTATAACGTACAATGGTAAAAATATTAGATTGGCAGCAGACTTATCCACAGAGACCTGGCAGGCCAGAAAGAGCTGGCATGATATATTCAGAGTACTAAATGAGAAAAACATGCAGCCAAGAATACTATATCCAGCTAGGCTATCATTGAAAATAGAAGGAGAGATTAAAAGCTTCCAGGACAAACAAAACCTGAAAGAATTTGCAAATACCAAACCAGCTCTACAGGAAATATTGAAAGGGGTCCTCTAAGCAAAGAGAGACCCTAAAAGTAGTAGATCAGAAAGGAACAGAGACAATATACAATAACAGTCACCTCACAGGCAATACAATGGCACTAAATTCATATCTCTCAATAGTTACCCTGAATGTTAATGGGCTAAATGCCCCAATCAAAAGACACAGGGTATCAGAATGGATAAAAAAACAAAACCCATCTATATGTTGCCTACAAGAAACTCATCTTAAACCCGAAGACACCTCCAGATTTAAAGTGAGGGGGTGGAAAAGAATTTACCATGCTAATGGACAACAGAAGAAAGCAGGGGTGGCAATCCTTATATCAGATCAATTAGATTTTAGGCCAAAGACTATAATAAGAGATGAGGAAGGACACTATATCATACTCAAAGGAACTGTCCAACAAGAAGATCTAACAATTTTAAATATCTATGCCCCTAACGTGGGAGCAGCCAACTATATAAACCAATTAATAACAAAATCAAAGAAACACATCGACAATAATACAATAATCGTAGGGGACTTTAACACTCTCCTCACTGAAATGGACAGATCATCCAAGCAAAAGATCAACAAGGAAATCAAGGCCTTAAATGACACACTGGACCAGATGGACATCACAGATATATTCAGAACATTTCATCCCAAAGCAACAGAATACACATTCTTCTCTACTGCACATGGAACATTCTCCAGAATAGATCATATTCTCGGTCCTAAATCAGGTCTCAACCGTTATCAAAAGATTGGAATCATTCCCTGCATATTTTCAGACCACAATGCTCTGAAGCTAGAACTCAATCACAAGAGGAAATTTGGAAAGAACCCAAATACATGGAGACTAAACAGCATCCTTCTAAAGAATGAATGGGTCAACCAGGAAATTAAAGAAGAATTGAAAAAATTCATGGAAACAAATGATAATGAAAACACAATGGTTCAAAATCTGTGGGACACAACAAAGGCAGTCCTGAGAGGAAAATATATAGCGGTACAAGTCTTTCTCAAGAAACAAGAAAGGTCTCAGGTACACCACCTAACCCTACACCTAAAAGAGCTAGAGAAAGAACAAGAAAGAAAGCCTAAACCCAGCAGGAGAAGAGAAATCGTAAAGATCAGAGCAGAAATCAATGAAATAGTAACCAAAAAAACAATAGAACAAATCAATGAAACTAGGAGCTGGTTCTTTGAAAGAATTAATAAGATTGATAAACCCCTGGCCAGACTTATCAAAAAGAAAAGAGAAAGGACCCAAATAAATAAAATCATGATTGAAAGAGGAGAGATCACAATGAACACCAAAGAAATACAGACAATTATAAGAACATACTATGAGCAACTCTACGCCAACAAATTTGACAATCTGGAAGAAATGGATGCATTCCTAGAGACATAAAAACTACCACAACTGAACCAGGGAGAAATAGAAAGCCTGAACAGACCCATAACCAGTAAGGAGATTGAAACAGTCATCAAACATCTCCAAACAAACAAAAGCCCAGGGCCAGATGGCTTCCCAGGGGAATTCTAACAAACATTTAAAGAAGAACTAATTCCTATTCTCCTGAAACTGTTCCAAAAAATAGAAATGGAAGGAAAACTTCCAAACTCATTATATGAGACCAGCATCACCTTGATCCCAAAACCAGACAAGGATCCCATCAAAAAAGAGAACTACAGACCAATATCCTTGATGAACACAGATGCAAAAATTCTCACCAAAATACTAGCCAATAGGATTCAACAGTACATTAAAAGGATTATTCTCCATGACCAAGTGGGATTTATTCCAGGGCTGCAAGGTTGGTTCAACATCCGCAAATCAATCAATGTGATACAACACATTAATAAAAGAAAGAACAAGAACCATATGATACTCTCCATAGATGCTGAAAAAGCATTTGACAAAGTACAGCATCCCTTCCTGATCAAAACTCTTCAAAGTGTAGGGATAGACGGCACATACCTCAATAGTATCAAAGCCATCTATGAAAAACCCACCGCAAATATCATTCTCAATGGAGAAAAACTGAAAGCTTTTCCGCTAAGGTCAGGAACACGGCAGGGATGTCCGTTATCACCACTGCTATTCAACATAGTACTAGAAGTCCTAGCCTCAGCAATCAGACAACAAAAGGAAATTAAAGGCATCCAAATTGGCAAAGAAGAAGTCAAACTATCACTCTTCGCAGATGATATGATACTATATGTGGAAAACCCAAAAGACTCCACTCCAAAACTGCTAGAACTTGTACAGGAATTCAGTAAAGTGTCAGGATATAAAATCAATGCACAGAAATCAGTTGCATTTCTCTACACCAACAACAAGACAGAAGAAAGAGACATTAAGGAGTCCATCCCATTTACAATTGCACCCAAAACCATAAGATACCTAGGAATAAACCTAACCAAAGAGACGAAGAATCTATACACAGAAAACTATAAAGTATTCATGAAAGAAATTGAGGAAGACACAAAGAAATGGAAAAATGTTCCATGCTCCTGGATTGGAAGAATAAATATTGTGAAAATGTCTATGCTACCTAAAGCAATCTACACATTTAATGCAATTCCTATCAAAGTACCATCCATTTTTTTCAAAGAAATGGAACAAATAATCCTAAAATTTATATGGAACCAGAAAAAAACCTCGAATAGCCAAAGCAATATTGAAAAAGAAAGCCAAAGTTGGTGGCATCACAATTCCGGACTTCAAGCTCTATTACAAAGCTGTCATCATCAAGACAGTATGGTACTGGCACAAAAATAGACACATAGATCAATGGAACAGAATAGAGAGCCCAGAAAGAGACCCTCAACTCTATGGTCAACTAATCTTTGACAAAGCAGGAAAGAATGTCCAATGGAAAAAAGACAGCCTCTTCAATAAATGGTGTTGGGAAAATTGGACAGCCACATGCAGAAAAATGAAATTGGATCATTTCCTTACACCACACACGAAAATAGACTCAAAATGGATGAAGGACCTCAATGTGAGAAAGGAATCCATCAAAATCCTTGAGGAGAATACAGGCAGCAACCTCTTCGACCTCAGCCACAGCAACATCTTCCTAGGAACATCGCCAAAGGCAAGGGAAGCAAGGGCAAAAATGAACTATTGGGATTTCATCAAGATCAAAAGCTTTTGCACAGCAAAGGAAACAGTTAACAAAACCAAAAGACAACTGACAGAATGGGAGAAGATATTTGCAAACGACATATCAGATAAAGGGCTAGTGTCCAAAATCTATAAAGAACTTAGCAAACTCAACACCCAAAGAACAAATAATCCAATCAAGAAATGGGCAGAGGACATGAACAGACATTTCTGCAAAGAAGACATCCAGATGGCCAACAGACACATGAAAAAGTGCTCCACATCACTCGGCATCAGGGAAATACAAATCAAAACCACAATGAGATACCACCTCACACCAGTCAGAATGGCTAAAATTAACAAGTCAGGAAATGACAGATGCTGGCGAGGATGAGGAGAAAGGGGAACCCTCCTACACTGTTGGTGGGAATGCAAGCTGGTGCAACCACTCTGGAAAACAGCATGGAGGTTCCTCAAAATGTTGAAAATAGAACTATCCTATGACCCAGCAATTGCACTGCTGGGTATTTACCCTAAAGATACGAACGTAGTGATCCGAAGGGGCACGTGCACCCGAATGTTTATAGCAGCAATGTCTACAATAGCCAAACTATGGAAAGAACCTAGATGTCCATCAACAGACGAATGGATAAAGAAGATGTGGTATATATACACAATGGAATACTATGCAGCCATCAAAAGAAATGAAATCTTGCCATTTGCGACGACGTGGATGGAACTAGAGGGTATCATGCTTAGCGAAATAAGTCAATCGGAGAAAGACAACTATCACATGATCTCCCTGATATGAGGGAGAGGAGATGCAACATGGGGGGTTAAGGGGGTAGGAGAAGAGTAAATGAAACAAGATGGGATTGGGAGGGAGACAAACCATAAGTGACTCTTAATCTCACAAAACAAACTGAGGGTTAATGGGGGGAGGGGGTTGGGGGGGTGGGATTATGGACATTGGGGAGGGTATGTGCTATGGTGAGTGCTGTGAAGTGTGTAAACCTGGCGATTCACAGACCTGTACCCCTGGAGATAAAAATATATTATATGTTTATAAAAAATAAAATAAAAAAATACATAAATCAAGAATTCAAATTGGCAATGAAGAAGTCAAACGCTCTCTCTTTGCAGATGACATGATACTTTATATGGAAAATGCAAAAGACTCCACCCCCAAACTCCTAAAACTCATGCAGCAATTTAGTAATGTGGCAGGATACAAAATCAATGTACAGAAATCAGTTGCTTTCTTATACACTAACAATGAAAATATAGAAAGGGAAATGAGAGAATCGATTCCATATACTATAGCACCAAGAACCATAAGATACCTGGGAATAAACCTAACCAAAGAGAAAAGGATCTATACTCGAGGAACTATGGAGCACTTATGAAAGAAACTGAAGAAGACACAAAAAGATAGAAGACATTCCATGCTCATGGATCAGAATAACAATTGTTTAACAATGTTTAACAATAAATATTGTTGAAATGTCTATACTGCCTAGAGCAATCTACACTTTCAATGCCATCCTGATCAAAATTCACTGGCATTTTTCAAAGTACTGGAACAAGCAATCCTAAAATTTGTATGGAACCAGAAGAGACCCCAAATTGCTAAGGAAATGTGAAAAAGAAAAACAAAACTGGGGGCATCATGTTGCCTGATTTCAAGCTTTACTACAAAGCTGTGATCACTAAGACAGCATGGTACTGGCACAAAAACTGACAGACCAGTGGAAGAGAGTAGAGAGCCCAGATATGGATGCACAACTCTATGGTCAAACAATCTTGGACACAGCAGGAAAAAATATACAGTGAAAAAAAAAATTCAATAAATGGTGCTGGGAAAATTGGACAGCTATGTGTAGAAGAATGAAACTCAACCATTCTCTTACACCATACACAAAGATAAACTTGAAATGGATAAAAGAGGGGCACCTGGGTGGCTCAGTGGGTTAAAGCCTCTGCCTTCAGCTCAGGTCATGATCCCAGGGTTCTGGGATCAAGCCCCACATAGGGCTCTCCGCTCAGAGGGGAGCCTGCTTCTTCCTCTCCCTCTGCCTGCCTCTCTGCCTACTTGTGATCTCTGTCTGTCAAATAAATAAATAAAATCTTAAAAAAAAAAGACATGGATAAAGGACCTAAATGTGAGGCACAAATCTATCAATATCCTAGAGGAGAACATAAGTAGTAACCTTGTTGACATTGGCTACAGCAACTTCTTTTAAGATATGTCTCCAAAGGCAAAGGAAACAAAAGCAAAAATGAACTTTAGAGATTTCATCAAGATCAAAACCTTCTGTACAGCAAAGGAAACAGTCAACAAAACAAAGAGGCAACCCACAGAATGGGAGATGATATTTGCAAATGACACTACAAAGGGCTGTTATCCAAGATCTATAAAGAAATTCCCAAACTCAACACCCAAAAGACAGATAATCATGTCAAAAAGCGGGCAGAAGACATGAACAGACACTTCTCCAAAGAAGACATACAAATGGCTAGCAGACACATGAAAAAGTGTTCATCATCATTAGCCATCAGGGTGATTCAAACCAAAACCACATTGAGATACCGCCTTACACCAGTTAGAATGGCCAAAATTAACAAGACAGTAAACAACAAGTGTTGGAGAGGATGTGGAGAAAGGGGAACCCTCTTACACTGCTGGCGGGAATGCAAGTTGGTGCAGCCACTTTGGAAAACAGTGTGGAGATTCCTTAAGAAATTAAAAATAGAGCTACCCTATGACCCTACAATTGCATTACTGGGTATTTCCCCCAAAGATACTGATATAGTGAACAGAAGGGCCATCTGTACCCCAATGTTCATAGCAGCAATGGCCACAGTCACCAAAATGTGGAAAGAACCAAGATGCCCTTCAACAGATGAATGGATAAAGAAGATATGGTCCATATATACAATGGAATATTATGCCTCTATCAGAAAGGATGAATACCCAACTTTTGTATCAACATGGATGGGACTGGAAGAGATTATGCTCGGTGAAATAAGTCAAGCAGAGAGTCAATTATCATATGGTTTCACTTATTTGTGGAGAATAAGGAATAACAAGGAGGACATTGAGAGAAGGTAAGGAGAAGCGAGTTGGGGGAAATTGGAGGGGGGGAGACAAACCATGAGAGATTGTGGACTCTGAGAAACTGAGGGTTTTGGAGGGGAGGGGGTGGGGTTTTAGGTGAGCCTGGTGGTGAGTATTATGGAGGGCATGTTATTGCATGGAGCACGGGGTGTGGTGCATAAACAATGAACTTTGGATACTGAAATAAAATAAATAAAATAAAGTGAAAAAAAGAATTAGAAGTTATAAATTGATGGAAATTCTGAGAGAATGTATGCACAAAGATATGTGTGATTTAACAAAAATAAAATTGAATGAGACAAAGCATGCAAAAGTGCCTGGCTCCATGTCCAGCTCAGTTGGCTGGGCTAGCAGGAGCTCAAAAGATTAGTTAGTTTGACCTGAATAAGGATTAAAGTATGTGTTTACCTTTTCTTTTTCTTTTCTTTTTCTTTTTTAAGATGTATTTATTTATATTAGGGATAGAGAAAGAGATCGCATGCACAAGCAGGGGAGAGGAAGAGGGAGAGAGAATTCTAAGCAGACTCTGCACTAATCATGGAGACTGACATGGGGCTCAATCTCCCATCCCTAAGATCATGACCTCAGCTGAAACCAAGAGTTGGGGGCTCAACCAACTGCACCACCCCAGGTGCCCCATGTGTTCACCTTTTCTATTATTCTTTTATTCTATGAAAATATTTCACTGCAAGAATAAAGACTAATAATAACAAATATCTGTATTACAACTTACTTACATATTATTATAGGGATATTCCAAAGAGACAGAGCGGAAGTCCCTACATCCCTTTTGGTGCTAAGAGGGAAGATACTTCACAGTGTCTCCCCAAGGAAATCATTTCCTACTAAGCAGGCTGTTGCCAGACCCTGGATCCACAAATATCTTGTCCACCATATAGTGCTATCTCTCCAGAAGAAACTGAGAAAAAGTATAATGCTCCTTGGCAGAAAATATCTGATACCTCTATTCAGCAATTATTTAATAGATATCTATTAAATAAAAGGCATGACTTCAGACATGGAGGAGAATGCAGAGCTCAAGGCATTGTTTTGCCTTCAAGGAGTTAAAATTTAACAGAATCTCTAAGAACATTTTAAAATTTCTGTGATAGTATATTTATTATTCATATGCCATCAATGTTTTAAAAATATCTTAATGAATTTCAGATTATAATAGAGGCATTTCCCTCTCTCCTACTCAAGAAAAATTCTTAATGAACTAACATTGGTTTAAAAGAAAAGTGACAGTGTGTGAGGAGGGCTTCGTCTTCAATAAAGGTCAATTCTATAAAACTAGAAGTAACTACAGTCAAACATTTCATATTTGTTATAGCAACACTAACCGATCAGGCTGTTCAATCCCGTTTCCTTTAAAAGGAAAGTGTCTAGCAAGGCAAGACCACTTTCAGCTCAAATTGACACAATTTGGTCACACAAAAGGGTAGGATTTATTTGAAAAATCCATTTCTCTTGAAAAAAGGTCCAGAAGGTTTAGTATTTTTAGTTCTTTCATATACAGAATCTTCATCTTATTGCTTCCTTAGGGGCAGATACCATAGCTTCCACTTATTTTCCAATCATCCATTCAATAAGCATTTACTGAGTAAGTACTATTCTAGTCACTGAACGATCAACCATAAGCAAACCGGACAAGCCTCTGCCCTCACACTGTGGTGCAGGAGATACCACTTATGCAAATATATATGATGTCAGGTGCTATGAAATACAGAGTAAGATAAGGGGATTGACAGTGTTGGGGCAAAGATAGAGAAGTTCTCTCTGTGCAGATAGCATTTGAATGGAGAGCAGAACAAACTTCTGGTGTATTTTGAAAATAGAGCCAACAGCATTTGCTGGTGGATGGTGGAGGAGGGGAGCAAGGAAAACAGAAAAGGATGAATCCAAGGCTTGAAACTGGTAGAATGGAGATGCCATCGACAGTGATGCAAAGTCTGTTGGAGGAGTAGGTTCATGGTTAGTAGGGGATGGGGAGCTTGCAACATGACTTAAATTTTGAATATTTTATTGTTGAGATGCCTATGGAACATCCAAGTAAAAATACTTTCTGTGCACTGGCATATGTGAACTTAATGTTTAGTGGGACACTGGGGCTGGCAATACACATTAGCATGTCCATCATATTTAGGCAATGATTTCCAATTGGGAAATTGCCCAAGAGGTGGAAACAAATGGGAAAGAGAAGAGACCCAAAGATCAAGTCCTCAGGTCCTTCAGGGATGACAAGAACATTCAGAAGACAACACAGAACCAAAAATTAGATCTCATTTCACACCCATGAGGTTGGTTATTATTTTTTTTAAAGGAAAATAATAAACTAGTAAGAATATGGAGAAATCCAGGCCCCTTGTGCTGGTGGGAATGTAAGATGTTGCAGTAGTAATGCTGAATATGCTATATATATAGTAATGCTATGTATGATCCCACAATTCCTCCTTGGGATATATACCCCAAAAGAATTGATAATGAAATCAAACAGATATTTTACACCCACGTTTATAGCAGCATTATTCACCAGCACCAAAAGGTGGAAATAATTCAACATCTACCAACAAATGAATGAATCAACAAAATGTTCTATCTACATACAATGGGATGTTACTCAGTTATAAAAAGGAATTAAGTTCTGGCACATGCTACAACGTGCATGAATCTTAAAAACACTATGCTAAGTGAAATAACCCAGAATCAAATGGACAAATACTGTATGAGTCCACTTACATGAGGTATCTAGAATAAGCAAATTCAGAGAGACAGGAAGTACAATTGAGAAAGGGAAAATGGAGGGCTTTGGCTTTATGGTGACAGAGTTTCTATTTTGGGTGATAACATGGTTGGAAGTATATAGCGGGGATGGTTACACAGCAGTGTGAATATACACAATGCCACTGAACCAAACCCTTGAAAAGGGTTAACATGGTAAACTTGATGTTATGTGTATTTTACCACAAAAAAAAAAATTGAAAAGAAAGAACAATAAAAGAAACTGGGGACTGGCTATTGACATAGGAAGAGAAACAAGAGAAAGTGGAGACGAACCAGAGGAAGGGTTTCACAAAGATGGAAACGATCTTAGGGGTTAGAAGCTATGGGAAGTTGAGCAGGAAGGCTGAGAAATGATGGTAGAAGTAGATGGATTGGGCATGAAAGTCTGTGATATTAGCCCAATTAAAGTAGTCACTATCCTTGGAAGTTTCATTCAATTTCCACTAACTAATGATATCAGTGCCAATCCTGGCATTATTAGGGCATGGTGTGAGTTACAACTAATGTGTGCAGAGTAACAGAGAGGACAAGAGAGATCAGACAGACAGAGAGACAGACACTGTCAAAAATACTATAGCACAGACACCATTTTTACCGGGCCTAACATTCATGCCTTCATTCCCTGACCTCGAAAGCATGAAATTAATCTATCTTAAAGAAAACAGGGGACAGGATGCTGATTGAAACTAATCAATCAAGTTGGGAGGTGATTAATAGAGGGCAGTCTTGTATGTGCTGCAGGCATATCCACAATGCAGGGTGAGAAGTGGTCGTTTTATAGTTCATTACATATCTGTGTGATGTTATTTATTGTTTACTTAAGCAATAGCAATTGAAGCACAGGCCAATTCCTGGGGATTAATGACCCTTTGGGAGAGTCCATTACCCCTGGACATGAACCCCAGTCAGTTTGGTTTTTCCTGGAAAATCTCTTTGAAAAAGTATTTGTTCTCTATCCTTTGGCACCACATTTCTTTAGTGTAAGGTCATGGAACTATGCTAACAGGGCTATACTTTTGAAAATAATAGTTTCATTAAGATAATAAGGGAACAAAAGCTACAAAGACCACATCTTGAAGGTCTTTCTGAGTTTATCCTACTGTAAAGAGCAACCTACAGAAGAGAAAAACGGAGTCCAAACATACTTCAGATTTTTCAGGGGTGCTAGTTTGAAACTATGTTTTAATTTAAGTAGTTTCTGGGTTTGTAGACTCCCAAGTCTCTCTAAACCAGAGCTTCAAGTACGAAGGGGCTCACAAGGCTGGTATTTTCTCTTAGTGAGAGCACAAAGGAAAAAAAAATAAAGAGAATGTTAATATAAAGAATTAACGTGATTAAAATACTGGCCCAATTATGAGGCTCAATCTGTAAGTAGCCAGAAGATTGCCTCAGAGGCTGAAATAGTTCTTAAGGTTTATACTTACAAAAACTGAAATTCTACTTCCCCATTACACTTTCCAAAGCAATAAATAACCCATATTTACTGAGGCAGGCATAATCCTGATCATTACCAAGACAAGGGTCAGAGAATGTAAAAGCTGGGCAGAACCTGCCATCCCCAAAGTCAGGAGAGGTAACATCACTTGGTGAAGGACAAAGAGAAGTCAAGTCTTCCCCATGTCTGCTCTAGAGTTACTTTTACCCTAGTTTTGCAGATACCATTTAATAGTAAGAATAATCATATATATATATATATATATATATATATATATATATATATATATATGATACACACACACATAGTGCACACACACTATGTCCCACGTATTTTAAGGGCACATATGACTGTTTAATCTTTACTCTCATACTATGATATGGGTATTACTATTATTATCCCCATCTCACAGATGAAGAATACTGAGGCACAGAGACATTAAACAACAACTTCCCCAATGCTACCTAGGGGGTAAATAGAAGAATCAATGTCTGAAACCTAGGCTACTGGGCCCCACAGCTTGTGCCTTTAACCACTATGCTAATAGAGATCATGAGGAAAGTTTCTTGACTACAATCTATTTCTAGCACCTATTCTAGCATTCAGGGAAAAAAAAAAAAAAATCAACACAGGGCACCTGGCTGGTTCAGTTGGTACATGATGCAACTTTTGATCACAGAGTTGTAAGTTCAAGCTCCATGTTGAGTATAGATATTACTTAAAATTAGAATCTTAAAATTTAAAAATAAAATTAAAAAATAACACTTATATTATGATTATGTGTTCGAAATGTTTTCTAAATATTAATGCATTGAATCGTGATAACCCCACTGGACATTTTTATTGCCATTCTCTGTTTACAGATGAGGGAAACAAAGCAGAAAGAAGGTAGGTTAATGACCTAGTTCACACAGCTGGGGACCTTCATGGAGCTGAGATTTATCCTCAGTTTGCCTCCAGAGCAGGTATCCTTAGGACACACTGTGTCTCTCCTTTCCAAAGTCCCGAACACCCAAACCAGTGGCCCATCTATCATAATCCCGTCTTCCTTCTTCCATTTGCTAACTGATTCCTGATAGCTGTTAGGTATCTCATCACCACTACACAAAGGGAAGAATACAGAAGTATTTCTAGACCATTTCAGTACATTGAACCAATTTCCACTAAATTCATGTACATTTATTTGATACAATTGTTGAGCAAACATAAGCTAAGACGAGGAGACAGGCAAAGAGAAAATGAGAAGAGAAAAAGATACTGACAACTTCAGTTCAAACTCCAGCTATGATAATAACTGAATCATTAAGACCTTACTTTAATAAGCTTAGCCGGGCACTGTATAAAGTTTATACTCATGTAAATTATTACAGGTAATTTTCATGACAACCTTTTGGAGTAGAGAATATTTTGTATTCTCATCTCATAGATGAGAACACTGAGGCCTTGAGAGGTTAATTAACTTACCAATGTCTCACAGCCAGAAAGGGGCAGAGTCAGGATTTGAATGCAGGTCATTTGACTCTGGAGTCTGTAATCCCTACTATTCTAACTTGGCCTTCTTGGGACCCAGTCAAGACTTAGGTTTTCCCAGTGAGCCTATGGGACTGAGAACCCCTGACTAACACTCACAAGTCTAATATAGTCAAATGTTCTTCCTAAGACTCTTCACCTCCAAACTTATTTCTGAGATATGCCAGGAGTTCTTCCTTCTTGGCTTTGTCGAGGGACTCCATTTTGGGCTCTCCCCATCTCAATCAAGGCTTCAGAGAAATTAGAGGAATCATATGGTTGTTTCTATGCATGTGTTAATGTTATTTTAAATTGTGTGTAAGGCAGTGGGAGGTGGTTGATAGAATTGCAAGAAACATCATATAAAAATGTACTAGTGTTAAGTCCTTATTGTGTATGCCTGACATTTCATTCATTTTATCTTATTTAGTTCTCCCAATAGTACTCAGCCATTCTACTTTTTCCTCTTCACAGATGACAGAACTATGATTCAGAGACATAAAGGGACTTGCCCAAATTGGCACCATCTACCTCTGATGGAGCTGGTCCTCAAACCTAGCTCTTCTTTCTGGAAATTCAGATACAAGAGCATGACATGAAGTTAAAACTTCAGGGTTCTGTGACACTGGAGAAATGAATCATAAATATAATTTAGCAACATTTATATAGTGTGTATAGTGTGTGCCCCAATATTTTCACATACAGCATCCAGTAGGCAAGGCGAATTTCTGAACCTGCAACACAGCAACTGGGGAATCCTGAAAAGCCATGTGGGCAGAGAAGCCTCGTGGTAATGGTAGAGGATGGATAGCAGAGGAGAGTCCTTGGTTTGTGACTATACCAGTCCATTTCACCTTAGGACAATGGCCACATCACTTAGTGGCTCTTTGTGAGGGTCACACTACATGCGAGTTTCCTTCCATATCCACGAGTCCAAACACTGCATAGTGCACACTCAGTATTTCTTACTAATTCCTATGTTTCCAAGACAACTTTTAGCTTAGACACCATTATAGGCTGAATTGTGTCCCCAACAAATTCATATGTTGAAGCCCCCAGTAGCTCAAAATGTAATTCTATTTGGAGACAGGGTCTTCAAAGAGGTGATGCCATCAAAGTGGACTCTAATCTAATCTGACCGGTGTCCTCATAAAAGTAGGATATTTGGACACAGAGAGAGACACCAGTGATGTGTGCACACAGAAGAAAAGACATAAGGACACAGCAAGAAGGTAACCATTTACAGGCCAAAGAGAGAGGCCTCAGGAGAAACCAAACTTGCTGACACCTTGACCTTGGGTTTCACAGCATTCAGAATTGTGAGAAAATAAATTTTTGTTGTTTAAGGCACCCAGTCTGGATATTCTGTTATGGCAACACCATCAAGCTAATACGGACACCAAATAGTTCTAAAGTCTGATCCAAAGCTTAAACGTTTAATATTGATCCATAGCTTAAACATTTAAGTGTGAAATATTTTAAAATACTTTGATATGTCACCATCAAGGGTGGAGATTCTTTCTCATCCTTTTTTGAAGTTCTGAGCATCCCGTTTGTCCATCTGACTTCTAAAACTTCTAGGGGTGCCTCCTGTTTCATTTGATGTAGACTCACTATTCCCCTCAGGAAGATTTTAAATTAAATCCCTTCCTAAGTTATCCAGAGTATTCTCAAAGAATATTTGTAAAATATATTTGACATTTCAATGCAAATTGCAAGTGAATATTTAGTAGGTGATCCCACACCTGGAACTCAATTACTGTCTCACAAAGAAGGAAGGAGACCTATCATGGCTTGAGACTCATTATGAAATAAGATTGGACTCAACTTCAATATTTCTTTTGTTGTTGTTAATAACAGAGTATGTAGATTCACCTTTTTGGAACAAAACTGTGAAGCATCCAAATCAAATTTAGTTACTTTCAACAAGGGTTTATCAAGCATTTAATAGGTGGTAGGGCAGGTATATAATATTTTAATGTAGTTGTTGTGACACTGGGCACTGGCATTGGGAAAATGTGAGTTGATCTTGAAGCCATTTTAATTACAAATAAAATATTGGATGCATGTGTCTTTTGTAACTCAAGTAATGTTTTTAGGAGAGACTCCATCCCATCTTTCCTTTCTGATAAATGTGAGGGTGAGGAGGAGAGCACCAGAGATGCAGAAGTGAGGTGGGGGTGGGTATGGGACCAATGTGTGGACGGCCCTGCTGCTCAGGGTTCGTGTCAGATTTCATCTTCCACTTAATATTTGGTGATAAGAAACTTCCCATTTTGACTCAACCCTGTCTAAACAATCAAATCAGAATGCTCCATGGAGGCCTTGCCCATATTACCCTGGAGATACAATGAGGGCTAACATTCACTCTACTACTAAGACACATAGAATCTGAATGATAGCCCTTCTACACAAATCCACTTATCTGATAGGGACAAATTCTATTAAGTTGAAAGAGGGAAAAAGGAAGATGGAGGAAGAAAGTAACATGATTCACAAGCTATGATTACCAAAACCTTCTTCTCTTTTTACAACCAGGTTTAGAGCATAAGCACATCGGGAAAAGGGTTGGGAGTGAGCAAGAGGAGGGGAACCACAATTACAACCACAGGGGGCTGTAGCCAACGGTAGGATGTGTCATACCCACTGCTTATCCTGAAGTCAGAAAATTATAAAGAGAGCACTTAGGGCACCAACAGGATCTTGAGAGTCAACAGGGACATATTTAGGAAATGTTTTTCACTGAGTTGCCACGAATAGCAGCCTGTAAGCCCCAGTTTACCATTTTTTACCCTCCTTGAAGGGCCGTAGGCACCATTCAGAAGCCCTGATTTATCCTCAAGCCATTTACCTGAAAAAAAGTCTGGGAATAAAAAACAGTAACATTTCCCCTTATGAAATAGCTGCTATTTTAAAGCAGTTGTCAAATTTTAGAAAGGTTACCCTCCCCATTCTACAAGTCTGTGATGATTCTCAAATGTCTAAGGATTTGTGAGCCATGTTTTTATAGTTTCTGTTGGGTGATCTTAGCTTCGGTGGCAATCCCTAGTGATTTGCTGGCATTGCTTCCATTAGGAGGCACCCTAGCTCCTAGAGCAGGAACATTTCCTCTCAGCCCATTAAGTCGTCTGAAGTCTGAACTTTATTTTTTAAAAGATGTTCACTTTTTTAAGACATATTGCAGAATAAAACTTTCAAAGGCCTATAATAACTGTGACTTAAAAAATAAAAAGCAAATCATCTGAGAACCAACATGGAAAGTCTCTTAATGTCTCTTACAGTCCACGCTTTTGAAGTTACTTCATTCATAAAAAACAATGAACAAAACTCCCAAACCCTCAAAGCACCTAATAAGCTGAATTTTTTAAAAATTCATTGGGAAAAAAAGAAAATCACGGCAGCCCCATTTCATATCAAAGTTAGGATTAACACTGCCCAAAGAATAGTGCATAAAATCATCTGTTTTATGGTTAACCCAATTAATCAGTTAGTGGCAAAAAGACTCAGGTATTCTGATTTTGCACTTTCATCACTAAAATCACGCTGATGCTCATAAACCAGCACAAGCTCCGGGCAGAAATTGTCCCTTTGAGTCGCTCTGTGACTCAGATCCTTAATCTCTTTCCCTCTGTGGGAAAGGAGATCGTCCTTCCTGCACAGTCTTCAATCTAAACCAAGACTAGATCTTTAAAAAAAAAAAAAAAAAAAAAGGAAAGAAAGAAAGTCCAGTCAATACAAATGGAAGGCATTGGGGACCAAGATAACCTCAAAAGGCAGCTAATCCAAAATGTGTTTAGCTTTGGCTAAATGGAGATTTAGAATAGATAAACTGGGAGCTGGTCTGATCACAATCCCCAGCATACCCAAGCATTTCTTTTTTTCAATCTTAAAATCATCCCTTGGTTCCAACCAAGGGGGTAATATGAAGCCAGTAAGCATTTCGCCTATTCCCAAAGAGTGTATCATTCTACAGTTAAGAAAAAGGATGCTGATCGGTGACATCTGGTGTTAGCTACTGTAAGGGTGCCTGGTCCTCCTGCACTATAGGATTCACACTCTCTGCCATTTCAGACTCTCAGGACAATTTATCCTTCTGTGATATTTTAAGTAGACTGAAGGTAGGGAAAGTATAATTTCCATTTCCAAATAATGAGACAGAACAAGGAAACAGAAATTAGACATTACTGGCTAATGGCAAAATTAGATCCTAATTTCTGGCCAAATGTGACACATTCTAACTCCACAGCCTCCTTAGAAAATACAGGGCTAAGCATGACAAGTAGTAATTTTGCAGTGGTAAGTGAAAGCCTATTAATACACCAGACTGGGTAAACATTATCATTTAGAACTTGGAAACACATTACTCACATAAATCTTAAAGGGTTAGGATGATACTTTCTTCTAACAAAGAAAAATAAACATTTATGTTATAATACTCTGTTAATCTTGTTAATAAAAGTTAAGACAGCAGAGGACAGTGACATTATGCCTGATTCCATTATCACTGAATAATCAAGTTATTTCATGTGTGTGTTGGGAAA
The DNA here is from genome assembly GCF_002288905.1 of Enhydra lutris kenyoni. Lineage (NCBI taxonomy): Eukaryota > Metazoa > Chordata > Mammalia > Carnivora > Mustelidae > Enhydra > Enhydra lutris. The sequence goes on along the minus strand of NW_019154101.1, from coordinate 40,387,383 downwards.
GAAGGGTAGGAGAAACTAAGCACAGGGAAAACAAACAAATAAAAGGCCTCACAAAAGTTGAAATTTTAAAAAATATTTTAGCTATGTGTCAGAGAGAGAGAAAGAGAGCACACACAAGCAGGGGAAGCAGCAAGCAGAGGGAGAAGCAGGCTCCCCGCCGAGCTCCATCCCAGGACCCCAGGATCGTGACCTGAGCTGAAGGTAGATGCTTAGCCCACTGAGCCACCAAGGTGTCCCTAAAATTTTAAATCTTATACACATATGTCTGTTTTCAAGAAGGAAGAGGAAGACAAAAAGAAGGTGAGGAATCGAAATGTAGGAAATTAACGATGTTTAAATGAAATAAGGAAGCTTCATTCTCTGGAAGCAGCCTGAGAGCACTTGATCTACTGCAACCCTGACTTTCAGACTAATATTTAATAATGGCTAACACTGGTGAGTATTTACAAAGAACCAGACAGAGTCTCTGTGTCTCCTGTGTCTGAAGTCATGTCACCCTCCCAAGGACTCAGTGAGGCAGGTAGCACCACGGTACCCACTTGACAAAGGTGAGCTCAGACACATAGCATGACTTGCCCAACATGACCCAGCCAGAAAGTTGTGGAATGAGGATTAGAACACAGTCTGGCTCCCTGCCTCTCATTCACTTCCAAAGATGACACCTTGTCAGCTGATTCATTTGAGACAAAACGGGCATTCCTGTGCATGTGTGATACAGGATTTTTTACCACTGTTAATCTCTAACACATGAGCGGAGAACCATGAAGGAAGATAAACAGAAGAGAAGGTGACTGCTTCTCACTAGGGTTTGGCACCAAGTACAAAGTGATTGATCTGGTGAACGGCCATGTGGGTCATCAAATAATTGGTATGGGTAATAACCGGCATTTTGTTTTAAGCCAGTGAATATTTGGAGATGGAAACACTTAGTGAAAGCAGAGTAGATGAGAACCTGAAATCAAACACCAGCTTTGACTATGATTACTTACTAGGTTTGAACTTGAGCAATAGAATTAACTTCTCTGAGTCCCAGTTTCTAATTTGGTAAGATGGAGATAACAATACCCACCTCACAGGGCTAATGTGGCAAAGAACTGAGACAATATAATAAAACAAACCATTTAGCACAATGCTTGGCACACACTAAGATTTACTGGTATTATCACTGTCCTTTGAACATCCATCAATGCCGAACACACTAAAGGTACTGGTATTTGCCTGATATATTCCATCAACAAAAATGACATTATATTTAATATTTTGCTTCCATAAGTAAGATTTAATTTTAAATTAATTGTATCAATGTTACATGTGCATACAGCTCAAATCAGTCATGCTAAATGTCTTCTAACAAAAGAACCTGACTCTTCCCCACTATGCCTACCTCCCTCTGCCAGTTCTAAATGCTTTAGCCATTTCCTGTGCCTTTTACCTCTATTTTTCTAAATAATATGCTTATATTTCTATTTTTAGTTTATCAATTTTAGACAGTGAATGCTATATGTGCCTCCCAGCTCCCTGTTAGGACTGAGACCCTTATTCCTCTAGCTTCTGGGTATATTGGTGACTGGTGACTCTCAGCTGAGTCTAGACCTCAGTTGTCAAGAGCCATCTTGCCCAAGATCATGACCATTCCTGTCGTAGCTTGGGCTGCTATAACAAATGTCATAGACTTTGCGGCTTAAATGGCATACGTTTATTACTCACAGACCAAGATCAAGGTGTCTGCGGATTCAGTTACTGTTGAGAAGCCCCTTCCTGGCTTGTAGATCACTACCTTCTTATTGTATCACATGAGAGGGAGAAGAGGAAAGAGAGAGCAAGCGATTGTGTTTCTTCTTCTAAGAGCATTAATTCCAGATAGGGCCTTATCTTCATTTTCTCATCTAAACTTAATTATCTCCCAAAGGTCCTACCTCCAAATTCTATCTTACGGGGGATTAGGGCTGTAACATACACATTTGAGGGGACACATTCAGTCCCTGGCGCTCCCTTGTAGGTGCCCACCTCTAATGATGGGTGGATTCTGAAGTTATAATGTCCTGGCTCCTGGAATTAAGGGAGTGCCATTGTCAGGGGACCACTCAGCTCCAGAGTGAGATCATCTTTGTCACTGCATCACCATTGCCATTCCATCCTGCTTCCTTCTATCTTCCACAAACATTGATCCCAAGGAGACACCTAAATAAACTTTCTGCATGGTGTGTGTTTCCTGGGGAACCTAAGACATTGTATGTAGACTTGGTCACAGTAGTAAATCTAGCACATGCACACACTTCCCTTCCTCTAATCCTCTTAATATAGTTATGTCATAATTTTTGGGCCAATCAATTGTCACTATTTACATCACTATGACAATGAAATACTGTTCACTCCTGAGCCAAATAGCATCCTACAATTAACATTCCTTTCTCAAAGAAATTGTGTTTTGTCTTGGAATTAACAAAACTACTGTTCGTCCATCTGCTTAGTTTCTATGAACTTTTCTCTGCTTTCTCTAAATATGTCAGGGGATCTGTCAAATGTCTCTCAAGACATTTTGCAAATCTTCTACATAATAAATATTCTAGCAGCTCTCTTTGGGTCTTGAATACTTCTTTCCTGCAAACTTCCTACCCCAATATGTACTTATTGCTTTAGAAAGAGGCCATTGTGACCACTCCTTTTAATATTCTTCTGTGTCAGACCTTCTATTTTGCAAATCCCACATAGTTATGTGTCTTGGTTTACTCTTTTGTTTTGCTTCAGTCTACTCTCTAAGGAAGCATGCACGTCACGGGAGGTATGTTTTGGGACTACATCCACATTTGTTATTCTTCACTCACATGTGATTGATAGTTTCACTAGGCGTAATTTTTTTGTTGAAAATCATGTTTTCTCTGAATTCTCAGGTTTTCCTTTATCTAGTGTTGTTAGTGAAAGGTCCAAAGCCATTTTGGTCCTCTCTTCTTGATCAATAAATGACTAATTTTTTCTCAAAGCTTAGGAAAATTACTTTCTATTCCTGGTGTCCTGAAATGTTGTTGATGAGTTTTGGGTTAGACTTTTTTAAAATCCAGTCAGCTGGGGCTTGGTGGGCCTGTTTAATCTGGGTTGTTATTTTTTGGAAATTTATTTATTATTTCCTTGACAATTTCTTTTTTCTTGTTTCCTTCCAACTCTCACGAATCCCTCACAGTGGGGATAGTGGACTTCTTTGATCTTAAAATTTTATTTTCTATTTCTGATCTTTTCCCTACTTTCTGGAAAAGTTCATTCATTATGTCCCAATCCACTCACTCTGTTTTGTTTTTTTTTTTCCTTTGGTTTACTATATTTTAAATTTTCAAATATTTTATTTTTGTCAGAGCTTCCTGTTACTATTTTACAGATATAGTCTTAAAACACCTATGCACGAGTTTTTTTCCTTACAGTTTCTTCTGCTCCTTGCAAAATTCTTCTTCCTCTAGGTTTTTATTTATCTTTCTGTCAATTTCAGAGTTTCCAAGAATATTGGTGATCCTTGATTTTAAAAAATATATATTTAGCATTGAGGCCTTTTTATCCATCTTTGGGTCTTCCCTCAGGCTTCAACTTACATCCCTGAGCTTTCCCACAGAAAAGGGTCCCAGTGTCCTCGGAGGAGGGTAAGGGGGTAGAGGATCTGATGTACTCCTGCTGGTGTGAGCCTTTCTACAAGCACTGCTCTTTTCAGCTTGTTCCCTGGCTCTTTTCAGTACTGTGGAAGTACCTGGTATCCCAAAATGGGGTTCTAAGGAGTATGATGACTCATTTCTTGATGATAACTGTCCCATACAGTCTAGGTGGGAATTTCTTCTCTGATAAGTCAATTACCATCTGCCTTTTTGTTTCAATAGCATTAAGATACTTGTCCACTGTTGCCTTCTTCCTGGTACTCCTTGTCCTTGCGAATTAATATTTTGGGGGTTCTCTTGGTACACAAGAGCTGGATTTGGGGAGAGGAAAATCTGCATGTATGGGTGCATTGTCTTTTTTAAACAGAAGCCCTATAATGTCTTATTTCCAAATATGCACTTAGCATTTCACATGGCTTATGATAAAGAATAGTTTTAACAAAAGAATGTATCCTCTATAAGAGTCTTCTTTCAAAAACTTAAAAATTGTTTGCCCAAGATGCAAAGTCAAGAAAGGGGTCTGCACTTCTTTTTTTTTTAAAGGTTTTTTTACTTATTTTATTTGATAGAGAACACAAGTAGGCAGAGAGGCAGGCAGAGAGAGAGGAGGAAGCAGGCTCCCCGCTGAGCAGAGAGCCCGATGCGGGGTTTCGATCCCAGGACCCTGGGATCATGACCTGAGCCGAAGGCAGAGGCTTTAACCCACTGAGCCACCCAGGCGCCCCGGGGTCTGCACTTCAAACGGAAATAAAAGGGAAACAAAAACAAGCTTTCAAAGGAACAGAGCCATAGCTTTTTTATAAAACTCAATAAAATTTTTTTAAAGTGTTCTCAAATACCTTTCTTTACAAAGTCGTATAGGAAAATAAAATATGTAGGTAAAAATATACATTGTACATTTTACACTGGGCCTCAGTTTAGACTGGGATTGTTGATATATATTGTTTCTATCATGCAAATCTATAGAGATATAGATTCTAAACCAGAAATGTTATCATTCTGTGCAACCCTGAGAGCAGCAATCAGAATGATGATTTCAAACCATTATGCATCCAAAGAGAAGGCAAAAGTCCAATCTCGACATCAAAGGCAATCAGCAAATAATTGAATGGACATGGGTACATGATTAAATTGTACCATGTACAAGATATGTAAACAGAAAACAAGAAATTAGGCCATGTGATAAAACAGAGCCTTTCTTTTAAAATTCTGCTCCGAATGTTTGCTCTGTGATTTTATATATAAGAAAAATGGGTGACAGAGAAATTTAGATGAAGAGGTCAAAGAATATGGGTTGTGTGTGAGACATTTAAGTCATTCTGGTAGAGTTACTGTTCTGCCAGGCATAATGACTTCTATAAATTATTGAAACTTCCAGCCTTGTAGTAATGATTTGGTAATAAGTCCAAATGCATTGGGGCATGAGAGAACATCAAAACATTACACTCAGTGCTAAATGTTATCATTTGGTCCAGAAATTATTTCAGTAAATAACATGTGGTGAAAATAATTATCCTGCATTTAAGTTGCAAACTGATGAGATATTTTGGAGAAGATTAAACTTCATATTTATTATAAAGAATTCAAGAATAATCTTAAAAGTTAAGAGTGGAATCTTACTGTATGTGCTATGAATAAGGGCAGACTCATCTCTGGCTTCCGGCTTGTCAGGTTTATGTCTTCATTTTATTACCCATGTATGAAGCCTGATCTGAGAGCTCAGATAATATGTATACTATGGAACTTGGGATATTTACAATCAGAAATTTGCAGCTTCATCCATAAATACCTGTAAACATACCTGAGTTATTTATTACATATGCTCCTAGTTTGCATTGTATACAAAAATTGTATACAAGAATCACATTTTCTCACACTTAAGCAATCTGCAAAGTTGGGACTTAGGGGTCTTTCTTTTGGACAAAAGTAGTCAAACATCACTCAAATAAAGTTGTGTGTGTGTGTACCAATGCAAAGGGCAGGAAAGTAAAGCACTCATTTTGGGTGAAAATCTAAATGGATACCTAAAATCTTAATTATGATTAAGTAGGGGGCGCCTGGGTGGCTCAGTGGGTTAAGCCTCTGCCTTTGGCTCAGGTCATGATCTCAGGGTCCCGGGATCGAGCCCTGCTCAGCAGGGAGTCTGCTTCCTCCTCTCTCTCTACCTGCCTCTCTGCCTATGTGTGATTTCCCTGTCAAATAAGTAAATAAAATCTTATAAAAAATTATGATTAAGTAATATTTTCATGCAGTATTTTAAAAATCATTATTAATGCAAAAAAAAAAAATCTATGAGGTACAACAGCTAAAGGAAATGAATCCTAGACAGGTTCCTGGAACAGAAAAAAGACATTAGGTAAGAACTAAAGAAATGTGAATAAGGTGTGGATTTAGCTAATAAAAAAAAATCTCTAGTGAACAAAATGTCAAAATTTTAAATAGACAATCTGTATCACTCATTTCCGTTTTTGTGTCACACTCCAACATAGCTTGGCATGGCACTGATGTGTGTTTGTGTATCTTTTTTATTGTTGTGTGTTTAAAAGTACACAAAAAGGCAGTCAGATGATGACTAATATCTGTATGATATAAAAGTCATTAAATCTTACCAATAAATATTATTATTTGCCTAGTTTGTGTACTCATAAATTATAGGCCAAACTCCCTAAAAAAATGAAATGATTTCTATTTTATTGTACCCATAATATTACCTGGACATTCGGTATTTTACATGAACTACTAAGTAAATACTTTGACTGATGTGAGAGAGGGGGTAAATCAGTAAGTCAGAAATAGAGTCCTGAGCTCTAGTTCTGATTCTGGTTCTGCCACTATCTGGGGCAAAGCCTTTAATCTCACTGGGACTTGAGGATCTCAATCGTTCACTTGGTTGAATTGCATTACCTCCAAAGCCCTGCTACACAAAGAGATTATGGATTTGTGATTTTTAATTTTTTTTTTTTTAGTGAGGAACATTTAATTAAGGAAACCATATTAAATGCAATATTATGACATAAAAGAATAAAAAAATTGGTTTTGCCACTATTATTCTTTTGATAGCATCAAAAAATGGGATTAAAGGGTAGAAATTATCACAGAATCCATGAGTTCTTAGTGGGCAAAAGCCAAATATTGGGTTGTGGCTATGGATCAGAGATCCTGAGAAATTAGAACACCAACTCCTGCAGTTGAAATGAACAGTACACACTTGGCATCCCAAATTCATGCTGTAAATGTAATTTCTTATTAAAAATGTAAAAAAAGTTTATTTTGTTACAAGGCAGTCCACAAAAGCCATTTAAAGCTGTGATTGAGCTGATGTAAATAGCTTTACAGAATTTAACACATTTGTAACAATTATTCTATGGAAAAAGTACTCAAAGTTCCAAAACTACTCTGTAAGTTTTATAATATAACCACTATCGTATAATAGCTACATTACCACTAAATATAGATAATTTTTAGAGGGAATTCCATACTGAATCATCAGATGTTACAAAAATTGTGTTTCTTCATCCAATCCAAAAACATATCTTGTGTTAAACACTCAGGTTTCTCAAAAAACAAAAAATAAAACAAACACCAACAAAACAAAAAAGAAAAAACAAAAACCCACTCAGTTGGAAGGGGAGATGAACCATGAGAGCCTATGGACTCTGAAAAACAATCTGAGGGTTTTGAAGGGGCGGGGGGGTAGGAGGTTGGGGGAGCCAGGTCGTGGGTATTACGGAGGGCACGGATTGCATGGAGCACTGGGTGTGGTGCAGAAACAATGAATTCTGTTACGCTGAAAAGAAATTAAAAAAAAAAAACCCACTCAGTTTTCTTATTTAAGTTTTTCTAGTTAATGCTATAATTGGGACATGAAATGCTCATTTCTAGATTTCATAGCATAATAAACAATAATCTCTCTCTTACCACCCATTTCTAAGAAGCAAATTCATTACATTTTAAAAAGTTAACAAAATAGTCAATATAACATGCAATAGTATGTTTTAAACCTTCTAGGGTATATATCATCACTTGAGTATTTTGTGGAAATAGGAGATACTAAGGTTGAAATTTAGTAAAAGAACTTGAGTCAAAGATTATTTTTTAATGAAATTTATTTCTCACTAAGTTACAAAATAAAAGTTCTAAAGGGTTTTATTTATATGATTAAGAAATTATTTATAACTGTAATTGTTTCATGTAAACTGCTGAAGTCTAAAAGTAGTTTCCATTTTTCCTGCAGGCAGAGTAAATACTATTTTTGTACTTTTTTTGAATCCAAAGTAATTTTTCAAATCATCCCTTTCTCTTCCACAAACAGAAAAGTAAAGATGTCTCTGCCTCTTTAAAGAAAAAAATTCCCATTCATTCTGATTTAATAGTGGCCTGCAGAAGGCTATAGAAATTCTGCAGGATATAGGTTCATGTAGAAGTTCAGCAAACAAACACATGACTTTCAGCAATCACAAACATTCACATATCATTCTAGATATTGATAGACACACACTACCTCATGTACCAACATTGACATGATTTTGTAAACAGTGAGAAACAATCATTTAAATTCAACATCAGTGTTTTCAATATTGTAAAAATGAACTCCCTTCTTTGTGTGTCTTCGTATCTGAAGTTCAGTGTGATGATTTAAGAGAGACGCCTTGTATTAAGTAACTTTAAGGTACTTGAAATGGCATCTAGTTTGTTGCCGGCTCCAGAGAGCCAAAACCCATGGCTTGGTCTCAAGGTTTACTGAATTTGTTAATCCCTTTCATGCCATGCTTTTTTAAAAGTTATTACATTACCAAATATGATGTCTTTTCCCAAGACAGTAAAAGAAAAAATTCTATTGTCTTTGGATTGTTATGGCACTATTAGCCATGGTGTGCTTTCATATAACGCTATTATCAAGAGATACACAAACTTATATCTTAACTATCCACCACTACTAGCCAGATGGTGATTGAAGGGAAACCTGTCATTTAAATGAGTCACCATTTTTATCAATACACTCATTAGTTACCAAGCAAAGCTAAGCTACATCTGAGTCATTACTTTCTGGCCTAAGATGTGAAAAATGATCCATTAATCTTTTTAGCCACACATCCAGTTCCATTTTCTAATTCTGTATGTTTACCTGAATAGCTGGACTATGTCATTTGTAATTGAGCCATGCAGAAAGATTAGATACAGGCTCATTTATTTTTTTCCCATTTTGAACTACATTTGATCTGACACATTCATAGGAAAGAGAACAGAAATGGATTTTCCATGAGTTTGTACTCCATTCAAGAAGAATGATGCTTTGAGAACCCACATATTCTGTATGGTATTGAAAAATAAAAATGAAATTACACTTAAGTTTGTTTTTCCAAACTCCATTTGTGCTTTGGTCCTAAAGAAAGATCATTCTTGGAAATAATCCATATAGAATACACTGATTACTCCATTTTGAAAATATACCGCCAAATGCTGACTTCCCATCATTGAGTATAGATAATTCCCCCATTATTCCTGTCTTGGGAACTAGACTTTGAGAAAGAGTTGTTTATCCTGAGAGTTGGCAGTTTATATCTTTGGTAAAAATTTAAAAACCAGACAGACATACACACATACTCTGCCAACAAAGGCAACAGCTTCTTCTTTTGATGTATTAATGCCATCAGACCATTGTCAAAAGCAAACAAGAGTCACTGGCCAAAAAGAGTATGTCCTGGCCTGCACAGAGACACAGCTGCAATTCAGTTGGCCATGCTAGGCTCCATCTGTAAGAGTTGGATGCTTGGTGACATTGGCCAGTCTGAAGCCTATTTATAGAAGCTGAGAAAGCTAGGTGGACAGATGGTAAAGCAATAAAATAATGAAGAAAATCTCGCTTATACTGATGCTTATTTTGCCTTCCAAGGGGATATTGCAACTCCCAAATAACACTTGGTAATGGGACATCTATCACTCATGGGCATGCAAACATTTGTGCTCAACCACAAAATACCAGTTAAGGTAGTCACAAATTTCACCATATGTAAACAGAACACGACATTCAGCTGGTATTACCATTAGCAATACAACTTTTACACAGCAATTATTAAATAAGTGATTCTGATTTCACTGCCGTAGCCCCCACCTCTTTCTTCCCTTAAGGTTTTTGTTGTTGCTGTTTTGTTTTGTTTTGGCTAAGTGACTTAGGTTAAGTGGATTTAAAAGTATTAGAAACAATGAGTTAAAACCAACGCAGATCAAACATTAGTATGGTTTCCTCTCTCCCAGTACTCTAAGAGGAAGGAAGGAATGCTTGAGGAAACAAAAGGTGGGCCAACCCGGGGGAGGAAAACTGCAGGTGAGGTCAAGTCATCTTAAGGGGTTGGATAGAATCCCAGTTGCAACTGGAAGTCACAACTGGGTTTTGATGGAGGAGGCCATCAAGACTCTATTTACCTTTTAAGGTTATCTTTCTACTTGCTGGGTGGAGAATGGATTGGAGGAGATTGGAGAGGGCAATGGGAGGAAACCAGAGTAGAAGATGGCCCCATTTTACTGCAAAATGAAAATCTGCTATGGGGCTAAAATATCAAAACAACCTCAACACAGCTAATAGGATGGAAAGACAGGCAGGCACCAGGCTTGGTTCCTGGCTCCCGGTGGCATGCCTCACTTCTTTATGAAGTTGCTTTTTGTGCCTTAAATCTCACTGCCATTATGATTTATGACTGTATGAAATCTTTTAAATTAAGATTTGTTTGATTGTCTGTTTCTATTAAGGTGACCGTAATAGCAATTTTCCTTTTCCCAAACAAATGTTTTGCAGAATGCTGCAACTCAGCGTCTGTGTATGGATCGTGACAGTGATTAATTTCTGTCGCTAAATTCTTTATTTTCTATAACTAATTTAAGATAGCTGCCACTTTTTAATAACTAAAGGATATAAATCCAGTAGGGTATTTTTCTTAGGTAATTGATATAACATCTTCATATTAGTGACTATAAATTATAGCTCTGTTACCCCATTCTGTCACCCAGCAAAGCCACTCAAAATACGTACATCTAGGCTGCCACTGTGCAGTGGTGCATACAATTTCTCCTCAACTAAACAACAAATCATACAGCCAAACTCTGTCTAAACCAATAATTTAGTTAGGATTTCATTTCATTTCAGTCAAACGAAAAACCCACTGGTCTTACAATGCTGCAGCAGTTTGGGTAATTTTTTTTTTTTTTTTTTTTTTTTTAATGGTTAGCATTCACCAAGTTTGAGAAGTCATTCTCTAGGGAGAAAAATACTGCGGTTTAAAGGGGGGAGACAATTTACCTACCTTATTTAAAAAAAAAAAAAGAGTTTCTTAGATTTCCCTATCCGTAAGTGGGGAAATAAAATTCTTCGAAATTTCTGAGGACTAAAAAGTGTCCAATTCTGACAGTTAATTTCTTCTAAGTGGAGGCAATTCTTCTCAATGCATTCAAATACCACTTCCCAAAAGACACATTCACAGACATTGATGACTCTTAAACAAAATCTCCTGCTAGGTCACAAACAACTGCAGAAAACCCAAGTCCCAGGACTGATGCCAAATATGTAAATGATTTTTGGATTGCATTGGTGTTGGTTTATATGTAACATAATTCTGTCCCTTAACCAAATAGTGGTGGGAAGGGGTTTTAACCAGTTTCAAAATGGCATCCAAACCACTCAGAGAAAATGGGGACATCTGTGAGTATTTATACCCATAAAAACATGTCAGTATATTCTTACATCAAGGAATCCCAGCTGCAAATGAATGAGGGTCCCTGGTACAATGCTATCAACCCCTCTCAGCCATTGGCAGCAAGAACACCCCCATACTAGCACCCTGAATACTTATATACAACTGTAATTGATTACATTTCACTTTATATGATTTGTAGATAAATGATGACTGCACGTTTATGCAAAGTGTCTCCATAAAGAAATGAGACTAATTTTCTTCTTGAAAAGCTTATGAAAGCAGGAGAGCAATCACATTGCAGCAAAAATATATGGCAACATGTTCCAACAAGCAGCAGCAGTATTTCCAAGTTCAGCCAGTCAACTGTCATATGCTAACAGCTGCCATGAATATTGCTTTATGTCAGAACAAAAAATGGGTGATCACTTAAGGCAAAAAACTAATGTTGAGTTCCATGTGATAAATCTTCAACACACCCACTTGACATGCCAACGGAAGCGTCTGAGAAGGAAAGAATATTCAGAGTCCCAATATTGGTGCCAACAAACTTTTCTAGAAGGCCGTGGAAGATGTTTAGGTTGCCAGACAAAATGATTATTCGGTCAGTCTCTGGGATTCATTCATAAAAATGTTAAAAATGTCAAAGATTCCATTAATTTCAATAAGACATAAATTGTAACAAGGGGGCTATACTGAAGCAAAGAGGAGATAATGATAAAATATTAGGGCTGGAAAGGATATTAATGTTCATTCAGTGCAGCCTTCTGCTTTCACAGATAAGAAAACTAAGACCCAAATCAGATGATGTCTAAATAGTAGAATTAAAACAAATTGACTTGCTCTGAAAGGAACTGTGCCATTTCCAGAAAAGTTTCTGGAAAGATTATGCTGTGTAATTTGGATGACAACAAAAAATTAAGATGGGTTATTTCCTCTCAACCTCAGAAAGAATAGGTAAAAACACACTTTAAATTTTTTAAAAATATTTTAAAAATATAACCTAGATATAAAATGTTCAGTGTATTTATTGGAAACTCCAAAATCCTCAGACTCCAAAAAGCTCATAGATCAAAATTATAACTGGAAACCAAGGTTTATTCCTTGAGATCTGGTTTCATTGGAGTAGCAAATCCCTATCTCTGCATATACCATAGAGTGTTCATACAGCCCAAATCAGTTTTCACATGTCAAAATATGAAAAACTTATCCCAACACCTAAGGAATTCTGTATGACACAAATACATGGCAAAGACCAGTGATTACCTTTAGTACAGTAATTCTTTGGCTCAAAAAATGGTTTTTATATTCTCCAAACATGATATTAGCCTCTCAGATTGTAAATCTTATTCATTGGATTTGGCTCCAAATGATATTTGGTTATTCCCAAAATTCCGATAAATGACATACATTATCCTCACTTAAGAAAATGCAAAAATGCGACACAGGTTCCAAAACTGTCTTGAGAAAGGGCCCCATTATTAGACAAATGTATATTATCTGTTTAAGGAGACTACTTTGAAATGGAAAGCATTTGTTGGAGAAGGCAAAAAAAATTTTTTTGGTTTTAGAACTTCTAATATTTTACATTTTAGTTAAATATATTTATATTAGCGCCATTTCTACAGGTTAATTACGAACTCTGAAGCACTGAATTTCTTTTTATAGCTCCCTACAATCCCTGGAAAAGCAGAGTGTTGTGCACACCACATTCACTAAGGGTTGCTTACACCATGATCTTAAACTCGTGGTGAAGTTCTCTCCTCAAAGTCCAGAACTGTATTGAATTGATATTAGGGATGGGAAAGCACATGCCGAAATACCACTGACCCTCCGATGTGATGCAGAGGGTGACAGTGTTGAACAGCACTCAGAAGACAAGGTTTGACTTTTGTGTGCTTAATGGAAAATTCATTCCATCTTAGAGAAGCAATTTTCTACATTTTCCCACTTACTAGGAAAAATAAGACATCCCACTTAGAGTACCAGTGACTATGGGTGCCACATATTAAAGCTTTCATGCCAAAGATTGCTTTTACGTTCCTTAGCCAGACTCTTGAATACTGAGAGTGTTATACTCATGAGAGCAAAGCAGCTATAACTGTAGACAGGTGCATGCTGATGTCCCATTCAATGTGATAAGCACTATGTGATAAGCACTATGCTAAGTCCAGGTAAATTTTTTCTACTCCAGACCAGGACCTGCCCTCCTTGAACACTGCATTTCCCTGCCTGTGCATGTTTAAATCATACTGACGCAAAGGAAAGAAGCAGTGACTTTCTGAATGTCAGAATCAACACTGATAACAGTGTTAATCTGTGAGCAAATGCATTGACTGCTAGGTTTCTTTTTCAAAGTTAAACCGGTCATACTTGCTGTAAAATCAAATGAAACAACCATCACATTCCAATCCTGTTATATTCTGACAGTTTACTGCTATAGGGCAATAAGGCAAAAAAAAAAAAAAAAAAAAAAAAAAAAGCAGCAACCCACAAATTGCTTCCAATTGTCTGAGCACTCCTTAAGTACATAGTAAGTAGCTCTAAAAGCAGAAATCTGGATTCCAAGCAAATTCCAACATGCTGCAAATTGCCTCTTCATGTATTTCTTTTGGGAAATGCCTAAGTGCGGAGGTCTCTTTGCTGGTATCACTTCCTGTGTTCATTCCCGCCTTCACTGAGCCTGTCATGAGGTCAGATCCCACCAGTGTGTCACCAGAGGACACCCTATGGTGTCATCCTCAGTGCCAGCATATGTAAATATGATACGATTTCAGGGATATATGACATAATTAGAGGCCATTATTATACAGCTTTCTATAAGCCCTAATTTGCATGTTTCCAATAAAAGTACACAGCTCACAGTTAGCACACACAAGCTGTCATTTTTTCAATACTATAATTATTACTTGCGAGGCCTAAAAAATTTCTCTATCAATTCCAGAGAAGGGCTTGAGAGAGATTACTACAAATGATGATGGAATAATTAACATTTCTTTCTGCTTTCCAAAAATTTCCATCATGGCAATATATTGAAAATTTCATAAGTATATAATTCATGGATAAAAATTCATATTTTAGGCTTAAACTTAGGGAGCTAAAAAAAAATACCTAAAAAGATTCTGAACTAATATCACAATCAAACATGACCACATTATTTGAAGCTTGGTACCTCACTGTTTTTTGTTTTTTACTAAGGCATCAGTTGATTTTATAAGTCAGAAGTAATGAGCTGGATTATGCACTTACTAGAAGGAGGGCATCAGAGACAAAATTAGAAATCTAGACTTCAAGACAAGGATCTTTTATCCACAGAAATACAAGGAAAGAAAAAAAAATTTCTTGCACAACAAATACATTTTATTCTGTTACATCAAAAACTAAGAACACAGAGCAAAGGTTGTAAAGTTATGATATAAGCCTACAGCAAAAAAATCAATGATGTTTAACATGAAATAATGGTTTCTATTAATATGTGTTACTATCTAATATATTATCAAATTTTGTAAAATTATTTCCTCATCCTCTTTTATTTATTAGATGTATTTATATTTATTATAAGTCAGCTTGGATCTTTTCTGAAAAAAATGGCCATTCATAAAAGCATTATCCTTTAATTCAAATAAAACAAAAAAAAAAAAAAAAAGGAAGTTCTTGGCAAGGAGACAGTTAGCTTCACCCCAGCAGATACCTTAATTATCTTGCATTCAGTACAGGTCCAGGCCTTAGTCGTGTATTTAGTGACATTTGGTTTAATCAGTTTCTTTATGGGGTTAGTAATCTCATCTCTTTCAGGATATAAGCTCCTGAAAATCAAAGATTTTCTTCACAGTCCTTGGGGGTTGTGAGGCTTCAGCATTGCAATAATTATGGCCATCACTAACCACACACCGTTTTGTGGTGGTTTCAATAATTCTTTTGGAACCTTTTATAAACGCTTAGTTAATCTTGTTCGGTCATTCACTCTGCATATATCTGTTGAGGCTACTTGTACTAGAAACTGCTGAAGGTCCTAAATGTATCAACTAAGTATAAGAAATCCCTACACTTTTGGCACTTACATTCTAGTAAGGAGACAAAGGGGGGAAAAACCTACTATAAGAAAATAAAGTGTATAATATGTCAAATGGGTGAAATATTAATAGAAAAAAAATCAGAAAGTTCTATGGGTAAAGAGGAGATAATGATTTGAAATCCAAGTAAGCTTTCCTGAGAAAATAACTTTTAAGAAATCCTGAAGGATTATCATAAGAGAGTTTCTAAGCAAGCAAACAGCAAGTGCAAAGGCCCTGAGGTGGGAACAAGTCTGTTGTATTCTAGGAACAGAAAGGAGGTCAGAGAGTTGGAATAGTAATACAGTCCCCTGCACAGCAGCAGCACCTGAAACTTTGTCAGAAATGCAAATTCTCAGACTTTCTTTGTTATAACCGGGGCTGGAGGTGAAATTGGGTTCAGCCATCTGTGTATTAACAACTCTTTCCTCTTCTCTGTTATCGTGACCACATCAAAGTCTAAGTATCTGGTATGAAGTAGAGTGAGAAGAGAAAAGGTAATAGCAGATGAAGTCAGAGGAGTAATGAATGGGTCCTTGAAATTTTGCTCTGAAGGAGAAAGGAAGTCAAGAGACACATATCACTCGAACATACGTACATATATAAAGAAACAAGGAAATAAAAAATGAAGTTACTAAGACAAGTTGATGATATAACAACCCAAACTAGGAATACAGAAGCAGTACATGAAATAAATTGTTTTCAAGAAATGTGGTCCTATAGTACATTTATCTATGAAGATGAACATTCTCAATTATTGTTATGTAAATCAGATTACCTTTGCAATGTATACATAGGCATGGAAGACCTACCATTTCCTCAGATCTACATTTTGAGTTTTAAAGCAATCATTTTGTTTAACTGGTTCAACCACTCTGGAAAACAATATGGAGGTTCCTCAAAAAGTTAAAAATACAACCCAGCAACTGCACTACTACATATTTACCCAAAGGATAAAAAAAATACAGATTCAAAGGGGGTACATATACCCCAATGATTATAGCAGCATGTTATCAGCAATAACAAACTATGAAAGAGCCCAAGTGTCCATCAACTGATGAATGGATTAAGGAGATATGGTATGTACACACACACACACACACACACACACAGGAATATTAGCCATCAAAAAGAATGAAATCTTGCTATTTGCAACAATGTGGATGGAGCTAGGGTATATTAGGCTAAGTGAAAGAAGTTAGTCAGAGAAAGACAAATACCATATAATTTCACTCATATGTGGAAATTAGGAAAGAAAATAGATGAACATATGGGAAGGGGTAAGAGAGAGGGAAGCAAACCCTAAGAGAGTCTTAATGATAGAGAACAAACAAAGAGTTGATGGAGGGAGGTAGGTGAGGGTGGGCTAAATGGGTGATGGGTACCAAGGAGAACATTTGTTAGATTGGTGTTAGATGTAAGTGATAAATCACTAAATTTTACTCCTGAAACCAATATTACACTATATGTTAACTAACTAGAATTTAAGTAAATATTTGGGGGAAAAAATTAAGAATAACAAAAAAAAAACAAAAAAAATGAAAATAAAGCAATCATTTTGCTTAAGATAAGAGGTAGTCTTCTACATGTTCAAATGCAAAGTCTAAATAGGTAGAGATTGTGTTTTCTATTAATTCTATTGACTACTGCTATGAATTGTTTCTGTTCCCCCAAAATTTGTGTGTTGAAACCCTAACTCCAAGGTGATGGTATTAAGAGATGGGGCCTTTGGGAGGTGATTAGGTCATGAGGGTGGAGCCCTCATGAATAAGATGAGTGCTCCTATAAATGGGACCCCAGAGAGATCCCTTGCCCCTTCCTTCCACGTGTGGACAGAGAAAAAAGATGGTGTCTATGACGCAGGAAGCTGTTTCTCACCAGACACTGAATCTGCCAGCACCTGATCTTGGACTTCCCAGCCTCCAGACCTGTGAGAAATAAATTTCTGCTGTTTATAAGCCACCCAATCTGTGGTATTTTGTCACAGCAGTTCAAACTAACTAAGACAAATACAAAATTGTAAGTATCCTCCGATGGGAAAGCACCCTTATGTGCCAATAATCTTGATGTATTTTATTTTACACCATATAATGAAACAGCTTCTGTCTAGTGAGAAATATGAAGTACAATGAGCAGATCAGGAATAAGAAAGAGGAAAGAAAATAAATTTATCAGAAGCCTGAATGACAACAATTGATACAGTGATGACAATAAAGTTTTATGTTAAGAAAATTCTGATTGAATCGCTTTTTATGTACATATGCCCAGAAACACACACATATACACACAGATTTGGTAACATAATATAAAAATCATTCTTCTACATTTGGAGATTATAATTTCCCTTACATTAATCATGGCAAATGGTTACGAGCATCATGCCCAAATGCTTTTGTAACTTTTTTCCACCTTTTATTTTCAGGGTCAATATATGTCATTAGTGGCTATCATATATTTTATACTTGTCCTATTAACTTATGAAGTTTGATGTAAACTGAAATAATTCTGAAATATACTCATTTTTCCATTCAACCTCTATTACTAAAAACATTAGTCATAAAGATTCTTCCTCCCCAACAAGATTCTTCTGCACATTTGTAGTTTTGTTTCTATTAATACAAATTATTCACTAACATAATTTAGTACCAAAAACTTGGTAATCAAAGAAAGTTATAGTATAGAAGCTGGAGATGCAACTCAGGATGTCACCAAGTTGAGGTTATTAGCATGAAAATATCATTAAATGTCATTAACTAAAACGCAGCTGAGATAGATAGAAGCCCTTGGCCTTTAAATCAACAAGAGTCAATACATGGAGAGTAGCTTAGCAGCCATTCATTGACTTAATTGTACTGCCAGATCAAACTGCTGATTTTCTGGGCCATCCAGGTTAGCTCTATACTTGGCTGAATGCTTCACTTGTGAAATTTATAATAACCAATCAAAAGCTGTTTGTATAAACTCTGGAATTTGTTTTTCCAGGGAATTATTGTCTATCAGTGCTCCATGGACTTCATCTCCTGGTAGAGATGAAAAGCACCCCAATATTGTCTGTCATCTCTTCACTTCCTTCCTTTCATTTCTTCCTCCCCTTTTCATCTAGCCTTTTTTCTTTGCAAGTCAAACAAGCTATGACTCCACTGTGAAACCAGGAGAGGGAACAAAGTGGTGAAGGACGGTAATTAGCCATTCCCTATTACTTTCCCAAGGAAACTTTCTCTGATAGGTCTTGTGAATAACGGTAATAAACATTTAAATAGAAATTACCACCCAGGCACCACTCTAAGTGTGTATCATATGTAATAAGTCACTTAAGCATCATAACAACCATTTGGGTAGGTTCTATTACTATTTCCATTGTACAGGTGAGGAAACAAACTCAGAGTTTAGATAATTTGCCCAAGGTCAGACAGCTAGTCAGTGGCAGAATCTAGTTCTAATTCAAATTGTCTGTGCTCTTGAACAATGGATGAACCCCATTCCACCTCCTCAAACCTGCCTATGCAAGGAGATGGGTCTTGAGTAATGAACACCTTTTCCCCATCCATGGTGGACTCCATTTCAAAGGCTCCTCAAAACCTGACTTGATAACTATGATAAATCTGCACTTTTTTGAACACTTACTATGAAAATAGAATATTCATTAATTATTTGTTAAATTCAACTAAGTTAAGGAGAACCTTCAACTTTATGACTAGGGCAATAAAAGGATAAAAGGCTTGGGGTGTTCGGGTGGCTCAGTCGGTTAAGCTTCCGACTCTCGATTTCTGCTCAGGTCATAATCTCAGAGTTCGAGCCCTACCTCAGCCACTGTGTTGGGTGTGGAGCCTGCTGAAGATTCTCTTTCCTTCTGCCTGCCCCCCTCTTCTCTTTCTGTCCCTATCTTATCTAACTAACTAAATAACTAAATAAATAATAAAGGGGTTTTTCCCTCCAGATATGAACAAGTCTTCTATCATGATTAAGTCAGAAGAGGCCACAACTGTCCCCAATTTTGGGGTCTCCTTTTTGTCTTCTTGAACCCCTATTGTAAACAACAACAACAAACACATCTGTACTTTTGAAAACCTAATGGCTATTTGAAAACAACTGAAAATGGTACTAAAAGGAACATGTAGAAGGACAACAATCTTTAAGACAAAAATAATAACTACTGCTACCAGGGTTAACATTTTTATGTAATGCATGAAGCTATATTAATGTTTTACAAAGGACTCATTGAAATCAATACTTACTAACAATTGGCTCAGTAGCTATTAGAAATATAAGGATGAGTAAAGCAGAATTCCTGACTTCAAATGGCTTATAAATAAAGATAATAAGGCAAAAATACCACCAAAGTGGTACATTCAAAAGACTAGATCATATTTATGTTCAATTGGGTGAAATTACAAAACAAAAAAAGTTCTCCCCATCCTGTCCTCCACATTGAATTGGTCAGCAATATTGTTGCCTTTAACCCCTGCATAGCATCCCTCCCCCACATGTGCACGGTGGGTCCCTCAGGAGAGGCCCTTACTACTTACCTCCTGGACCACTGGGAATTTCAGTCTCATAGAACTCCAGTCATGTTCTTCACTTTTGTCCAGAGATGTGTGGTAGCAATTCCCCAAAATTATACAAAAAGAAGCTTCTCTCCTCTCCTTCTCCCTGTATTCAAATGTTCAGCAGTGCTCATCGATCCTACCATGATTCTTTAAGCTACAACATCCCCAACCCATTCAACTATTTCATGAATTATAATTTCCAGTCTTCCTATCACCCTCAATGTTAGCATCCCTCTAAGGCACTGGTACCCAGAGCAGAGGAGACCTTCCTTTTGGCATGACATTCAAGAGGCTAAGAACATTACCACACATTGTCCATATGAATCAATTGAGAGAGTATATTACATGAACCACCGAAATCTTAATAGAGTCACAAGTATCACAGCCCCATGACCTAGTTTGGTCACTCATCGTAAAGGAAATGAGCCTAATTTGGCATTCCTTATTCTTCATGAATCCATGCTGTCCCTGTCTCCCAGTGATTCCCACTTCATCTTTCAGATGTTTAATAAAATATACTAGGCCTTGAGTCCAGGTTACCACTGTGAATATAAATTACCTATTCCTAGTTTCTGAAATCCACCTTTGCCCACATTTGATTCACTAGAAACCTTCTAAGACTCTTCATCACACTTTTATAAAGATGTCTGACTAACTCTTCTGGTATTTTTCACCCTCATTCAACCAAATTTTTGTCTTCTCTTGTACTGCATTCTCATCTTGACCTTCCACTTTAACAATGATTGTTTCAGTATCTTCAGACTAAAGATTACTGTACTTGGCAAAGTAATGAAAGCTAAAGGTAAAGTAATACCACACAACCTCATAACTTGAACCACTGAAGGCTTTAGATTCTGGCCTGTGTGTAATTAGCACACAACAGGGCAAAGTCATCTTAGGTGATTTTACTTGCACTGTTTTACTCATTCACCACAGTTATCCTTTGAACAGAGAAAGCTGACATCTGAGAGTGTATTGGTGGCATAGGAGACCTCTTCTAATTGGAAAGTAGAGAGGGAGGGAGGCAGAAATCAAGAGGGCAGCCAGGAAGGGCACATTTTTAAAACTAATCAATTAATTTTTTATTAATGTATAATGTACTATTAGCCCCAGGGGTACAGGTCTGTGAATTGTCAGGCTTACACACTTCACAGCACTTACCATAGCACATACTGCCTCCCCAATGTCCATAACCCAAACACACCTCCCCTCCTCCCCTCAACCCTCTGTTTGTTTTATGAGATTAAGAGTCTCCTATAGTTTGTCTCCCTTCTGATCCCATCTTGTTTCATTTTTTCCTTCCCTACCCCATAATCCCCCACGTTGCCTCTCAAATTCCTCATATCAGGGAGATCATATGTAATTGTCTTTCTCTGATTGGCTTATTTCACTCAGCATAATACCCTCTAGTTGGAGGGGCACATTTCCAAGCACTATGCTGAACCCTGAGGATACAAGGTAAACATACTCTTCACTTGATCCCTTTGAGGGTCTCAGTTTTCAAGTCATACGTCATTACAACCACTTAGTGAAACAGGTGCTGAAAGAGTAAGTTTTACAGGTGAGGACAATTGAAGCTCAGATAAAAAAGGAAAAAACTTGCCTAAAGACACAGAGCTGGTATATGAGCTCATTCCTACACCCACCTACTTTTTCCCGTCACTAGTGACATTAATGTACCTGTAGTACATCTAGATGGTGAACACCTTGTTAAAACATCATTCATGAGGGGGCGCCTGGGTGGCTCAGTGGATTAAGCCGCTGCCTTCGGCTCAGGTCATGATCTCAGGGTCCTGGGATCGAGTCCCGCATTGGGCTCTCTGCTCAGCAGGGAGCCTGCTTCCCTCTCTCTCTCTCTCTCTCTCTGCCTGCCTCTCTGTCTACTTGTGATCTCTCTCTGTCAAATAAATAAATAAAATCTAAAAAAAAACAAAAAACAAAAAAAAAAAACATCATTCATGAGGATGTGGTTACCTGCTCAGACTAACAGGTCTGGACAACAATTTTCAGGAGGGAACTGTTTCATTTAGGTATCTATGCCCTCAAAAAGACAGGCTGATTAAGAGCACAGACTGAGGCTACATTATCATCTGTTAAATGGGTATTATAATTGGACCTACCTCACAGAGCTGTCTTAAAGAATAAAACAGATAACTTTTTAAATTATTTTTTTAGATTCTATTTATTTGACACACAGAAAGAGAAATCACAAGTAGGTAGAGAGGCAAGCAGAGAGAGTGGGGGAGCAGGCTCTCCACTGAGCAGAGAGCCTAATGCGGGACTCGATCCCAGGACCCTGAGATCATGACCTGAGCTGAAGGCAGAGGCTTAACCCACTGAGCCACCCAGGCGCCCTAAAACAGATAATTTATCTAAAGCACTCTGTGAGTGTCGATATGATTATAACAGTAATAACTCTAAGAATAATTTTTCCACTAAATACTTTTTCCTTTTTTTAGTTTTAAAATTTTTTTATCCTGAAAAATTACAAACATGTGTTCAAGTATAAAGAATAGTTCAATGAACCTTCATGTACCTATCTCCCAGCTTCAATATTTATACACTCTTGAACAATCTCATTTCATCTATATTTCTACATATACACACAGGTATTTTATTTTATTTATTTTATTTTTTTTTAAAGATTTTATTTATTTATTTGACAGAGATCACAAGTAGACAGAGAGGCAGGCAGAGAGAGAGAGAGAGAGGGAAGCAGGCTCCCTGCTGAGCAGAGAGCCCGATGCGGGACTCGATCCCAGGACCCTGAGATCATGACCTGAGCCGAAGGCAGCGGCTTAACCCACTGAGCCACCCAGGCACCCCACACACACAGGTATTTTAAATTGAATTCCAAATACCTATTAATTTTTCATATAAAAAAATTTGCCTGTAAATATAGGGATTCCTTTAAAAAACACAACTACAATACCTTTATCATACTTCAAACTTTAGCAGTGATTCTTTAACATTATCAAATGTACAATTAATGTTTATATTTCTCTCCTCTCTTAGAAGTTTTTTAAAAGATTCTGTTTATTTATTTAAGAGACTGGGATTGGGGGTAGAAGGAGCAGAGGGAGAGGGAGGAAGAGACTCTGCACTGAGCACAGAGCAAGGTGTGGAGCTCCATCTCCTGACCCTGAGATCATGACCTAAGGTGAAACCAAGAGTTGGTCACCTAACTGACTGAGCCACCCAGGCACCCCTACAATTTTTTTGTTACAGTTTAGTTAGGCTAGAAATCAAATAAGGTCCATACTTTGTGACTGTAATGTGTCTTAGACTCTTAATCAGAGCTTTCCCCTTTTTATCCTTGTAATTATTTTGTTAAAGAAATTAGATCATTTATTTCAGTTGATACACAGAATTCTGTGTATTCTCTCTCAATATACACAGTCTGACTTTCCTCTCTCCATCTCAAGGATAATTTTTCATTCCCTATAATTTATAACAATCACTTTTGTCAACTGTACAAAAAAAATTGCCCAAGAAATCCTTAAATTGATTTTACTTAAACCAACATTTATTTAGCACTATGTGTCAGTAATTGTTCTAATTTCTTCACAAATATTAGTTCATTTAATTACAATAATGTTATTATTCCATCATTACAGATTACATGTCTACGGCTCAGACACTAGATGTCTAAGGAACTTGCCTAAGGTCACAAGGTGTTTAGGAAGACAGCATTATTTAGAAACTAAGGTTGGAGACATAGTAAATATCCACATAATCTAGTCATTTTTCACAGTCAGTATTGCATAGCTGAAAGGGCGCCTGACCTGTGGTTTTGTTCTGACTACTCCGTGTTCTGACTACTCCATGTATTAGATATATTAGATATGCCTCTGAACAGGGTCCATGTCCTAATTTCCTGATACACAATGAGCATTTAATAAACACCAAACACAAATCTCATCCAGACAGCCACTCCAAGAGTTAACTGTGAAATCTTTTTTTATAAAATTTCACCTTACAAGAAGCTACACCAGTTGAGAATATAGTCTACAGCCTCTGTTAAGTCTCAAGTCTGGGAAATTTTTCTCCAGTAACCAGGCATGAATATTATTTATGAATCAACAAATACTTATTAAACTGGGACTTTGAGTTCCAACTCAAATGCCCAGTGTGAACTAATTGCAGGGTGGGTTAATTAAAGGGATATCAGTTGTCATCTGATAAAAATACATAAAATGTGCTGAAATAGTCAAGAGATGAAAAAGCAACCACTATTAATTGTAATTGCATGCATTTGCTTCAAATAAGATTATTTAACTTGAGAAGATAAATATTCTATTGAATATATGTAATAAAGACAATTTATAGGATGTAAACAGTTGAGAAGTAAGTTAAATAGACTGGATTCAAGTTCAACCATAACCCCAAATTCAGGTATAAGCTTATTATTGATCTTACTGAGCTTGGGTGTTAGCATTCCCAGAACAATTACCTCTAATAAATTGAAGTGTGTGCTCAGATTACTTTCATAAATTGATGGATTGTCAAAATAATGGGATATATGGCACTGTTCAAGATTCCCTTTCAATTTGGTTTAACAGTAATATAGCAATTTAGAGAATAATGGTTTTCTTGTCTCTCTGCATTTTAAGGTTTATTTCAAACGCACTTCTGCAGAGAAGGGAGCACTGACAGAGTGATATCCTCTACTTAAAACAAGTCAGATTGGTCAAGGCATTTGGTTTTTTTCTACTTCCATTTTTTTAGGAAAAGGATAAATAAGAACATTAATTCCTTCTTGAAGAGGGAAAATACTTTTTAGTTGCTCATCTGTCCTTTAAAAAAACCTGCAGAGGCATTCAGGAAGAAACCTCATTATCTTGATCTTTTGGAAGGCCTTTGTTACATTCCAGTGACCAACTGTCCAACTTCATTAACTTCTACTGGAAAGAACATTCTCCCTTCCCCCACTTAAACAGGAAAGGCAAAAGCCTTCTTTAGAGTCAATCTAAATGCCTTCTTAGGTAAATAAGTATGAAGGAAAGCCAAAGCCCATTCTAACACTAAAATAAGGAATGAAATGTTTTCCTGGTATGATCTTCGTTTTCTGATTTTTGTTTTCTAATCTTTGTTATCAGGTTTTATCTGATAATAATTTTCTGTACAAAAAGCATAGTGTGTGTATATGATACAGGAATAGCTCCAAGAAAGTTTCCTTAAAACATGCAGGTCATGCGAAAATTATGATTGGTTGGATGTGACTAAGAACAATTTCAACAATTAAAAATAAACACCTAAAGGGATCCAGAGGACTAAAACAGACAACTTCTAGTGCACTGAGATGAAAGGAAACACACACACACACACACACACATGAACATGCTGAGGAATGAATAGGGCGGCATTCCACTTGGGCCAGAAAACCAAGCTGTAGCTGCTTCATACTGTTACTACAATTTCTGCTGTTACTGTATTTTTTTTGCCTACATTAAACTCCACTTTCTTTCTTTAAGGACATTTATTGAATCAAAAGGCCACAGTCACCAACCAGAATCTTCCCTTAAGGTTTGCGTATTTCAAACTATGTCATCAGACTGCCTTTTTAGTGAAATGTGCACAGTTTAATTAGGAAGTCCTTTATGTGTTTCTCATCTAAATATCTACACACACTAGAAATAGATATGAGTAAGATCTGGTTTTAAGGAACCCAATATAAAAACTCTTAGACCTCTTCAAAGAAGCGCCAACATGGTGAGCTTTGGAAATGTACAAGAATAGAGGAGGAAAGAAGCAGATACATGCACATACACACAGCAAAAAGGTGTTTATGGTAAAGCACTGCCCTCAGGTTAGGACCATACTGGACCTACATAACCTATGGTTAGGACCATACATAGGACATTTTTCCACATATTCAAGGTTTTTACTCAACAATTTTCCTATCTGCACGTTGTAATCAGATGGTGTGTACTGCCCAGACCCCTGGGAATGGCCGACGGGTTGTATGCCAAGAACACATGAGAGCTTTATCGCTTCCAACAAAAACCTAAGGCATTTAAAACCACCATCCAAAGAAAAGTACCGTTTCTGTTTGCCTTTCTATGTTAATGCTCATCCATTGTATTTTGAAAATAGATACATTTCAACAATTCAGAGTACATTGGCACTAATAAAATCAACATGTTACACATTGACGTCATCACTCAATTCGGTCAAACTTGGTTAGACCCCTGCAAACAAAGGTGAAACTCCAGAAAATTTTAAATAATTATCTAGTCAAGGGTTTTGAAGCTTCTTTATCAAAGATCCCTAGGGTAGCAGAGAATGTAAACATCCTGGGAGAGGGTGGCTGGTCCAAAGGGGCCCCACACATCACCAGTTTCAGAAAGGAGTCAAGCGTGTCAAATCAGAGGCTTTGCAAATTCCACAGACCCCCAGCAGAGGAACACGTTTTCCCTGCAGGGTGCACCCTTGGGTTTCTCCAACTTCTGGTTTGAAAAGTAGCATCCCATCTCTTTGCCTCTAGGAGTTCTAATATCCAAATATCCTGATTTACTCTAAAATCAGGTCTCTGACTCAACTCATAATTTCCCTGTTTTCTTTAAGAAAAATCTAAGAGCGAATCCCACAGATCTCATTCTGTGGTGAATGCTTGAATATATACCTGAAGAAACAGCCCTCTCATTTTTCAAACTAAATACCATACTTAACCCAGTCCATTTTAAAACCCAGGCCATATGCTTCTCTAACATAATATCAAGCTTCTCACAGTAATCTCAATTGCTCTGACAGGTAACTGGGAAGTATTCAGACAGAGGATGGGCCTGATGTTAACAAAACCATTAGTATGTCTTACAGAACAAAGCAACTGAGGCTAAAATCCTTATGCAGACAGGTCACAATCATATTAGGCAATTGATTTTATCTTATTTACTTATTTACAAATTTCTCCTCCTTTTGTAAAAAAAAAAAATCAACCCAGTGTTTAGAAAAAATGAGCATTTTAAGAATCGCCAGATTCCTTCTGCTTTCATTTGTACAATTGATAAAACATTCTGAAGCAAGGTCTAAGTTCCAGAAAAGGAAAGTAGTAGCATGTCAAGGTTAAGCTTGGGTGAATCTACATCTTTGGAACCCCAAACACAAGCCGATTTGTGTACAATAGGAGAACAGGCAAAGAAAGTTCTCTTTTACATAAAATAAGATACCTCCTTACATTTGAATCCCATGGGTGGGTGAATTCCAGTGGAATTCAGATCTAGGATGAATAATGAAATGTACTGGGAAATCAATCAAATATAATCTGAAGATCATTTGCTCTAGCGTTGCTTTCAGAAAGGCACATTAATATCAAATGGAGATCTTTCCCCCAAATACTCATGTGTAGGTCTCACCCTGACTTGCAAGAAAGGGGAAATCACCCAGCTTTTCTGATATACATCTCTGGATAGATCTCTCTGATCTAGAACCGACTTCTTTTGAAGAGGTAGCGATGCACATGACAAAGGAATAGATGCTAAAATAAAGCAAATAATAATGTATAATAAATATAAACAGTTTTAACTATGTAATATAAATGATCAATAATACAAATAATTTTAAATGTGGATAATTTAAAATGATGTATCTAAACAAATGTAAATAACAAACTCATGTAAATAAATATTTATTCAAAATGACTCCCCAACTATTTGCTTAGAAAATCACCTATTTCTTCCTCCTTCTAGAAAAGAGAGTAACAGTCCTAAAAATTTCTGTCCATTGACCTAAGGAACTGATATACAATTTATGTTCCATTAACTCATTTGCTGTTCAATTATTATTTGGCAGAAAATAAAACTAGGACCTAGGGTTGAGTAAAGCTGCTTCACTGAAGTTTTGGATTCTGGCAGGTTTAGCTAAGTGTAAAGAAAAGAGAACCAGAAACGGTGCTGCTGTCTACAAAGGGAAATCTGTTTTGACTACAGTGATGTCTTTTCCCCACTTTGTCATAAGCAGGTGGAGCTTTTAAGTAGTCACCTGATCTCCCAAAGAAATCACTGAGGGGGGCCATGGTAGACCAACTGGTTAACCATCCATCTTTTGGTTTTGGCTCAGGTCATGGTATCAGGTCCTGGGACCAAGCCCTGCATAGCGCTTGGCTTAAGATTCTCTCTCCCTCTGCTTCTCCCTCAGGCTCTCTCTCTCTCTTTGTCTCTCCCTCAAATAAATAAATAAATCTTAAAAAAAAAAAAAAAAAAGAAAGAAAGAAAAAAAAAGAAGAAAGCACTGAGGACCTGGGTGCCCTGCAGTGTTTTCTCACAAGCCTGATGCTGACGCTAATTTCCTGGAGGTTTAGACAGCAAGTGGCCCGCAAGCAGAGTCCTGCTTAAGGGTGGGTGGGTGGGCTATACCTTTCCTAGGAGTCAAATAACTGATTTTGAACGATTTCCCAGAAATTTAAAATTGAGAGATTTAACATACAAATATCCCTGGTAAGACCTGCTCTTTAAAAATTGGAAGTTGTACCAATCCTTGGCGATCTGCGGCAATCGGGGGTGACCAGACAGGCACCCGTGCTCATGAGTGTTTCATCCCAGGACTGCTTCAGGCAGGGGCACACGCTGCTGACCCTGAGTCTTTAACTCCTGCAGATAGAGGTCTGCATGGATTCCTCAGGCCCTTAGGACATCAATCTACCCTCTGCTACAGGTATGTTCAGAAGTACAATACCTCTTAATACATGTAAAGTGCTGAGAATAACAACCACATAATAAGCCCTCAGAAGGTATCAGTCATTATTCTTATCATATCATTTTCTCTCTCCATCCTCCTTAGCTTGTATCATTCCTTTTTATATTTTTTTTTCCTAAGATTAGGAAATAACTGGTGTCCTGGCTTGTGATAGGAGATGATTTGCTTGGGAGAGTTTGGGTTGTTTATTCATCCCACTCTATTTTAGCGGAGGGGCAAAAAAAAAAAAAAAAAACAGCTCAGCTCTAGCACCAGTCCACCTTTGTTTCCTTTGCAAACCTATACCTTGTGTACCTTAAACCGCTTTTCCAGGATGACTCTTATTTTAAAACTTCAGACATCTACTGGGACAAGTAACCTAAATCACCAGTGTCCTAACAAGAGGAGCTTACGGAGATGTGCCGTAAGACAGACGCTGCCTTCAGTATTCTGGCAAAACAATACATAATGGAGACAAAAACATGCTCCAGAGAGATGTTGATACATCTTATCATAGTCATCCCGCACTAGTGTGGGATGAAAATCATTAAATTCATAGCTCCAATAAACAACGCACAAATTACTTCTTAAAGGGAGCAGCATAATAATACCTGGAGCGTAAAAAAAGAAAATGAAGTTTAATTAAGTGTTGCCCAGTGAAATCCTTCTGGAAAAGCTCAGTGGAGGCAGAATTCACAAGTCCAGCCTGCCCCAAGATGGGAGGGACACACTGTTAAGTATAAAAGAATTGCCCCCTACAAATATCTATTTATTACATATAATACATATTATAATGCATGTATAATAACATTCTATGCTATATAACACTCATATGTATTCAGACATTCACCTAACCAACCACCAATCTTCTCTTTGTATCTCACAGTAAAATACTGATTTGTCTTTTTATGTTTTAATAACACTACTACTTTCATAGAGAAGAGTTCAAACCTCAAATAGAACTGGTATGTCTTCTTTAGTTAATATGAATAAATACAAATTACGTTTAAACATATCTGGTGTTTAATCAATCAGCATAAAAAGTCAATGATTTTAAGAACAGGCTCCAGGTGAAAATTTGTACCTTCAACTGGAACATGTTGAGTTAAAGAAGAAAAATGAGACAAAGAGAAATCCAATTTTTAAACTAAATATGAAGACCCATGCTCAAAGGTTAGTTTTTGAATATATTTTTAGGTCTCCCTTGGTCAAAATATGAAAAGTGCAGTCTGTCTACAACAGCCTTGTGAGCCCTCATCTTCAATGCTCAGACCTTCAAAAAAAAAAAAAAAGGATGTGCCACTAGCAGTACACACATGCTAATCCCTGCTTCCCTGTGACCATGAACTCCAGGTGTTAACCCTCCTGAGTCTCACTGTATAGGATAGCTGTTCAGTGTAAATTGCATAAATTATCTGTTGTAGAAAACAAGACTTTCTCTCTCATTTATGATATTTCAAACATTTCAGATTAAGTTAGGAGTAATTTGCAGTGAAATTTTCTGTTAATATCTTAAATGAGTGAACTAAAGATATAAAATGGCGATAACTTATTTAGAACATATTATAATTAAGATACCCATAATGGGAAATACATGACTAGCACTAGTACTAGTACTACTGACGAGTGCCAAGCTATATATATATTGATCAACTTGTTTAGTCTGTACAACAACCGCATGCACAAGGTTGATAATATTTTCATTTTACTGATGAGGACACTGAGACACTCACATGTTACATAAATTTGGCTGCTGTCACTTTACTAAAAGGTTGCCGTGCTGGCATTTGAAAGGATTTAGTCCACCTCTAGATTCTCTTCTCTTAACTGTGTGCCAAGTATCATTATAAGACCTTGTGATGGTTAAATTTTCTGTATCAGTTTAACTGGGCCATGAAGCACCTAGATGTTCACTTGAACACTGTTATGTATGAGTCTGTGGAGGGACTTTTTTGATGAGATTAACATTTGAATTGGAAGACTAAGTAAAGTAGATTGACCTCCCTAATACGGGTGGGCCTAGTCCAATCTGTTAAAGTGGGGGGGGGGGCACACCAAAAGGCTGAATAAGAGTGAATTCACTCTGTCTTTGAGCTGGGATGCCAGTCTTCTCCTGCCTTTGGACTTGGTCCAGAATTTACACCATTTGTTTTCCTGGTTCCCAGGCTTTTGAACTCAGACTGTAACTGTATGTACCATCACCCCTACTGGGTCTCCAGCTTGCCAACTCTGCATCTCGGGACTTCTCAGCCTCTATAACAATATGAGCCAATTCTTTATAACAAATTTCTTTATATATATCACATATTTGTTCTGTTTCTCTGTAAACCCAGACTGATGCAGACTTTAATATATATAATCTGACTTAATCCTCATATCTACCCAACTAGAGAGAGAATATTAGTCACATTTTTATAGATCCCAAAATGATGGCCAGGGTTGCACTGCTAGGGAGGTGTAAAGCTAGGATTTGAAGCCAAGCCTAAATCCAGAGTCGATACACTTTCCCTCATAATTATAGTACATCCCTGAACATGTGAGAAGAGATGAGAAAGTTTCAGGCTAAGGGAAAAAACTAGCTCTCTGGTCTTCCCATTCCCCAACGTTTCTACCATGGGGACCCATTAGACACCTCTATAGTGAACCACACACCTTGAAACCCCAGTAAAACTCCCCCTTGAATGGAAAAGAGTAAGTAGACTTTTTTAAAAGATTATAAAATATAACCATACTTTAACAAAATGATAAATTATATAACCTCTGAAACTCTAAAGACTTCAGACTATCCCTTTGTACTATATTAAAACTTAAATCAGTGACAGATCAATCAACCACATTTGGCACTTTTAGTCCTTGTTCAGGAATCTCACCATTTCCACTTTGATTGCTAATCCCTTCGCTCTCCCTTGAAGCTAAGAGGTCATACATAAAATTCATTAGAAATACTTAAGGCTTTTAGACGAGTTCTCAGACTACCATGGTTATACTACAGTGAGCAGTAACAGAATTCATGCATCCCTTCACATACACACACCAAATAGTTATTTCTGATAACAATCAAAGGCTATAACAACAAAAAAACCCTCTTCTAACATTCTATGCCATTATAATAGCTGTCTTTGACAACTAAATACCAAGTAATCAAAACAAATGTTAATTAGTACCCAGCATTTACTATTCATAGAGACAGGCCATCATCTGTTAATTATCAGACCAATAACAGAGTATTGATCACAATTTGTCAACTTGGAAATAATTAAAACCAGTAAAAGAGAGTAGAATCTTTCAGTAAACAATAGGCTTTCATTTCAGAAACGCTTACCCAGCTCTTTCTATTGTACATTACTCTCTTCATCAATAAGTGCTTTTCATATAATTGTCTCTCTCTTGATTGTGCTGGTTTTTAAAGCAAAAATTATGTGGTTTAGTGAGAACGTATTAGGCACATACATCATTTTGGCAGCCAATATCAAGTCATGAAGGAATGAAGAGAGTCGATAGCTAGCGCAAATCATAAAATCAGTTTTTCCTATGTGTTTGTACTTTGAAACCCTGTTAGTTAAATTGTTTTCATCCGTCTTTAAAAAAAAAAAAAAAAAAAAAAAACCTTTCCTGAGTGCCAATTATGTGCTTTCTTGATATGGATTTAATTATTCAGAAATACGCTTTTGTATTCTAAGTCTTAATATTCAGTGCAAACATACAGAGAGCAGTGATCTTCACAGGAAGAGACAAAATCCTTTATTTGCTTTGTCTGATAGCTTCTCAGCCAATGTAAAGTCAGTTTTCAATTGAAAGGAAAAAAAAGAGATGGTGCTGGACCAGTGTCTTGAAACACAGTCCTTAACATCCTTCCAAAACTTTTATAATAATTTTTCAAGAAAATGCAACTTAAAACATGGATTTATGACCAAACCCTCTCCGACACAAGTCAGCTACCACTAGGCCTGCAGAGTTCTCCAGTTATCCCAATATGAACTGTTTTCTGTCATAGGGAAAAATTTAATCAGAGGGGAAAAAATTAAGTTTTCCTTATAAATGAGAGTTAAGATGGAAATACCTATTTTTGCTTACTTTCTGGTTTCATTAAAGGGATCCATTCAATACATTTTCACAAAGATAAATTCAAATTTCAAGGAATGAAAAACTAACTCACAAGTTGCTGATCGTTAATATCATCTGAGAGAACGAATGCGGAGCAGGCCAAGTGTTTTAACTCGGCAAAATCTCCGCAGCTCACTTGACAATTGGCTTTAAAACAGCTTTTCTGTGATAACCATAGGTGCCCATTTTCTGCCTGAAGAATTTCCATTGTAGATCCCAGAAAAACATGAATCATAATGGAAATTCTGACATAACATTAACTATAGCAATCCATGGCTGAGGGAGGAGAGAATAAAATAATTATAATGACTATCAAAGTTTTACCTGGAGAATTGGGTGGTTAAGTGGATAACCCCTTGACTTTTTACCCCTGAGACTGGTTGGATTCAAGTCTTGACGGGAGTGACTAAAAGGTCATTCTGACCACTGATGTGAGAAAGGCCCAAAGTGAAATTGGAATGGTCTCAGTCCAGTTGATTCAGTGCTGTAGTTCCAAATCACAAAAGCAAATGAATAGTCTCTGAGAAGATATACACAAAACTCAAGCTTCCAGAAACAAGAAGAGGGTAAAAAACACAAGCTAATATTCGTGAGCTATGAATCGCACAAATATGGTGCCCAAGTAAAATCTTGTTGCAAAACATATATACATTACCACCAACAAAAGCCTTGGGCTATTTAATCATTGACATCCTTTCAAGCTCTATATTATCACTAATGCTTTTTTTATGAACTGCTAAATGCTAATCCAGGAAAATGGTAAATTCGTTCAACTATTTAGTCAGAAAATATTTTCCATTTCCATGGATCGCATTTCGGTTATAAAAGAAAGAAAAGTTAGAAATATCAAAATGTCGGCAGCCTGCTAGATCTAACTATGAATGGAACAGAATCAGCTGATATCCAAAGAAATACACAAAAGCTTCCAGGAACACTGAAGGCCCTTCTTAAGTGAAGGAGTTAATAGGCATAGCATGCATGTTTCAAGAAAAAAACCCCGTTACAAATTACAACCCGCTCTCAGCTCCGTGTTTCGTTTAGAGTGAATAATTCATTTGTACCTTAAATCCTTTCTCTCTGTCTGATTTAAAACACTGTTTCTAACAACAGGTGCTTATCCATATAAATTACTCTCCTGATTCTGTTGGAGAATGGCTCATTACAAGCAGAGAAGAGAAAGATGTCACGGTGTTCGTGTCAGACCCAGATATCCTCCAACAAGATTCCAAAAACAAATATCCATGCCCAAAATAGCACAGCAAAGAAAACAAGACCCATTCCCATTCCATCAGAAATAAATCTGAAACTCAGTTGAATAATATTATATTCATTTTTCATAGTGAATTTCATGCAACGTCTCTGCCTCATCATTTTTAACTGTTTGAAGAGACCAACCTTTCACCTGGAGACAGTTTTAGTATTTCCTATGGACTTCCCTCAAGCTTCATAAAGTGACAGCAATTAGAGCAACAGTTCCCATTTTCTGCAGGGGCCATTATCAGTCTCCCCATTTCAACTTCCATTTTGATCTAATTCGATTAAACAATTACCAGCAAACCTAAAACTCTTAACTCATAGCAGGAATATATGAGAAACGGCAAATCTGGTTGGCATGCCCTTGTATACGAGGAAGATTTTCAAGTGTTGCTCCTTTCAAGATGCCTGATTAGGAGTCTATGATTGCAATCACTAATTCTTTTCTCAAGGGTCACACAATTGTTCAGATGGCCTAGAAATTGCAATTACAACACAAAATGAAGGATGCTGACTGATGGTCCTTTCTCTGAGATCCAATCCACTTTTAAAAAGCACACTGCATTCCAATAATTGCTTTTCATCAGTACTCTATTTAGTAGTAACATTTTATAATTTTGCATTTTCATTGAAAAAATCACATTAGTCCATACACATGGGTTTGTATGAGTTTTTGCAACATCAAAAGTCTTATTTTCCAGTTTCAGACCTCAGAATTTCTACATTTCAGAAGTACTGCAATCTGTTTCCCTTGCAGCCACATGTCTACTCATGAGTGTGAACGTACATAGGTCTTGCTTCTTAATATGCTACTGACATAATTATCTCTGACAGTCCTTTGCTCCACAAACACCAAAAGCGAATGAATAACAAATTGTACCAGTTGCTATATTATTAGAGCCAAAAATAATGAAAGAAAGGACGAGTGATCATGCATTCAGGATACATTTTTGTAGTAAGTTAAGGAGTAACAGAGAGAGTCAGGTACTAAATAGTTGGTCTAAATGGATGATTCATGAGGCACCTGGGTGGCCAGTTAAGCATTCAATTTTTGATTTTGGCTCAGGTCATGATCTCAGGGTTGTGAGATCGAGCCCCGTGTTGGGTTCTTCACCGAGTGTGAAGTCCGCTTGCCCCTCTCCCTCTGCTCCCCACCCCCCATTCCCACTCCTGCTCTCTCTCTCTCTCAACTAAATAAATAAAATCTTAGTAAAAAACGTGGATGACTTATGAGGCAACTGGCAAATGGAGAGAGTGTGTTTCAGGAGACAGAGTATTAAAAATAGAGAATAAAGTACAGAAGATACAGAGTATGGAGAATAGAGAATAAAGCAAACAGATTTTTAAAGTTTATCACTGCAAATGTGTATTTGGCAGCCTTGTTTCACTAAGCTAATAAAAATAGAATGCAGTCTCCCCACCCCCCATCACAGCCGTACTTGAACATCCCTCACTAGGTTAATAGATTATAATGGGCACAGTACCGTTTTTACAAATACTAACCTTCTGAGAATTCCTGTGTTCTATGACCTCCTGACCAACAGTGTCCATGCTATATATGGCTCTCATCATAAAAACATTATTTTAAGCAGAGACTTCAAATGGGAAGATGGCAGAGTTTGGGTACCGGGGTCAAATGTCTGGGCTCCAACCTGTTTCGTCGTTGGTCAGCCTTGTGCGTATAGGGTAAGTTACTTCCTTTCTGTACCTCAGTCTCTTTATCTATAAAATGGGAATAACAACTACCTCTCCCTCATACAGTGGTTCTAAGGATTGAAAGCACTACCTAAGTGTTTAGAAGAGCCAAACCTGCCACACAGTAGAGACACAATATTTACTATTATTATTATTACCATTATTA
The DNA here is from genome assembly GCF_002288905.1 of Enhydra lutris kenyoni. Lineage (NCBI taxonomy): Eukaryota > Metazoa > Chordata > Mammalia > Carnivora > Mustelidae > Enhydra > Enhydra lutris. The sequence continues at coordinate 40,351,572 of NW_019154101.1, read as the reverse complement.
TTATTCTAGAAAGGCAGCACACACTTAGTAAAAACCAATCTGAAGTCATAAAATAGCATACATAAATAAGAACCTCCTGATTTAAAGGATGAATACCCAACTTTTGTAGCAACATGTATGGGACTGGAAGAGATTATGCTGAGTGAAATAAGTCAAGCAGAGAGAGTCAATTATCATATGGTTTCACTTATTTGTGGAGCATAACAAATAGCATGGAGGACAAGGGGAGATGGAGAGGAGATAGGAGTTGAGGGAAATTGGAAGTGGAGGTGAACCATGAAAGACTATGGACTCTGAAAAGTAACCTGAGGGTTTTGAAGGGGCGGTGGGTGGGAGGTTGGGGGAACCAGGCGGTGGGTAGTAGAGAAGGCACGGATTGCATGGAGCACTGGGTGTGGTGGGTGTGGTGCAAAAACAATGAATACTGTTACGTTGAAAAGAAATTAAAAAAAAAAAAAAAGAAGAACCTCCTGATTTTTCTCCTTTTTCTTTTTGGTGAAATTCCTTGAAAACATTGTCTTCACTGTCCCACAATTTGCTTCCCACACATTCTCTCGAACCCAACCCACTCAGGCTTTCCAACCACCTCTCTTAAAACCGCCAAAGCCACCAATGACGTGCACGCTGCGAATGTCAGTGGACAACTTGGAGATCCCATCTTGTGTACGCAGCGGCATACTTGCCACTTTGATCACCGCCCCTCCCCTTAAAACTTGCTTCCCCTGCTTTCGGCTCACCACATGTCTGGTGTTCTCTGTCCTCTCCTCTCTTAAGACCCCCCCGCCCACCCACCATCTTTTTGGTTCTGTTTTACCTGCCAATGGAGTGAACCAGGCTGCTTCTCCACACTCGTGTATTAGTCACTTACTAAATGCCTGCCTTAGGAGGAGCCCTAGGCATAACTGGGAGAGTAAGACAGTGTAACTGTTCTTAATGGGAACACAAGGGCAAACAATGAGCTTTGGGATGATGGGGTTGTGATGGGGACACACTCAGAACTGCAAGCGTAACTGAGATTTAGAAATAAATCTGCTAGGTGTGGGGTCGTACAGGAGTGACTTCCCAGACAGGGGAAAGTTTATGCTGGCTCTCAGCGGTGCTCAGGAGCTTGCCGAACAAATTAGTCAAGGAAAGACCTTCTGGTCCAAGGGAACAGCCTGTGCCAAGGCAGGACCTGTTTAGGAAGTAGAAATAGTTCCCTCTCGTTGGAACAAACGACATGTGAGGGGAAGTACTGGGAAATGAAGTTTAACCAGCAGGCACGGAACAGGTTATGGGGAATGAAGTTTTTGAGTGACATGAACCATTCTGAATTTTAGAAATGCCACTTTGCCATTATGTCAAGAAAAGTTTGGAGAGAGACGCGTGGGTGGCTCAGTCGGTTAAGCGTCTGCCTGTAGCTCAGATCATGATGCCAGGGTCCTGGGATCAAATGCAGCGGGGCGGGGGCGGGGGGCTCCTGGCTCAGCAGGGAGTCTGCTTCTCCCTCTGCCTGCTGCTCCCCTGCTTGCATTCTCATTCTCTCACAAATAAAAAATAGAAAGAAAAGAAAAGAAAAGAAAAGAAAAATTCGGAGAACAGTGAGGCTGGTGTTGCCCTCCACTCATCTTTCTTAAAACATCAGACAGCTCCATGCTGTGCCTACCGTTATAATCCCATTTTATAGGTCAAGGCTTTGAGGCGAGAGCAGGTTAGTGATGTGTCCAAGCTAACAAAGCTGTGCCTGCCAGAGTCAGGACTCCAGTCCTGCCCTAGGCGTCAGACTCCCAAGTCCTTTCTCTTACCCACCACACCACGTAAAAGTGGGAGGTCTGAGTGCCTGGAGTGGAGAAACAGCAGTGTGAGGTTCCCAGGCACGGACGTGTGAGGGAAACAAGCCTGGGTATGCAGGCTTGCTCCGATCCTTATTCAAAACAGTGGGACCTCATTTTCCCAAGCATCCATTTATACTTCAAATCTTATGAATTCTTAAGATGGATTTTTGCAGGACTTTCACAAGGAATAAAATAATGTATGTAAACCAGATGCACCATATCTCACACGAAGAAAGCACACATGTAACTTGTAGTCATCGTTGCTGTGGTGATCCTTGTCTGGCATTCTCCATATAGGTGCTGTTCACTGAGGCAGGGGAAATGGGTTGAGAGGTAAGGAGAAGCAGGGCAGTACTTAGGGGACCGAGGACGGTAATTTTGGGATATTTTCTGTTCGTGAAAAGCATTTTCAAGGCAGGAACTAGATTGCATTTCTTTCGTTTCTGGCAGTTTCAGGCAAATACTTGTTTCTCAAACATGTGCAGTAGGGTTATCAATTTTATTCATAATTCAATATGAATACACAGGGGAAGAGAAGTAATTCCTTTATTTTATCTTCAGCTGACCTGTTTACCTCACAAGCTCCCCTCCACAGGTTAATAGTGAAAAGCATTCGATATTGCTATCCAGTATAAAGCTTAGTTGGATCCAAGAGTTGAAGTAATCCTTTCAGATAATGTTGAGTCTCTTTTATAAAAAGAATAATCTCTGTCTTTCTCATGGTTTCCCTGTTCCTCCTGCCTCCCTTGTTTCTCTCCTTAAAATAGCACGCAGGTGTATCCTTCAAGTCAGGATAGGCCCAACTCAACATAAAGGTTCCAGGAGGCAAGCAACAAGACAACAACAGACTCTTCAATATTCTCCAAAGCACTCCTTCTAAAGATAGGTCTACTCATGTCCTGCAAGACTGCTGTTCCTTCCCCCTACCCCCCCGCCCCCAGTGATTGAGGATTCCGTCCTTCTTTGCCCATCCATGTCTACTTTGTATGTTGGGATATGGCCATCATACTGGTTAGCCTTCAAGGCCAGAAGAGAATTAAAGATCTCCCCCAACTAGTTAATAACACATTCCTTGTTAAAGTTTAGACAACAACTATGCATGTTACAAGTAGCAAAAGGGAATTAAAGGTCTGTCAAACCCAGTTATATAACATTTATCATACAAACTTGGAAATAATTTATCTTTGGAACAAAGAAGAATAAAATCTTAAAATGGAAAATAAATGGAAAGCGATCAAGTCACACCTAATCAATAAAAAAATATGACTAGTTTTGAGGGTTCTGATGTGGTTTCTATACATGTTGCAAATGCTCTGCAAGAAAATTATATATAACTAGTTCTTTCTTGAGACAGAGCTATGTGCATGTTTGTCTGAAATTAGCAATAAACTTTAAATCATGCAAACTCTTAGGTTTAGGTCTGACATTTATAGGAAATGGGAAGTCTTTAAGAAACACTTTATTTCTAAGTCAATATCCTGCTTGGTAGTTTCATCTTTTGAAGATGAAAATTGATTTTTCACCACACTGCAAATAGGCCTTTCCCTTCCCCCACTACTATGAAGTGCCAGAAATATAGGCAAAACCCCAACCAACCACCCCCAGGCTGCCTCACTTCAGCATGAGCTATCCAGGACCCCAGTGTAAGGTGACTTTTCCAATGCTGCACATTTTTAAACAACTTTTTAAAGACTGCTAAATAGTAATTTTGTTATAAGCTGTCATAGTTATTTTACCTGAATTTTTATTTCAGGCAACAAGGAAAAAGAATTGGCTCAGATCCGTCTTAAAAATAACAGAATGTGTTTGAGACAAGTTCATTTGTTTATTAGGATTGAAGGGTTAATAGATACTGGGTCAAGTTTGAAATCTGCTGCTATTTAATTGACAAGCTCTCCCCTCAAAAAAGAAAAAAAAAGAAAAATCAAAAGAATAAAAAGCATTTTTCTATACCATTTCACTCTCATTGAAAGAACTGAGGAGATACGGTTAAAGGGAAAAGTTGGGATAGTTCTTGCAATATGATACATGGAGCTTTTGAATGAGAAGAAATATGGCTCAATATAGTTTAAGGAATGTCTCCTCTGTCCCCAACCTTCTGCTGATGTTGGGTACTTACATGATTGTACCAGGGATGTTCCACTTCTACTTGAGAAGTAGAAAGCCATACACTCACAAATTACTCTCTCCTTAACAATGAAAAAAAAGGGGCAAATTCTGAAGCTCATCAGAGAGTTGAAGTCACAAGGCAACCTAATGAACTGAATACCAAAGAAGGACAAATTCTTCCAGAGAAAGATGGGACACAAAAACTGTTTTTCCATTGGCCAGGTATGGGAAAACCTGGTAAGACAAAAATAGCTTTGATTTCATACATTTTTAAGGACCAAGTCATGCACTAGCATGGGAGCTTAGAATAAGAGGGAGCCCCATACATGAGAAGGGCACCCTCTTGCAGGTCTTCGTTGTGTGACCATGAATACGATTGAGGGCAGGATTGAAGAACAAGAACTATGACACACGGGTCAGAAAGTCACTGAGCACCACTTGGGAGAACACAAAACTCCATCCATTTTCTCAGGCCATTCTATTAATGAAGCAAAAACTTTAAGCTATGAGGGCCAAGGGAGTCAGGAAATCCTCTTGTACCATTGCAGAGTCAGGATTCCAATGCTTGTGGGGAGAGATAGAAGCTAAAACCCTGTTTCCAGAGAAGGGGAGGCAGGGAACTTGCTTAGGCCCTAAATCTTGCACTGACACCAAGCAACCATCTGTTACTGGTAGAAAAGGAGCAGAAAGCTCTCTCCTATCCATTTTCTGGTTAAGGGGATGGGGATGGGAGGAGAGGGACAGGGATGCTGAAAAAGCCCTACTCCCAAGGCTCGGGTTCACAGAACCTTGCTAAGAATGGGGATGGGCCATAAGAACTGAGGGCCCCTCCCACCATGCCTCCAAACCCAACCCCATCTCCGATACTACTGGCCCCACCGTAAGGCTAGGACTTAGTAAAAAGCAATTACAGTCTATTGCTGGAGGAAGGACCAGAATGGCCTAGGTATGCGGGAGCTAATACAGTCTGAGGATAGAGCAGGAACATTAACAAAACTCCTTCAGCACTGAAGGGTCTACTCGAAGCACAAGGTGAGAGCAGCCTAACTGTTGGAGGAATTTGAAGTCTATGGTACACTCAGGTTAACTACATCAATAAAACCCAAACCAAGCCAACCACAGGCTAGACTGACTCAACCACAGTGATGAGGAAAACATCTTTTGTTTTTCCGAGATGCTGCCTAGGCATTTTATATGATAACCCTGCTCGCACCCAGAGTCTGGACATTTCGATGAGAACTTGATATTATGATATCTGCTCTAAGTTCCCACTTTAGTTTTTCTGGGACAGCTTTTAAGAGAGCTATTTGGAGTTAAGCCCACAAAAAGTTAGTGACCTCCACCTCAACTACCTTTCAAGTAATGGAGGCTTTTACCCTGCTTTCTACCTCCTGCTCACCCACAGCCTGGGACAGAGGACTGACCTCTTCCTGGCTCACTGCACACTCATCCCCCATTTCTGGAATCTGTAAGTAACGAATCTTGTGACTTCACAGTCTTTGTGGGTGTACTGAAACTGCGACTTCAATCAAAATGAGCCCAGGATTTTTACCTCCCCAAAGTGGGAGCTTGGATGCTGAAAGAACTACTTGCTGACCTCGTGTGGGTGGCTTGTGCCTCCTCATTCAGCTGGTCATAATCTGCATAATCTTAATTTAACACACTAGCTCCAGCTTCTCAACACAACCACCCACAATAATGGCTTGCCAGAGCAAGAGATGTGTCCATTTCCGGATGTTAAACTACTCCGTCTCTTTTGGTCTTCCAACACAATGTCTGACATTCAGTCAAAAATAACAAGGCACATAAGAAAGCAAGAAAAAAGGATGACTAAACAAGTCTTCATCTTTTTAAATTCCTGCTTTGGAGAGATTATTAGCCAATAGCTAAAATGGATTATAAAAAACTACTATATTAGAAATATCTCCAAGTGTATTATTAGAAGTGGAACACATATAGGGAAAGGAGTAATTATTTCTGCCTAAGGGGGAGGTGCCAGGAAAAGCAAATAAGAGACACTAAGTGAGAGTTTGCCATAAGGACAGAAGGAATGAGGCTTTCTGTAGAGAAATTGCTGTGTGAAGGCAGGGATGAATGAAGAGGACATGATATATTGGCAATTTCACATTTAAGCCAATTGAGCCTTAGGGGGAAGCAGTTCTCGTATTGTTTGCTGCTTTTCTTCTGGTGTCTGTGAATGCACATTAGTATACAATGCTAACTGTTCTCTGCAAATAGGAAAACAAATTGACTATCTGTTGGGGGTGAAATGACTCCTTACCACAGTGGCTCCTGGAAGAATGATTCTTGAAAACCCTTTGGTTCATTCATAAGCTGGTATTGGAAAGTTTGGGTTTTCTTGTTACTGGTGATTACTGATATTTAATTGAAAAAGATACTCTTAAATGAAAACACCTGTAATCAATGAACCCCACTGAGCATCCCAAAGACAGGATATCCCTCCTATCCCACCAAAAAAGCATATTAGCATATATTTGAATAAATTTCTTATAGTTCTCTATTCACAGGAAATATACCAGTTTTCTTCTTTCTCTTTCTTATTGAAAAGTTGAATGAAGACAACTGTATGGCTTGTAACACTTCTCATTAATGGTAATTAGTTTCTGTATTCAAACAACATAAACATTCACATGTGTGTTTTAGAGAGATATAAAAATTATAACCTCTTGTAAATCACCCAAAGCTAAGCTATGAGAGCTTCTGATTATAAAGTATGTCCAGGAAATGGTGCAATTGCACAAAATTTTCAATACAATTGGCTGAGATTGATTTTTGGTATGAAATGTAAACTCTCATAGAGTTAGTGCAGTTTATTTATAGGCTTCCACCAAGCAGTTCAGGAAGCTGCACGAGTGCTATGTAAGTAATCTTCACCCCATTTTTTTTCACCCCAAATCTCTTCCCCATTTTTCTGTGAGAAAGTTGATGGAGGGGCAGAGGGAGAAGCAGACCTCCAGCTAAGAATGGAGTCTGATGTGGGGCTTGATACCAGGCCCCTGGGATCATGACTTGAGCCAAAGGCAGATGCTTAACTGACTGAGCCACCTGGGTGCCCCCCGCCTTCCTCTATTTAAAATGGCACCAGATGAGATAGAAATTCAATACAGTCAGGACAACACAGACCATATGTACCTCCCTGCTTCTCAGATACACAGATACCTTCTCAGGTGTGCAAAGTCTGCTGAGAGTTCGGGCACCAGGAGAAGCATGGAGCATCTTCTTGGATCATTCTTTTCCCTCAAATATTTTTGGAGAAAACATTTTTTTGTAAATAAATATATCATGAGTTATAATGCAAATTTGAATTAGAATATCTTTATGATGAAACAGTCTTCACCTTTGCCCCAGGATACCACCAGGCTCCTCTGTTCATGCTCTTCTCCCATGAGAGGGACCACAGCAGATATTATAAGAAACTCTGGTAGTTGCTGAGGGGAGTTAATACACGAAGTATAGAAATCTGGAGGTATGGTTGTAGCTGGAAGTATGGTTGTAGCTATAGGAGGCAGTTCTATGATATAACTCTTCAAGAGATCACAAGTGTTAAGAAATGCATTAAACAGGGGCACCTGGGTGGCTCAGTGGGTTGAGCCTCTGCCTTCGGCTCAGGTCATGGTCTCAGGGTCCTCGGATTGAGCCCTGTGTTGGGCTCTCTGCTTAGCAGGGAGCCTGCTTCCCCCTCTCTGTCTGCCCGCCTCTCTGCCTGCTTGTGATCCCTCTCTGTCAAATAAGTAAATTTTAAAAATCTAAAAAAAAAAAAAATTCATTAAACAAAAGCTCAGCTATCATGAACTACCCAACAAAGGAAGTGATGAGACTTGAATTTCTGCTTAGCCTATGGTTTCTTCTGAGTCCAAGAACCACAGACCTTCAACAGAATGGATCAGTTATCTCTTTCTCAGTGTTCTAGGCTCAGTAACACCACCTTTAAGGTGAGCATTCCAGGAAAAAAAAAAAAAATCCACAGCCCAATAAAAATAGCCCTAATAGAAAACAAAACAACAAGAAGTACCTATAAAATTTGTTTGAGTTGCCTTGAGGCCCAGATAGTCTGACACCTGTTTTCCCATTCTAGGTTGTGATGTGGCTCTTCCCCTGGGAAGCCAACTTTCTGACTCTCTGGCATAGCTTTCAGGGCACCCTTTCGACAGCAACAACCCCTCCCTACATCTGGCACGTGATGCCGACTCTAGGCTGTGTGACCCACCTGAACACCTGCAGAGCAGACACGAGTCATGGAACTCCAGCTTGTTATTTCCACAAGAGGACTTCTGGTGTTGAGGGAGACTCTTCTGCCTCTATAAATGGCTTCCCTCCACCGTCTTAGCACTATTTCTGCTCTTCACACTGAAGCTGCTATGCGGTAAGGGCTGACTGCCCTCTGAGCTACGTTACCATTAGAAAGTGCGGAAGACAGGGAACAGAAGGCACAGGGGTCCAAATCAAAGAGCTGCTATGCTCACTCCCAGATTTCACCTGTAGATAAAATCCCCTGCCTCTCAAGTGTTCTCTGTGATACAGGTAAACCAACCATCTGTCCTTTTTGTAATTGAAAGAAGAGAAAAGGACACTTCTAAAAACTTTGCATCAAGGTTATACCTTCTGGCAACAACGCCGCTACTGAACCTGGTTAAACCATCAATTCCTTGAAGTTTCTATATATCTCTGGGCCTACTTTGCCTTTGCTCAAACCTACAGAGCTCTATTATTTTTCTACTTCAGTACATTGTGAGAATTGCTTAACCTTGGAATAAAAATTCATGAGGTGGTAGAGAGAGAGAAGCATTCATTCAGAGGTGCCTGCAAAGGACATGCTTTGGTGGCCTTCCTGTTCCTTCCCCTAACTTTTTTGCATTTAGCTCAGCAGGCAAGAAAACCATGGAAAAAATTTCTTTTACTGGAAATCAGCCTTAAGAGACACCCCCAGGCTTCACATGAAATGTGTAATTCTGGCAGTTTCTCCCCTTGCACTCAGTGGGGGAGTGCGCCAGTCACGGCCCCTTCCCTTCTCTGCTCAGCATAGTAGACAATACATAAAGCACTCTTCAGAAAATTACCTCTTCCAATGTACTAAATGATACCCTGGTGCCCTGTAAGAGTTGATTTCCATCACTGTAAAAATTAATTCACCTCATATAGTAAGCAATCTACTTCTTGAGAGTAATTTTGTTATAGGATCAAAGCCAAATACTTTGCAAAAAGGGGAAATTTCTCTTATGAACAACACCACAAATGGATTCTTGAAGCAGGAACTGTTTTTTGTTTACTTCAGATACTATTTCAAAAATGGCAGTAATTATTATAGCATATTTTCTAATAGTTAATGAAAAAAATGCCAATTTCTTATAGGTGGCATATGAAAAGACTTTTGCTCAACTTTTTAAATCACTGTGGAAGAGTGATATTTTGGAGGTCCAAACAAGAATGGGTGGGAGCTGAGGAAGAACGGACATTCTGTCAGAGTGATTGGTGACCCCTAAAAAAAAAAAAAGGAAAACCACTGAATCAGTTATAAAGGCTGATAATCTGAGTCCTGACCAGAATGCATTCATTGATGCTTTGTCCTAGGTGAACTCAGCCACTTCATCTCAATGTCAGAGGAGAACATAGCTAGATTTTAGAAGAGATCAGAACTGTCCAACAAGAAAGGCATACAACCCGGAGAAATGACTGTGCCCCCTAGAGTGTCATAAGTACCTGTGGGAAAGATCCATTGTAGGTTTTGGAAGGAAATCCAATCAAAGATACATTTCAGTTTCTCTAGGATGGGTATTCATTCGCTCATTCTTTAATCCAATGTATTTGTAGAGCACTTTCTTTGGGCCAGGTGCTGTTGTAGGCTATGAGGATAGAGAGATGTAGGCTATGAGGATAGAGAGATATAGGAAATAAAAGTATGGAGCCAGGTTGTGTTGTAAATGACCTTACAGGGCAAAATGAGAAATTTGGATTTTTGTCCTAGTACAATGGAAATGATATAAAGAAATGATGTAATATGCATTTTAAAATACAATGGAGAGGGGCACCTGCGTGGCTCAGTTGGGTTAAACATCTGCCTTCAGCTCAGGTCATGATCCTGAGGTCCTAGGATCAAGTCCCACATGGGGCTCTCTGCCCAGTGAGGAGTCTGCTTCTCCCACTCCCTCTCCCTCTGCCCCTCCCTGGCTCCTGTTCTCTCCCTCGCTCCCTCACTCTCTCAAATAAATAAATATTTTAAAAAATTAAATACAATGGAGTGATGTAGCAGGGAGGCAGAATTGCTAAGAGCTTGTCACAAGTCCAACAGCTCAACAATAAGAAGATCTGTCCGAGTAACAGGTAGGGCCAAGATTCAAGTTAAGTTTAATAAAAAGAGAACATGTTTTTCCTTTTTCCTTGAAAACCTCAATATTTTTTCTTCCTTTTTCCCTTCCTTTCTCTCCCCCCTTTTTTTTGAAATGGGAGACTCTGTGTTTTTGCTGAACATAAGAGAAATGTAAGCTTATCATTAAAAACTGCCAAAATATGCCAGTGTAGGAACAAGAATGTGAGACTCTCCCTCTCTGCTGTAATCTCATGCTGGGCAGATAACAACTGTTGATAGTTCCACTCATCCAGAATTTTGGTTTTATGAACATAAAAAATGAAAAATATAAGTTAATAATGGTGATTTGGTAAAAGACCATCAGCTTTAATAAAGTAAACTTGAAATAGGTAAATAATGATCCACAATACAAAAAGAATTCAGTAATCAGTGGATATGAAAAAAGACGTATCTGGGTGATATTACTCAACGTGTGACTATAAGACCACCTGAGTAATTCCTGGTTTTCACCCATCCCACTAGACCTCCAAAAATAGAGCCCAGGAATGTGCATTAGACCTGACTTCCCAGGTGATCTCAGTACACACTTAATTTAAGAACCGTTAACTCAAAGTATGTAATTTTTGTCTTAAACAGTGAACAATTACACACGTTTATAATAAGCTTGACTAAAAAAATCTTTAACCTCTGTTTTAATAATAAGAAAAGTTTTTTTCTAATTGTTTATAGCCACCAGAATATGTTTAGAAGCAAAAATGTAATTGTCCTTGTCCTCTCTTCCATGCAGACCACAATTAATCAACATTCCTAGCCTCTCTCTGTTCCTCACTCATTTCTCCAATGGAAGAAAGAGGAATTTAGCGAATTGGCAACTCAGGGGAGAGGAAGCTGAATACGTTCCCCTGAGTCCTGCCTAGCACTTTCTTTGGGATGTCCTCCCACATTGTGGTTTTCTTCCAATTCCTTCCATGACACAGGTTGATGAGCTATGACCCATGGCTAAGTCAGAAAGTCTACTGGGAAGCCCAATAGAACTGGAAAGCTAGGTCACATCCTTCACTTTACCTTTCAACAGTAACAAAGAAAACATTTAAATCTACCTCTGTCTGACTTCTGCATCTGTCATTTGGCTCCTGATCACAAAGGAGGGGGGCTATGTGCTGCTCTCACCGAACTGCGGCACCATCTCAGGAGGTCATGGAGACTCATCCTTCTTATAGCCATTTACCATTAACAAGTGTTATTAAAGATTTTATTTATTTATTTGACAGAGATCTCAAGTAGGCAGAGAGAGAGGGTGAAGCAGGCTCCTCGCTGAGCAGAGAGCCGATGAGGGGCTTGATCCCAGGACTCTGGGATCATGACCCAATCCAAAGACAGAGGCTTTAACCTACTGAGCCACTCAGGCGCCCTTCACACGTGTTATTCATCTTATTTTAGTGTTGTTTTCCTTTAGTGGTAAGTGGAGTCAGTAAATTCTACCAAAACACAAAAGTAAAAATACAGGCTTTTTGTTCTGAAAAACAGAACTGTTCCCCTTTCTGTAGTTATAGAAGATCATTTCTTAGATCTCAAAGGAAAGTCCCTGATTAAAAAGAAAGGGATTCTCAAGACATCTCAGGAAATATTTCTTAATAATTTAGAAAGTGGAAGGAGTGAGAAAGAAATTAAGGGGAGAGAAAGACAGACTCTGTCTGACCCTTGTTGCCCTTTGCTCTGTCATAAACATGTCTTTCAATAAGGAGGACATGGAAGTAGCCTTAACTTTGGGCGATACACCTGTTCAGCCACTACCCAACATTCTGGGTAACCTGTAGCAGGTCACCTAACACCCAAATACCCTTGGGCCTCAGTTTTGCCCAGTTTTGGAGCACAGATGGTCTATTATTTCTTCCACTGTCTAACTTCTTCCTGCTTCTGTGGCTTGTGCAGGAGTCCACACTGACAAAAGGCTATCCTGTTATTTTTCTTTGAATAGCAGGATAACTTTTATATACTAAGGTTTTCTCACATCAAGAGAGCCTGCAACTTCTCCAAAAGACCAAGGACAGCAAAGAGTCTGCAAAATGCAATGAACAGGTATTATGAAAAAAATTAAAAGACTATCAAACACAAACATGTTTTCCATAAAAAGGCAATATCCTGGGTCTTACAGACTCTAGATCATGCATCAGGTGGTCTGAACTTTGCTGTTGTTTGTTTCTTTAGATAAGGTGTGTGCACATTTACACAAGGGGATGGCCAGAGGCAGAGGGAGAACCTCCAGCAGCTTCCTGCTTAGTACAGAGCCCAATGTGGGGCTCGATCCCACAATCCTGTGATCATGACCTGAGCTAAAACCAAGTCAGATGCCTAACCAGCTGAGCCACCCAGGTGTCCCAGGTTTCATTTTTATATCACCTTATGGCTTAACTTTGAAAAAGATGCCTAGCGTTCCAAATAACAGTTTATACCAGTGAGTTATAATCATCCATGGGAATCCACAAATTGCTCCAACCCTATTCCTAGAAGGAGGGTAGAATAGAAATAAAATTGAGATAGGGACCTTTAGGTGAATTACTTTGCCTCTAAGCTGCTTCTCCAGTGTAAAATGAGGAAAATTGGAAGTGAATCCCTTTAATGTCCCTGGTTGGAAAGTCTAAAGACACAGGTATTATCCCCAAACAGAATTAGTCAGTTGTTTTCCTGTGTCTTTTCAAAGCTAGCCTGTGTGGGTGTTGGAACAGAAGTGGGAGGTTAACTTTGTAAAGCTAACATCCCAGAAGTGCTTTCAAAATATAATTAAGTTGCATGGCAGAAACCTTCCAGTCAGAAGCAAAGTACACTTAGAAGATATAAGATACATAAGATAGTATTATACCTTAGTGAGGTAAAACAGCCGTAAAATATTATTGTGCATTTCAATAACTAGCATCTTAAAAATTCTTAAAGTTTGTAATAACTGATTAGATGAGAGAAGCTTTCCATAAAATGTCCTCCTTGTTCCAGTAATGTGTCTTGAATCTCTTTATGAAAATGCTCATTTCTTTGCCCCAAGGTACCAAAGCTATGTCTTGTCAGCTTGAAAGATGGTTGGTGCAGACCTCAGAGTGAGCCCCTGGTGTTTATTTAAATAAGGCTTTTGATTCTCAAGCAATTATCCATTCACGACATATGACACTGTAACTGATGTCATCAGAGGAGCTAATTAAGTGTAATTAGGCACATGACACTCCGTGATGCAAGGAACTCTAAGCATAAAATTATTTCCTGGTTTCTGGATACCAACAACTTAATAATTTGGCTCAAATTCACTGCAATCTGATCATGAATTTGGCAATGACCCCTTTAAAGAATGCAAACTGCCATTTTTCCAAGTTTAATTTAGTCTTCCTAGCCTTTCCTTTACTTTCTGCAGTATTTCCTACAAACTTAATTAAATGAATCAGCTCTGCTGCAGCCACTAGTTTAGAGTGATTAACAAAAATAGGCCAGTAGGTTTGTTTTGAGCTTATTTCTATTTCAGCCTAAAGCACAGGAAGTCTTGGGTAATGAGCAGCTGCTGAGAATTAGACTTGCCTGCCTTGATCAAGACTGTGGCGAGGACATGGAGTGATCATATGGCGTCTTGCTCTGGTGTTCCAGGACATGGCTGGGAAATGCAAAAGGAAGCGCAGGGCCAGAGGGGGAGCTCAAGTTTGTGGATGGATGGATGGATGGATTGGGCAGATCTGCATTCAAATCCCCACTCTACCACCTACCAGCTGGGAGCCCTCTGACAGCGGGCTGAACCCTCAGAGGACTGCATTCCTTGTCTGTAATTACAGATGGTAATTCCTGCTTCAAAGAGTTGTCATGAAGATTTAATGAAAGAAGCTGCTGGATAAATAGTAAGCTCTCTATTAATGCCAGGCCCCTTCTCCCCATGACCCCTACCCTCTCTCAGTATTTTCCATTCCTGCCTACACCCCTTCCTTCCTTCCCTCGCCCCTTTCCTCCCTCCCTCTGCTCCTGCCCCAAATACTTAGGACCAGTAGGGAAGACAAGTAATCAGTACTTTTACTATAAGGATAAGTACATGGGTGGGTGGGTGGGGGTAGGAAGTGGAGCAAGCAATTGGAAGGCACATTCAATCCAGTCCCAGAGCAGGCAAAGTGTAAGGTAAACTGGGGGCAAGTAGTAGTGGTCACACATGGATGACAGAGCTTGTACACAGTGAGAACATCATGTGCCAAGGCCCAGAAGCCACAGAAAGCCTGGAACTACAGGTAGTTCTGTCCACCTGGAGACAGGGCACAAAAATGTTGCCAGCAAAGAAGTAGGCAGAGGCCAGATCTTGAAGTACTCTGTGGACCTCACTGAGGAATTTAAACTTCATCCAGAGGGCAATTAGGGGTGACTGCAGGGTTTTAAGTGGAGAAGAAGCAGGATACAATGTGTGCCTTAGAAAGATGGTAGATGAGGTATAGTAATTAGTCAAGATAGTGAGGCCAGACAGGAGGCCTTTGAAGTAGTCCCAGGAAAGACGATGGCAGTGGGACCCAGAATAGTTAGAATCTTTATTATCCCTTCTTTAAAGGAGAAAGAGCCCTTGGGAACTTCTGTGAAGTTTCTAGCCAAATAGGCTTACCACTTTTTCCACCTTGCTGAGTGTTAAGAGTTTATAGAAATGAACAGTTGCTGGTATCATTGATGTATTTCTTTTGTGATGTGCGGTATTTAAGCTAGAGTCACAGTCCAGCTGCTGGCCTGAGGAGTCAGTCACCTTCCTTGGAGGTGACGAGTGGCTTGTTTCTGTGACACTAGAGTCTTCCTGACAAAACTTCTTTCACATCAAACACGAAACAAAGCACACGAGACAAAATACTTGACTAGTCTTCTCAGGACTCTATTTGATTATGGGTAAGGCTGTGCCATGTGAGTGTATGTGAAGGGGAAGAATGTTTCACCCAGTATAACCTCCCCACTTAAATGACCTTCCTTAGCTACTAATGCTAGGACTTGGGAAGACTATTAGTGTTGAATAAAACATGCTGCATCAATGTAGTTGAAGGGACAAGTGCTTGAAGAATTCTAATGTCTTAAAAAATGTGCCAACCTGACATTCTCATGAGAAACTCAGTCATTTTAGAAGTTATAATTTTACTAAACTTCAAATTAGAAGGACTATGCTCTTAGAATTTAAAAAAAAAAGAATCTTATACTTAATCTGAAAAATAGCTTGCAAATAAACTTTTTTTCAAGTTAATGGGGAAAGGGGTTGCTTGGCATGTAGAACTGAGGTTTAAAAATGGGCTCCTAGACCCACATAAGTACAGTAACCACTGTTATTCAGAGGAGCAAAAATGAATAGCAGGGGGCATCATTTTAACACTGGTAATTTTAAAAATTATTTGGGCTCATGATATTTCTTTGCCAGAATGCAATGAAGTGTGAAACCAATCCAATGAAACCAGATAGATCGAGACACCGCTACTTACATATTTTTACCAAGCATTCAACATGCAGACACCATCTGAACTCCATGGTTCAAGATCATAAATCCTCCTGTGAGGCTCATTTGTTAATATTTGGGCTCATTTATCATCCCAAAGGACAACCACAAAGGAAAACACAATTGCATACAGTCAATCCATAATACTCACATGTTTGCACGGGGGCCTAATTTAAACAAAAAGAAACTTCTCTGTATTTTCTTCCCATTCCACCTCCATGCCCCCCCAGGCCTTAAGAATGCAAATGTATTTATAAAAATGTTTTCACTTTTGTTCTCTTTTCCTGCCTCTGACCATTTTATTCGACTACTGTTTGCCCATTACCTATTATACATATCATTCCCTGTGAGAAGTTCTTTATAAATAGGATCCCACCTAATTGCAACAATATTATGAAGCAGTCACTGCTGGGGCCACTCTAATGGTATGAAAGACTGGACGGCTTAAAATAACAGAAATTATTTTATCATTTATCTTCTCAATATGTTTGCATCAGGGCTGTCCATCATGAATTGTTTTACAGCTCTGGTAGCTGCAAGTCCCAGATGAGGTCTTGATTCTTTCCAAGAGCTAGAAGGATAGGATCTGTTTCAGGCCTTTCTCCTTGGCTTTTAGCTGGCCATCGTCCCCCTGTGTCCTCCCTTTGTCCATGTCGGAGTCTAAATTTTCTCTTTTTCTAAGGTCCCATTCCTACTGGATGAGGGCACATCCTAATGCCTCTTTTTAACTCATGTTCTTCTGTAATGACCCTATCTCCAAATACAGGCATGTTCTGAGGTACTAGGTTTAGGACTACAACATACGAATTTTTCTCAGGGACACAATACAGCTATGAATATAGGGATTCTATTCCCATTTTACAGCTGAAGAAATTTGGGCTGGGTAGTCTGAGGCTAGAAAGGGAGTAAATTTTGAGGTAAAAATGCCCTGGGGTCTGATTTCAGAATGTAAACTCTCACTAACACCAAAAACTGTTCTCTGGCCTTGACCCCACCCTAAGTCATATCCCATCCCCTTAGCGCATCCATAGCCTCACCACTGATATGAAAGTGCATCACCTGATGAAGCAATACAGAAAAACATTTTTCTGCCAGGAGTAAGGAGAAATGTAAACAAAGGCCCCTTAAATGCTTTTATTCATTATCTACTCAACTGTGGGATGATAATAAGCATCTTAGAAGCAGAACATAAGAGAACTTAACTTTGCCATCTAAGAGCTTTCAGTTAATGATGAACACCACCAATGCAAACAAGTTGAAAAGATGAATGATAAAAGCTGAATAAATGTCTATATTAACTAGATAATGAAAGGATTTCCATTAAACAAGAGCAAGGAGATAAGTGGAGCCAGAAGGAAGTTGAGGGAGTTTTATATTTAGATTAGGCTGGTCTGAAGAAGATCTTCATCTCTCTTCCTGTTATTCAAGAACAACTGTGGGAAGGGTTTCAGGAGTCTCCAGAAACATCCCAGTTTTTTCTCAATTCATTCTTTTTAAGCTCATGATAGATCTTACATATCTCTTTCATGTTCACCTTCAGCGGTGTATTACCATTACCATTACAAATTTTGTAGACACGGTCATGGACAAAATGGCATATCCACAGAAAAGTTTAATTACCTAAGTCACAAAAATGAAATCTAACATCAACACTTATGAAAGTCTGATCTATATTAAAACATCAAAATTAGCTGAAGTGATATCTTGCTGAGTGTTTCAGTCATTTACAAACAAATCAGAAGAAATCTGCAATATCCTTACCAATATGTAAACACTGGAAAATGATTGTGAGCATCACAGGTATGTGACTAACACCTCTCTTTAATGAATAAAACTTGAATTTCTCCGGGCACCAGAGTGGCTCAGTTGGTTAAGCGACTGTGTTCAACTCAGGTCATGGACCTGGAGTCCTGGGATGAGCCCCACATGGGGCTCCCTGCTCAGCAGGGAGTCTGCTTCTCCTTCTGACCCTCCCCTCTCTCACATTCTCTCTCTCAAATAAATAAATAAAATCTTTAAAAAAAAAAACAAACCTTGAATTTCTCAAGTGATGAAACATTAGCCACAGCTTTCTTGCTGAAGGTGGCTTTATTTCCTTTATTTAATTTTTTTAAATTTTTTGAAAGATTTTATTTATTTATTCAAGAGATAGCAAGTGAGTCTGAGAGACTGAAAGCATAAGTGAGGGAAGAATCTGAGGGAGAAACAGACTCCCCACTGAGCAGGAAACCTGATCCAAGGATCAATCAGATCCCAGGACCCCCAAATCATGACCTGAGCCTAAGGCAGACACTTACCCCATTGAGCCACCCACGTGCCCTGAAGCCAGATTTAAATGAAATTTATACATAATCAAATGTTTCCATGTTATATCAGAAGTTGATTTGGACAAAGTTAAAAGTTAATTGATCACAAACTGTTAAAGTGATAATGAACAGTGTAACTTGATCAGTCCCACTGGTGCAGTCATTCCCAGGAGTATGGAAAGTTACAGAAGGCCATCCTTCAGCATTGTCCCATGAGTTACATTGAAAACCCTAATTTTAGCCTTATGTTTAGGAACAATGAACTTGATGCTGTTTAATCCCCCCTTTGCTCCATGAAGATTTATCAAAAGGTAAGTAAGCATCATTGGTCCAAGCCACACCCATTATCATATAATTAAAAATTCTTATAATGTAAAGCTTGTCAAGGAAGTGTGGGTGTACAGGCACACACATTTTAATGCATTCAAGCCTAGGAAACAGCTTCAAGTTCAGTATAAAGGAATATGATACATGGCTTTGGGAAAATATAAAACCCAGAAACAAATATCCAGAAGCCATCTTCCCTGCTTTTCCAGGTGAGATTATATCCAGTAAAAAATCCAGTCCTCTAAACAATGAGTTCTTATCTTTGGAAACCATAGTGTTGCCCTCAAACAGTAATATATTTTCACCATTTCTCCCCATCCCACTGAAAAGCACAGTGACACAATTCCAATGCATATGTAAATAATTACTAAGCAGCAGATAATTATGCCCAAATCAATAGCTGGACAGCTGGGTTACTCCATGTCAAAAACCCAGGCAATTCAATGAAAGCTCCCCTGAGAAATATTCTCGGTTGTTATGGTGAATTTTGCTGTTACTTTTGCATTTTGATTGATTAATACACAATGCACCTTGGCATATTTTCTATTTGGAATGCAAAATGCTAGTAACACACGAGAAGACTCAGTTGAATTCTCCTACTATTCCTTAATGGATTTCTCTTTAAGCTTTCAGAAACACAGCAGAAATTTTAAGTTTGATACCTTTAAAAATACTTTACTTCCATAATTTAAAAACAACATGCTAGCCTAAAGTAAAACAACTAAGTGGATAGACGCGTCAAGAAATTTCTAGCACATTATTTCTTTTCTAATATCGAAGTGAGAAGCTGATGATTCTTGGAGATGTGCAAATGTGACACTATAAAGTATACAGTTAACTTTAGCATTGCTGCACTAGTTCTATATGCATTCACAGAGGACATTTATGTATTCTGTACTGAGACAGTGCATATCATATGTTTATTAAGCTTCAAAGGGAATAGAGAACAAAAATGAGAAGGGCATTCCAAACATTAAAACATATTTCATTGAGCAACAGAAATCTCGTTCCTACACCAGTTTTCTTCTTCTGTCTTACAAGGTTCGCCTCAATTGGTCTAGTGGGGAGAATTCTAACATTTTTTATACACAAGTGTTCCAATCTTCCTCTCTTAAATCACTGCTCAAAATCCCCATCTCACTTTCTCAGTGCCAACAGCCATACTTAACTGTTGACAAAATGTGGTGTTTCATGCTGGTTGCCTTGTGGGGATGACAATTTCATTTAACTTATGTGCTATCTCAACAAGATGGGTGACCTGATTCAGGGAAGTGACCTGAGTTCTTATCAGCTGATCCTCAAGGAGGACCAGGACAGCTTCAACCTAGCACCTATGGCTTCTTGTCCAAGGATAATTACACTGACCTATGGTAACATGGGCTACCACCTTCTTTAAGTACTCCTGGGAAATTTCTATTTTATCTTTTAAAAATTAATTAATCATTCAATTAATTAATTTATGTATTTATTATTTTGTGGGGTTTAAATTTTTTTAAAGGTTTTTTTAATTTGAGAGAGAGAGAGCACAGAGGGAGAGCAAGAGGGAGAAGCAGACTCCCCGCTGAGCAGAGAGCCTGATGTGGGGCTTGATCCCAGGACACAGAAATCATGACCTGAGCCAAAGACAGATGCTTAACCGACTGAGTCACCCAGGCGTCCCAATTTATTTATTTTTTCTTATACACAAGGCTTCCTTCTGTTGGCTTTCACTTGAAATTACAGGCCTCATGTCTTTTGATACCTTATTATTGTCAAGCTTGAAGGGACCTGGTTAACTTCTTTCCAAGGCCACCATCACTCAGGAAAACAATATATTCTTCCAATCCTCCTTACCCCACATCCCCATAACTTATCACAGCCCATATTCTGATTTGCATTGGAAATATAATTTGTAATTGCCTACAAATTAACTATGGAATTTAAATTTCTCTTCTGGGATTACTAGAGTAGTCCAATCTATTTTGCTTCAGTTTCTATTTGACATGAGTATTTAAATATAATTTTTTCATTAAAGAGATGAGGAATGAAGAACATAATTTAATGGAGTTGTGCCTAATAAAATGAGAAGGATTTGGACAATAACAACTAATTGGGATTTTTTTTTCCAGAAAATTAAATGTTCAGTTTCTTTGTGCCTCTTTTTGAAGGCAAGAGCCTCTGTTATCTCATGATTCCTCTTGCAAAATATTAAAGGTAAGCTGTTGTTGAAGAGTTAAGTATAAAGTAGACTTTCCAGGGGTACCTGGGTGGATCAGTTGGTTGAAGTAGACTTTCCAAATACATATAGGGATGTCCTGAGGTATCGGATTTTCAGAAGGGATTTACATCTTTTCACTACCAACACTGCCCACATGATGCTCTCTACCTCAGCCTCACCATAATGTGGATGAGTATCTTTACCTGGAATGTGCTTACATTCCTGCCTTTGATGTGAAAACATTTTCTTTTCATCTCCTCTTAGCTACTAAAAAAGAGCCACCTTTTATTCTTCCATAGTATCTCTGAATTGTGCCTTTACTTAAACCATTTGCTGGGCCATGTTTTGTGGTCTCTGAGATAAAGGAGACCATGAATTGGCCAGGGTAGCTCAAAACTCTTGCCTACTGACTTCTCCCAAAGAAAACAAATGAAAGGAGGTCAGAATAACCAGGCAACATGTAATCTAAGGTTTTCCGTGCTCAGTGGTTTTGCTTGGTAAAAGTGTGCTTGTGTGTAGAAATGTGTTCTGATACCTGTAATAGGAAGGTATTGTCTACAATGTCAATTGTCTACAGACAATTGAAAGAACTGAAGTTCAGTCTCTTGAAACCAAGTCTAAGATTAAATATTCAAAGTACAAGGAAATCAACAGTCAAGCAACTCTAACACACTCTCAGTAGAAATCAGAAACTCAGAAGGCCAAATTTCTCTTAAGGTCCTTTCTGAGTTCCCTATCTTCAATTGCTGGCTACTTTGTCCAAGGGATCAGGCTCTCTAGGACCTAGTAATCAAACAGAACTCAAGATGGGAAAGAGAGAAGTCTGTATGTAGATGAAGATTTTCTGGGACACACACATGTATGTGTGCATGCACATAGACACACATAGAATATAAAATGCTTCTAACCCTTAAAACACGAGGGCCTGGGGGCCCTGGGGCGCCTGGGTGGCTCAGTGGGTTAAGCCTCTGCCTTCGGCTCAGGTCACGATCCCAGGGTCCTGGGATTGAGCCCCGCATTGGGCTCTCTGCTCAGCAGGGAGCCTGCTTCCTCCCCTCTCTCTCTGCCTGTCTCTCTGCCTGTCTCTCTGCCTACTTGTGATCTCTGTCTGTCAAAAAAAATAAGTAAAATCTTAAAAAAAACCAAACAAATAAAAAAACACGAGGGCCTGGCAGGTCTACTGGTCCATCATTAATGAGGCCATTCAGTGAAATAAAAAGAAGAGCACTCAGCACAATCGTATCCAGCTGAACTTGTGATATGAAATACTAAGCATCTGGCCACAAAATGCTGGCATTTTCCTTGTCATTGGTACATGAACACTAAATTCTCTAGCTTGCCAATTTTTTTTTTTTAACCTCAATACCTCCCAGCAATAACCTTCACACACCATAATTTTCATTCGTGTGTTTCATCCCTAATTCTGTAGAAAATCTTTTATCACCAAACACATCTACTGCCTCTCCTCTATAAATTAGTTCAAACATACATCACTCCTTGTCTATTACCCTGATCACACTTAGATCTCAACAACCTCCCCAAATGCTCCTAGCTTCCCATCTATAGTTTCAAAATTTTGCATAACTGAGTCTTACCAGGGGGTCCCTTCCTTTTGCCCATTCTTTATTCAGATTCCCCAAGTGTAGTCACAATTTTTTTTTTTAAAGATTTTATTTATTTATTTGACAGAGAGAGATTACAAGTAGACAGAGAGGCAGGCAGAGAGAGAGAGAGGGGGAAGCAGGCTCCCTGCTGAGCAGAGATCCCGATGTGGGGCTCGATCCCAGGACTCTGAGATCATGACCTGAGCCAAAGGCAGCGGCTTAACCCACTGAGCCACCCAGGCGCCCTGTAGCCACAATTTTAAAATCCACAGAATTTTCTATGGATTTCTTCCATTTATTCTCATGTGTATTTTTTCCCTATTCAAGCCATAAAGAAGCTTCTATCTTCTATCTCTCGGGTTCTATTTTATTTTATTAGTTGGGTTTCGGTAAGCAATTCTAGTTTGACCTTAATCTGATTATCTAAAAATATGATTATAGTGAGTGGTCATAATCAAAGTAAAATGAACCCTTCTATTTTACTATATAACTCAATTTTTAAATTATTTTATGTCTTCTATGTAATTATGTGTTTTATCTCATGCATGTATACATGCTAGTATATAATTTTGAATCTCTCATATATTATGCTTATATCAGCACTTATAAATATGTACAGCCCATGTAAGCATCTAATTATTTTTATCTTGCCCTTTAATGAGGATGTGGAGATCAGTGTCTGAGACTCCTTGAATAATGGCTTAATGTTTATTATACTAGTAAATGTTATTGTTATCCTACCTCTACCTTCCCAAGCAGAGGCCCTGGAAAACCAGTCTCAGTGGAGTTTACAGGAAGGAACCAGCTCACTGGGTTTAGCTGAACATGTAAGATTCAAGGATCCTTTTTCACCAGCCAGAAATAATTATAACCAGGCCCATTAACAAGACTCTACTTCCATCCACCTTCTTCAATCAGATAACCTTTATTTAATGTGTTAGGGCTGTGTTCTATTAGTACTTGCTCTGGTCTGTTCTTCTAGCAAATTTATTAGCCAGGAATGTAATTTAATCTATGATTTCATTTTCCCACCAGCAGACTCCATTTGCCATTACCCTCCCCCATAATATCGTTTTAAAATATATACCAGTTGTTCTTTACTCTGTAACATCATAGGGTTAAAACCAAGTCTTTTTTATAAAAGAAGAGAGTACACACTTCTAATATCTACTATCTATTTTTGCCTGAGACCATTATGTATAGCAGAGGGAACACTTTGGCCCTGATATTTGTTGCTACATGTGTCAACTCTGTGTGTACCGGGTTTGAGATGCAGAGGGAAATGTGGAGTTGTGATGTCAGTTCACATGAGGTGACCTACCCAACACAATGGTTTATATCACAGGGATGGTAGAAACACACCACCAATACCTGAAAAACCAGACTTTGGGTTTCTAGATGTCCCTGCATTTATATAAGACCCACAGGGAAAGAATCCCAGCCATGCACCTACTTTACCTCATAGGTAGTTGAAAAATTACATCATTATAATATAATCTCATCTTTGGAAAAATAATCTTACTGTTTTAATTATACAAATTAAAGAAATTGAAGATTCAAGAAAATCAAGGCAAGGTGTCTTGTCTGTCTGCTTGTTTGTTTGTAATCAAAAGAGGGCCTGGGTTTAAAATAGCCAAAAACAAGTGAATGAAATATTCTTCCAGATCTAAGACATATGATTTGCCCCTCCGAAGAATAGATTGCTCCACCATCAGCATTTGGCACTGAACATGGAAGGGCTGGTTATTTCCTGTAATTAGTATGGCATATCAGCAGTAATAATGAATTTCAATCTTGCTTTGATTAAATATAAAACATTTAATTCAAATATTAGTCAAACACACAGATAACACAAACATCCGTTCAGATCCTCGTATGACTTGGCCTCTCCTGACCTCAAACAGCCTCAGCATACCCCAGGCCTGCTCATCTTAAATCATGTAAATCACATCCTGAAATGTTTTAAGGAATTTACAACTTGTTAGTTAATAACTAGCTAACAGTGTGCATCCTGTTTATCTTAAAATCACTCCTGAAGGAGGATTGGGCTTCAGACCAGACTCACGTGGACTATCTCCCCAGTGAGTAAAACATTTCACACTCAAACATTTAATGTTTAAGGATCATGACTGTTAGTTAAATGAATTAATCTGGTGTAAAAACTATTTGCATTTTTAACATCATCAGAATTTCTTTCACCCCCGACTGTTTAGTACATTGCTTGTATGATTATAATTAGCAAGAGAGGGAGAAAAAAGTCATTTCATTCAATGCTAAATGGCATTCAAGAATTCTCAAAAGAGCCATGGAATGAGTGGGTGGGGCGAGGGAGCCAGTAGGGCTCTCTCTAGAGACAAGGCATCCTGTCAGCATGAAGAACTCCAGTGTCTTCTTAAGACAATAGCTCATTTTCCCACATGTATCCAGTATTCAACCCATTCCTCCAAATATCTGGTAATATTTTTTTGAGCCAGACATTGTACTACATGATGAAGGACATCAAGCCCAAGGAAAAATGAGTATCTGACTAATGGATGGGACTGGAGAGCTAGTTGACCTCTAACTTGGGTGAACGAGATTCTGGGATTCTACCAGGAGTTGTTAGCCATCAGGTTCCCACACATGTGATCTCCAACCCAGGATGCCCGGAAGGATGAGGAAATCCCTTGCAAGAACCGGCCTGAGTCTCTGCCTTCTCTATACCGTGTTCTCCTTACTCTTCTGGTTACAGTCATGCCTGCCCCCTTTCCATTCCCTAAATGCACAGAACTGATTACCCCCGCTGAGCAGAGGGAAGAACCCTCTGCTGAAAACCCCTGCCAAGCCCCACCTTCCTTCAGGTCTTGGTCCCCAAATGATCTTGCAGAAGTTCCATACAGCTTCCTTCTAGTCTCCATTGGCTCAAGATTCTCAATAATCTGGTTGACTTACGTGTCTGTGTATTGCCTGCCTCTCTCCACTAGAATATAAATGGAGTTAAGAGCAGGGACCTTCTCCGGAGAATATCACATCTGAGTTAAGTTGAAAAGACAAGGAGGACTTAGCAGGAGAACAAAGGAGAAAGGAGAGCAGTGCTTTTATCCATATATTCATTTGTGCATACAAGTATGAAAGCATACGGGCTATTTGGTTTGCGATAAGGGACTTATGTTAAATATCTTTCTCTTTATTTCCATGGCAGTGGCCTTGTTACTACCCACAAACAATGGCAAGGCTGCTTCATGGGAACACGCATTGCATGAAATTCCGCACGGATTGATTTATACACAGGAATCCACCTTATAACCCCATGATACACAAAAAGCAAATATACTGCTCAAAGTCACTCAGCTAACAGAACAGAGTCAGACTTCCAATATAAGCTAGTCAAACTTCAGAGCTCTAAACTACCAAACTCAACACCTCCCCTTTTTATGTTTGGGCCTTGAAAAGTTTTTAATAAAATAGCAAAATGTCACAGGGAGGGAGGAACAGCAGAACTCCTGGCCTTTATGCTGGACTCAGCCGTGGTGCCACCGGTAACCAACGTGCCTGACTCATTGGTCCCGCCTGCTCTAGCCCATGGGGAGCCCAGGATGACTACCTCAGACCCTAAGGGCCTGTTTACTCCAGGATGCCTGAAAGAGGGGTGCCATTTCCTGTTTTGCTCTCTTGTAAAGAATGTTGAGCCAGACTGGCTGAGCCAGCCACAGACCTCCAGCATTTCACATAAGGTAGCTTGCTGAATTGGGTAAACAACTAGGAGCAGCACAAGAGAGAATGGAGCACAAGCCCACAATGAAGAGGGAAGGGACAAGCCAGCGGAAGGAGCAGGTAGAGAAGTGGGGAAGCGGAGAGCCCAGAGCAGAGTGAAGGGGTGAGGGTAGAGAGCTCAGAAGAACAAGCTCCCCCAGTGACCACCACAGACGGGTCACAGCCAGCCTGGCCTGCCTCTCCAGAGCTCAGCCAGGCCTGTGTCTGAAACCAAACTGGTAAGTAGCCATGTCATGAAGAAAACTCTTTGTTTCTCTTGACCAATTTGATTATTCCCAGAAGATCTGGAAAATGAGGAAGGGATGAAATATGGGAAGCAGAAGTGTTCTCTATTCTTCCAACCCTTTTGGATTACTTATATAATTATATAATGTCAAAGAGAGTTATTATAAGAAGTCTGAAGACACACATACACACATATACACACACTCTACCACTCCTTTAAAAAAAAATTATTCTAGAGAGAGAGCACAAGCAGGAGGGATTGAGTGAGCGAGAGAGAGAGAGAGAGAGAATCTTCAGCAGACTCTGTGCTGAGCACAACGCCTAATGCGGGGCTCTATCTCACGACCCTGAGATCATGACCTGGGCCAAAACCAAGAGTTGGACACTTTGCCAACCAAGCCACCCAGGTGGCAATATGCATGCCTCCTAATGTCCTTGTTTTGCCCTCTGCAAACTTCTCACTTGGCCCTTTTTATAGTTTTTTGGGTATTTACTGGCCTTAAATCCTCTGGGTAAGGACTAAGTCCTATTATTCTCCGTAGACAGGTAGCCAGCACAAAACCTGGGATGCAGAATATTCTAAGTAAGTATTGGATGAGTAAGTGAATGAAAGAACACCTTAGGTTGTTTTTTTTTTTTAAGACAACGCAAATTGAAAGAAGTGAGTTATATTCTTCATTTCCATTGATAAGAACTATAAATGGCACTATAATACCATTTACTTATTTAATTTTCAGATCCACTAATCACATTTGCTCTGCCTTCTCTATCTATCGGGAAACTAGACTATGGTAGCATCTCAATTATCACCCAAAATAAGGAACAATTGGAACACATGTACACTCTTGGCCCAAGATTAACTCAAGCATTTTGATTTTTAGAGGTTTAATGGTGAAAATACCTACAAACTTAAAACTGAATCTCTTAAAAAAAAAAGCCAACAATAATAATTACCAAGGAAAATTTTCTGATTATAGTTAACCAACCAACCAAAAAATGTCAATTCAACAAGTCACAGAAGTTTCTGTAGATCGTCTAAGGAGGACAAATGTAACATGGTTCCTTATTTAAATGCCTCAAGGACTCATATTTGTTTCTTTGGTTACATCAGCTGTGATTTCCAGTAGAAATATATGAAGGAAAGCACTCGGGGTAGAAGAGAGAGGTCATGTGGCCTTCAAAATTCAGACATGACAGACCTCTGAAGTTGGTTTGAGGATCTTCTATTATGGGCTGTTATTTAAAGGTGGGTACTTCTACCTTTGAAAGTCATTTCCTCCTCCTCCTCCTCCCCGTCCTCCTCTCCCTCCTCCCCTACCTTCCCCTCCTCCCCCTCCTCCCTCCTTCTGCGGCTGCTGCTGCTGCTGCTGCTGCTGCTGCTGCTTCTTGTTTTTTGAAGATTTTATTTATTTGTCAGAGAGAAAGAGCACAAGCAGGGGAGCAGCAGGCAGAGCGAGAAGCAGACACCCCTGCTAAACAGGTAACCCGAGGCAGGACTGGGACCCTGCCCTGAGCTGAAAGCACAGGCTCAGCTGACTGAGCCACCCATGCATCCTGAAAGCCATTTTCCATATTATCAAAAATAAATCTCTTACCATCAAAATACTTTCTATTGACTCTTTATTCATAGACACTGCAGAGTTCCCAGGACTTCCCTACAGAAGAAAACATCTTGCTTCC
The DNA here is from genome assembly GCF_002288905.1 of Enhydra lutris kenyoni. NCBI lineage: Eukaryota > Metazoa > Chordata > Mammalia > Carnivora > Mustelidae > Enhydra > Enhydra lutris. The sequence goes on along the minus strand of NW_019154101.1, from coordinate 40,323,759 downwards.
CCGCTCTGATATTACAGAACATCACCTGAATTTCGTGTCTTGGATTTGGTGACATAACATATGCAGACTGAATAAAGCAATCCTGTTATTCTTTTTACCACTAAACTCTGAGGTTTGATGAAGACTCCTGGCCTTTTACAATCCAGGCAGACACACAAACCACCAACCTGTCACATTCCATAAGCAAAACCATAAATATTTAGAACATAAATGCCAATAAGTTTGTGACAGATTATGCCACATGAGGGGCTGTTTCACAAGGAAATCACATGAAAGATTTTGTCTTCATCACCTTTCATGATAAATTTATCTAATAAAACTGAAAGGGGAGCGTGTTAGAAAAAGGAATTATAGGTTAATTGTTATCACATTACACTTTTAAAATGTTATCCCACCTGGCACCCCTTAACAGATGCCTCGTAAGCAAACTGTCACAAGTGAACAAAGAACTTTAATTTGCAGAGGAACTAACTCCACACCGTATTAGTAAAGTCACTTCTTGTTGTCTTTTAATAATGAGCTGTCAGATGTCTGGCTTTGATTAAATCAACAAACTTCCTGGTATGAAAGGCCCTGTTCCATGCCAGACTCACTGCTTCCTCTTGGAAGGGAGGTTCTGAATCGTCCTCCCTCCCTAACCCAGCTTTGATGCACCTTGCCTGAAGTTCCATCTTGAAATCTTTAAAAAACCTGCCCTGAATGCATGAATTGCGGCCTCATGGGGAACCAAAGTCTTCATGGTGTCCTGTTACAAATAGATTATTATTTATCGAAACCAGATTTCTAGCCTCTGTCAGAGACTCCTTTTTCTTTCCTTCCCGGCTGCCCCTGGTGGCCCCAGGGCAGGACACAGGGCTCCGCAGCCTATTGCCTTATGAATCTTCCTCAAGCACCCAATTATCCCGCTGCAGGCACGTGTCAGTGTCCTGGCAGCTGGGAACCATGCGCAGGCGGTCCAGGGCCCCCCCATTCCTCCCCACATTTCCATTACCACGTACGGGAAAAGAGGCACACACAATGAGAGGAGTTCATTAGGGATGCCACGGAGGTCAAAGACTGCTTGGAAGAAAAGGCGGAGGTGAAAATTAAAAAAAGAAAAGTGCCAGCAGAGTCCAGACAGGTGCTGGTGCCGCTTCGTTGAGAGAGCAAGCCTCCTCTCCCGGCCCTCTGAGCTCCTGGAGGAGGGCGCGCACACTCAGACTGATTTTAATTGAGATCAATTTCACAAGTACCGTCTTCTGCAAAGTCCTTCAATTGATTGAAAACCAGATGAAGCTTTTGTAAGTGGTGACAGGTTTTTCTGTTGTCTTCCCCCTCTTTCTCCCCAACATGATGATTTCCAGAACTGCTAGGGATTCTAAGCTAAAGACGACATCAGTTATTCTCAGCCAATCTCTGAATGTACATTTAAAAAGAATTATTACTGGAGCTGCACTTTTGGGAACCTAAATGCTTACCACAATTATTTAGCAGCAGCAAACTTTGATTAGTGGGTCAGAAACAGGAAAGGCCCCAGAATTCGACCTGTGGCCTAGAAAGCAGCCTCTGTAAAACCTCACTGATTCTGCCGGAGGACCACAGGACCAACACCACATCACTGGCTGACTGCATCTTAAAAGGTGTTTGCCACAAGTAGTTACAATTCAGGGAACGGATGTGGGACCCACACTTACCCAAATGAGTACAAAGATCACGTCTCCCGACGTTAATGTCATTTAAAAACCAGGAACATCTCACAGCCAGGTAGATGTAAGACCCCATTGTGGTTTACCTAACCTTATCTAAAACTCCACACTTGACAGACTCATCACTATTTTAAAAAATTGCTAAATAAATGTTGACTCCAATAACAGGCAGAAAAAGGCCCTGAGAGAAGAGAAAACGCACACTAGAGTGTATCCTATGGGTGGTGTTGAACTGTTTCTTGTACTGAGTCCACAATAATAAGGCAATTTCTATTGAAATGCATCATAATTGGTTTCAAACTATAGTTATTTATTGTAACTGTGTGTGCAGGGTTGAAATACAACATGCTAAGGAAATCCATTGCTACTTTCAATTGGGAGAATTTCATGAACAAGAAATGAACAAACATGTTAGGTATGGCTCTAAAGTATGGCGAATTCCTTTTCATAAAAGTACACTAAAATCTCTATATTTCAGTAAATTATCATCCCCTTCAAATAGTCATTGCAAGAATCAAGTGACATCGATGTGGATAAATTGTGAGATTTAATACCTGGCATACACCAGAAGTGGTGTGTGCCTTTGTGTGAAATATATCCTGGACACCTGGGTGGCTCAGTTGGTTAAGCCTCTGCCTTTGGCTCAGGTCATGATCCCCGGGTCTTGGGATTGAGTCCCTCATAAGATTCCCTTCTTAGTGGGGAGCTTGCTTCTCCCTCTCCCTCTGCCGCTCCCCTGCTTGTACTGTCTCTCTCTGTCAAATAAATAAATAAAATCTTAAAATATATATATCGATATTATATAGATAGATAGATAGATATCCTATTTCTATTTGAAGACAATATATTTACTCCAATGAGGCTGCAATCGTTCAACTTGCAATTGTTTTGAATTCCCTTGGAATTATTTTCAGAGCCTTCAGCACATTCTCTTTAAAAAGATTTATGTAGTACTTAATATCTGCAAAGTACAATCTCAGATAGACTAGAAAAACTTCCTGTGACAGTGGCCTTGATTTCTGAGCAGTGCTGTCATTCAGGAGTGAGAGTAATAAAAGAGTCTCAAACACGCAATCCAAAATATATCATCTGAGGTCAAGATTGAGATCTACTCTATCAGATAAGGAGATCGTTGCTTGGGTAACTTCCTGTGTAAAACCAACTCCAGAAGAGGAGTAGCAAGACTGAGGAATAGCAGCTTCAGCAGAGTAAACAGGTAGCTTCCGGATGACAGCATTAAAATCCAACACTTATTTCACCATGCAGACACTGGAGGTTGTGAAATACACATTTTTATTACTTTATAATGAAGCCTCATTCTTGTAAGTGACAAACCTACAGTCTCTCAGTAAATCTGAACAGCTGAAACAAATTAATATATGTTTACTATATACATTTATAGGCTGGAGAAGAAGAAAGACAATAGTAATTAGTGATTGCATAAAAGCAAGAAATTAGAAAAAGAGTGGTTGAGTTCTGCTAGGAAGACTGAGAGCTACAAGGAGTCTTGGAGACCATCCGGAGCTGTGGAGCAATTCTCTCAAAGAAAAAAACAAAGTTCAGAGAAATTAACTGCTTTGTCTGACCACATAGACTGAAAAAGAATGAAAAATTGGATCAAATCTTATTCCATATTTCTACTACACTTTGTTGTTCTAGAAAGGAGATTTAAAGAAGTCAAATCTTTTCAAGAAAACTTTAATAAATATCCCTTCTAACACAGGCTTTGGAAATCTAATAGCAGTGTGTGTCTTCAGCACCAAGAAACCAATGATATAAGACATTAGCTCTTTGGCATGGCTATTCCTAGAGGAGATATCTGGACATCGACAGATATCTAGCCCCTGTTTTTTCTTTTTCTACTCTTTACTCATGATCCATTGCTTCAGGAGTAATAGGACTTCCTGTGGACCACTTCCTATATAGGAGAGAATGTGCTGGAAAGTCTGCTTATCCACTTAAAAATTCTTTGTAATTTTATAAATTTATTATTGTCATCAGGTTAGACAGGAAAAAAATAGTCATTGATGGTTAAAAATTAGTTTCAAATTGTTCATACAATAAAACTTTCTATGAAAAAAATATGAGCACTGGGTATTATACGCAACTAATAAATCATTGACCACAACACCAAAAACTTACGATGTACTATATGCTGACTAACTGAACATATATTAAAGAAAGAAAAAGAAATATAAACAAATGTTCCCTCCCATCACAACTATTTATAAATGTGCCACTTTCCGTTTTTAATTTCTGTAGCTAAAGTTTAAGCCTGCATTAATTTACAAATAGCTAAGTAAATAAAATTTTTCATTTAAAAAAGAGTCATGTACCAAGTGTACCAAGAGAAATGTCAGAAAGTGGAGTTTTTCACGCAGATAAGAGTTTGCATACTTGGAGAGTTATAATTTAGATTTTAAAAGATAAGTAATCCTAATTTTTCTAATAATCAAATTATTTTGCATATTACATGTAAATATATTATATTTATTTATATTTTAATATGTTTCCAACAACATTTTAATTGAAAAGTACACCATGCATGTGTTTTTTGTTATGGGATAAAAAATTTTTTAAACAGAGTAATTTTTTTAAATTTCTCTAAAAAGATATTTTAAGCCCCAACTTGCAGATCTCAGACAAAATATAACTACCAAGAAAATTGGATTCTCTTTCAAATACCAACACTCCAGTTAGCAAATGATTTTCCAAACTGAGTAACTTTTTAAGAGAGGGAAAAAAATGTGAAGACCTTAGATTTAATCTCACAACCATTGCACGATGAATTTGCCATATCCCGCCCCACAGATGTTTGTATTTCAGCAGAAAATGAAATCATTCACCATATCTATTTCCTAGAAAGTCTTGTAGCATCAGGAAATGGAATTATTTTTGACAATAAATCATTGTTCTCCTAAAGCACCAAAATAGCTTCTCTCCTTCCAAAATTGCATTACTGCTACTTTTAATGTGTTACCATACAGAAACACTCGCAAAGACATGGAACTCTCTAGAAAAATAATACCCTTTTGTTTGTTTCCTTTTTTATTCCACTGAATTTGATAGGGAGAAGGCAAAAGAATTAACCCATATAAACATTTAATACCTCCTATCCTTTATATACATTGTCCCATTAAATCCCCCTGCCTGCCAGTAGGGAACTATCACCATCTTACATATAAGGATACTGCTGCTCAGAGAGCTTACTTTGACCTTTCCAAGGTAAGGAGCTGGTATGTTTTGGAGCTATGTGTGAAGCCCATTCTGGGCTGACTCCATTTTAATCAAACTAATTTAGAATAACAGTATGGTAAGTAGAATTTTTCTTCAGCCTTCAACAGTTTCCAAGCCAAACACCTTGCCTTTGAGACCTTGGTTCCAGGCTTGCATTCTCACTTATTGCCTTCATGGTAGGCCTTATTGGCCTGGAGATGGAGGTTGTTCTGCTCACTTCTTCTGCTGATCCTCATTTGACTAATTCTTACTAGGACTGTTGACAAATTCCACCCCCTTCGATTCAAAGGCTAACCTAAGACACCAAACAAGGAGAGCATTACAAAGAAAAAGCCTATACCAAAGACTTCAAGAGAAATATTTACCTCCACTATTTAAAACATGAATCAGAGCAGAAAGAATCGCAAGTTGGCCAGGATGACACCTTGAGCGAGCAGAACTTTCTCGTGTCTCACAAACTGTATCTATTAGGCTTTTGACTAGGTTTCTCATTGAAGGATGAAGCCAGAATTTCTACCTCTGGTGATAATAGATTAACTTGTTAAGACAAACTGTCCCACTTGAAACATTGTGGAAATCTGGACACACACACACAATTTTTTAAGTATTGGGGAATTATCAAAGCAACAAAAACTTGAGGTGTAAAGTCCCAGGGACTAGGGAAGCAAGGATTTCTCCTCAGGCATTTGAGCAGGGACTGAGAAACCACAGAAAGTTTCTGCCAGTCTGAAAGCAGGAAGGCAGAAGTTGGATTCTGAAGCCCACTGGATTTCTGTTGGGAACTCCTCCCTGAAACAAAGCTTCTACCAAAGAACAGATGAATAAGAAACAGGCCAGCACTCCCAGGGCTAAAGCCGAACTCTGGATCAATTCAATCCTCCTTTGGCTTAAAGTCATCTTCACCTATCTTCACTGCTGCCTGAAATAAAAGTGCATTCTTTTTGGATAAAGAGAATGATCATTGAGAATTTCAAGTTATCTCTATATTTTACTGTACTACCTTTGGCAATAAATATTATCAAAAACATTTGGAGGTAAGACCGAATGAAGAAAAACCAGAGAAATGGGGTTTAAAACTGTGCATGTATATGTAGATATGGATACATAAAGATATCCTTTTCCAGAATTTATCCATAAATTCCATGCAAACTCAATTCAAACTCCAGTATGTTTATTTTTATTAAATCAATAGGTTTGATTCTAAAATTTATGTGGAATTAGAAGGGACCTAAAATAAGCAAAAATACTGTGAAGGAAGAGTTATTGTACTAGATACTAAGACTTCTTAAAAAGGTATAGTTAATTAAAAGCATGCAGAACCGGTGAAAGCATGCACAAATACACCAATGGGCATAGTAGACCAAAAAGAGATTTGTACTTTTATGGGAATGTGATTTATAACAAAAGTGATACAGCACAGAAACAGGAATGGGATAACCTTCAAAAGGCTGGGTCAACTGGATCTCTGTATAGGGGGAAGTGCATCTTGCCCTCTACCTTATCTCATAAAAATAATTACATGTGATTATAACTCCAAATATGAAAGGCATTGTAACAATATAGCCTTAAGAAGATATAAAAGAGAATACATTTATGACCTTGGAATTTGCAAAGATTTCTTAGACAAAGAATAAAAAGCACACAAACTATAAAGGAAACATTTGATAAACCAGACCATGTTACACTGAAAAATGCCATAAAGTACCGAAGAGGCAAATCACAAAGTCACAGAAGTTACCTGAAATATATAACCAAAGAAATAGTTATTCCCAGGATATATAAAGAATTCCTATATTTTCAATAAGAAAAAAGACAACTTGTCATCAATAAAAGGGGCAAAAGAGATGAGTAAAGTGGTGCCTGGGTGGCTCATTGGGTTAAAGCCTCTGCCTTCAGCTCAGGTCATGATCCCGGGGTCCTGGGATCAAGACCCGCATCGGGCTCTCTGCTCAGTGGGGAGCCTGCTTCCCCCTCTCTCTTTGCCTGTCTCTCTGCCTACTTGTGATCTCTGTCTGTCAAATAAAGAAATAAAATCTTTTAAAAAATGAGAGAGATGAGTAAATACTTTGCAAAAGAGCATATCCATGTGACCAATAAATACAATCCTATTTTCCATTGTTCTAATTTCCATAATTTCACCAGTCACTCAACACTGTAGATTTTAGTAACCACAGTTTGTTATCTCTAATTGCATGAAATGCAGACTTTGCTGGTAGCTCTTTAGCCACAAGTCATTGCTGTGAATAGTTGTGAATCATGACCAATGACCAACCACATCACTTCTTTCAAAGTCTGTCAGTGATTGGTCACTATGAATGTGTCATCTCCTTCACACACAGACAGCAAAGCTTGTAGTTGGGTTGCTTCCTGGTAGCCCAGTTACAAACTCACATGATGCTTCACAAAAAATGAATAATCAACAGAGGGAACTTGTCAGCTAGAGGAAGGGCAGGAAAAAAAAAGGCAAGTTAAAGAACAAAAGGGAGAGTGATCATACTGAAAGTAAAACAAAAATTTAATGTAAATGGAGCTGAAGAAATAACTGATCACGAGAAGGTGGATACAACCACCACCTGAAAGATTCTAGATATGTAGCCAGAGGAATTCTGCGAAGGCAAATTTATCCATGTAAATGAAGAAAGTGGTTGTGATGCAAAGGGTTACAATCTCTCAGAGGAAGCAAGTCCAGTAAAATATTTCCTATAAAAGGACCTCTCAGGGATAGTTCACAACACTGGGAACATGAGGGGTAAACTACTAGAAGCTGATCCAGACTTAGACAGGCATGCGTTCAGTTGCCAAGGCATAGAGAAGCTGTCTGCACCACACTGTAAGCCACGCAATGAGAAGGCAAGCACTGCCCAAACCAATCTTAGGCAGCTTTTTATAAATAAAATACCTTAATTCTCAATGCTTCCTATACTGTAATTACAATGAATGAAATAAATTTTAGCTTTACTATTTTTTATTCCCCTCTATATATCTATAACCCACAGTAAGAGTGGTTATTTTTTAATACGTTGGCAAAACTTAAAGTCACAAAATAATGGTTATTTTCTCCATTGATTAGTAACAGAGCTTTGCACAATTTTACCTTACAACAATTATGTTTATGGTCCTGCAATATTGTGTAAAACAAGAACGGCTCTGTATGGGATGAAGATTTTCCATTTTGTGAGTCATCTGGAAAATGAAAAGACACTGCTACACATGTACCAGAATGCTTAAACCAAAGATAGTGATGCTAAATGTTAGCCAGGATGCAAAGAAATTTGAAGTCTCAGGCATTGTTGCGGAGAGGGGAAATTGGTCCAAAACACTTCGAAAACCTTAGCAGCATCCACTAATACTGTGTGAATATAAAAACTATTATTAGTAGTAGTCCAGGGGTAGTTCTGAAATGGTCTGGGAAATCCTGAGGTCTTTGAAATGCTCTCAGGGAGCCCATGAAATCAAAACTTAAAAAAAATATATTACTCAGACATTATGTGCCTTTTCCTCTGTTCTCACTTACACGAATCATTAAAAGGGGTGGTTAGAAAACTGTGGGCACCTTAGCAAGAATCAAGTGGCACCACAAAATTGAATGAGTTGTCATGGTATGGCCCTCTGTTATGCACTCACTTATGGTAAAGAGTGAGAATGAGAAAGAGGGGGAGGAGGTGGGGCAGAAGGGGAGCTGGAGGGGAGGAAGGGGAGGAGTTGGGGGAAAGAGGAGGCAGAGTTTGGGAAAGAGGAGAGAAACCAGCTTCACTTAAGAATGTCCTTAAGAAGGTAATAAATTTGTGTGGAATGCACTTATGATTTTTCAAATGAATATATAAAAAATGTTTAAAGTATCTCTTTAATTTCTAATACAGAAAATACCAATAGATATAAGTGGTAGGAAAAAAGGTTTAGAATCCCCAATGATGATTTTTTTTTTTTTAATCAGGAAAAGGGGTCCTAAGACCAAAAACGTTTGAGAACCACTCAGGAAATATAAGGTCTCTGATTACTTTGCAACTATCTCACTTACATATCAATAAACCCCATTTTAAGTGTTTAAATCTTCTGAAGTAGTTAAAATATCCATTATTAAATCAATTGTATTTGTAGGTTCTATTTCTTAAATGACACCCAATGATAAAGTTCAGTCTAATTTCTGACCCATGATCAGAATTACATTACATTACATTACAAGTCAGACAAGGGTAAGGGGGTGAGGTTACCTACTTTCAGCTTATTCAATGAATAAAAATATGGCTTGAGAGTAGAGATAAGAGGAAGTTGTTTCTTGTCATTCAAAAATAATTATCTTTGGTCACCACAAACTTCATTGAAGAACTAAACCCTTCCACACCTTTGCTGTGCCAATATATTTTTCATTTAATTTTTACACATAGTTTTAGAATACAGGTTTTACATAAAATAAGGTACATCTATATAAAAGTATAATTTAATAAAAATTTACTTAGTGTTTCAAAATATATGAGCAATATGGGCATGCAAAGTGTTAGATCAACTCTAAGAACTGATAAGAACAATAGTACATAAAAAAAATTAAAAATATAAAGAACACTAGGGATAATTATCTGCCATTCTTAGCATCTAATTCAAAACCTATTAATTTTGAGGTTAGAATTTTAGAAACTTAATATTAAGCCAGGCTCTGGTTCTGATTTTTAAAACTATATGCATTCATTAGAAAAAGCTACATAGCATGGGCTTCCTCAAGTGTTCATCTGGAAATGAAAGCAAAGTCCTTTTTACCCTACATAGAGCTATTGCCAGTGCAAGTGTAAGATATAAGTGTGAGGTTTCTGGGTTCTGTGAGGTGCATGTGGAAGTGACTGGAGCTTTAGGGGTAAGCAAGAGGATCTCTGGACCAATTCTGGACCAACAAAAGCCCAGAGAGGCTTTCAATTCTAGCTAAGAAAGATTAACAGGTATCACATTTACCCTCCCACTTGAAATACTACTAAAAAATTGGACAACATACAAGAAACAATTTTCTAACCCTAGATATTAAACAATGAAGGACATTGATTCCCTGTGAAATGATAAGCAAACTGGATGAGCCCTATAATTGTTGTAGCTTCCTCTCTGGTGAGAATTTCTAGGCCATGACTCAAGCAGGGGAAACCCATACAGAGGTTGATGACTACCCTGAGTTGAGGATACAGAGATGAGAGTCCACTGAGGCAAAGGCAGCTAGAGTTTGCATAAAAGCAACAGGGGATAAGGACTGCACAGGAAAAAATAAAAACTTGGGAGATTTGCATAGGGTCCCCTTATACTCTTTAGCTGAGTACTGATCAGTGCATGTGTGTGATAAAACCACTGAAAGCCAAAAAAAATAAACTTGCAAAAAGAGTAGTTGGAGCCTTCCTCAAGACTCAAATAGAACTTGGAATAGATCCTGTTTCCACCAGCCAGTGGTATACCTCATAATCCATGGGACAGTGCATTCAGTGCTCAGAAGAGTTTTGCCTAAGTGCTGGGATAAAATTACCTCTAGAATGCACATTGATGAGGTTCATGTTAAAAAATCTTAAAAGAACTGAAGGTATTAAGCTGTTTCCAGGTAGCTTATTTGCATATCAGACCAAAACTCAAGATACTTATAAAGTAAAAAAAAAAAAAAATATATATATATATATATATATATATA